>NC_086243.1:30567271-30883021 GCF_036321145.2 Pelmatolapia mariae | reverse complement strand
TCAGTTGTCATAAATCCAGTCCCACATCCACGACAACAAGAGAGATGTCCTCGATGTGGCATCATGCAGGAAAAAACACAAAGCACAAATAACATCACATGATGAGGCCTGTGGGTGGTTTAAACTGCTGGGAAGTGATGAAAGAACAGCACTTTATTTGAAGGATCAGTGGAGTTATTGCCCTCCTCTACAGAGCGATAGTTTCTCTACTTGAACACAAATGGCCTCCTTCTGTCTTTTGTCAAACAGCCTGACTGTTTCTCAGAATCTGTACATTGTCCTCAACACCGTATAACAACTTACTTATTCATGATTGAGAGTCCAGGCAGTCAGAAAAATGGAGGGATTTAAAGAGGAGACTTTGATTTTCAGTAGCCGAACGACTGAAGATTAAATTCACAAAGTGCCAAAACACAAAACAATAAAGTGTCTTTAAAGATGACTCAAAAACAGTTGTAGGAGCAGTTTTATGAACCGTGTTCTGTTAATATACTGAATAACCAGCAGCAACACTCTCAGTGTTTCCATCTGTGTTTATTTCCATCTTTACATGAAAAACATGATCTGAACAGTGAGAGTGATAATAGTGATAACTTCATGTAAACAAATGTACTCAGATTGTGTGGTATACTCTGATACTAACTTATTGTAAACATATACTGCTTAAGAGCAACACAGCAAATCAAAGAGTCACAACTATAAACATCCAATGATGAAACACACGTGATGCATTTAAAGTTTAATTGTAAAATATTCTCTATAATCTAAATTCGAGGAGAAAAACCATCAGAGGTGCAGCACGTGTATCATTTGGTGTTTGAAGCAGAAACAAAAGCAAAGAGTTAAAGGAAGACACATTTGAAAATGAAAACAAGACGTCACTGAGCAACAACCTGACAGAACGAGAGTCAACAGTTTACTATCAGAACTGAGGCTGATCATTAACAGGGAGCAGCAGGTAACAAGGTCATCAGCAGTGGAGGAAAGTATGGAAGTAATACTCAGCTTCATATTTTAAGATCCTCGAGTATCTTAGCTGCAGGTCTGGAACAATTTACATATGAAGTCATATTAAAAACATGAAAAGCTCCAATAACTCAAAGTTGGAACAAAAACATTTAAAGTTATCAAATGATGCACAGAGTTTATAGAACCGTACAAAACACGAAAAGAAAATTTGGCATCAGAACTGTTTTATATTTCCTCTCATCCATTTGTTTCCCTTTGCAAACCCACTGAAAATCTAACTCTACATAAAGCAGATCAAACCACTGAGACCACAAATTAAATTGCTGCTTCCACTTTGATGCATCGGTTTCAGGACTCTAATAACGTCATATATGAAAATATATCCTAAACTCTTCAGCTACCCAAAAAAAACAAAGACTAAATGGAGGTCATAGATGATGATGATGATGGTGTGGAGGAGGAGGTGAAATAAAGAGTCACTGTTGTCATAGAATACTGTGTCTCTAGATACTTGCAAGTCTTGAATACCACTTCTTATTCTTGAAATGTAACAATGATGATAAAAAGAAAAAAAAAATCTTGCAGGTCGTCTCATTTATGCTCCGAGCTCAATGAACTCTGCAGTGGCTTTGTGATATCCACTGAACCAAAGTCCAGCATAGAGCGGCTGATTGAATGTGGTCTGGACTCTGTGGAGGAGAGTCATGCTTTCAGAGACGCTGTAGAAAGCCAGGACACCTGCACTGTGATCCAGGTACACTCCGAGCCGGGAGGTCCACGGGCCCGAGACGGCTGTTTTCACGCTGTTGTGTATGAATTTGTAGCTGCTGCTGCAGTTACACTCCAGCGCCCAGGACTTGTCGTTGAATCCAAATGCGCACTCGGTCATGGACCCCTCTCTGCTGATATCTTTGTATGCCAGCGCCACTGTGACTCTCTTCCTGCACCACTCCACCTCCCAGTAATGACGCCCAGTCAGGCTCTGGTTACTCAGGACCTGCCTCCACCTAACGAATCTGTCCGGGTGAGTAGGATAAGACTGCTCCTCTCTCATTAATGTCGCTCTCCTGTTCCCCTCTGATAATGACAGCTGTGTGTTTGCGGTGTTGGGATCCAGCGTGATTTGGAATGAATATTTTAAGAAGTCAGGTCTGGTCTTTGACTCTACTTGTGGGTTTACATCAACCACGGGTGAAACATCCACCCAGGTGTCCCTCAGGATGTCCTGTACTTTAGCTCTGAGCTCTGACACAGCTGCTGTCACCTCCTCGAAGAACCTCAGAGGAAGGATTTTGGCTCTGGGTAACTCTGTAGGTGGATGAGTGAATGAAGGAAGGTGATGCAGAAACTGGATGTGATCCTCTGTGTGTGAGAGCTCCTCCAGTTCAGCGTCTTTCCTTTTCAGGTCAGTGATCTCCTGCTCCAGCTTCTCCTGAAGCTCTTTGATTCGATTCTGTTCGGCTTTCTGCAGGGATCTGATCCGATACATCACATCAAAGCTTCTTTTTTTGATCTGCTGGGTGAGTTGATCAAAAACGCTCCTGCTCTCCTTCAGCGCTTTATCAGCAGAGAGATTGATTTTCTCCACCTCCAGTTTAAGCAGCTTCATGTCCTTTTGTCTCGTCTCGATTCTCTGCTTGATTTTTTGTCTGCTTGACCCCAGCTCGGTCTGACCGTCACCGTTCATTCCCACATTAATTCCACTGTTCTTCAGCTCCTCCACCAACTCTGCTAACGTGGTGTTTGCTGCCTGGTCAGGCTGCGCTGTGAAGGACTTCCTGCACTTTGGGCAGCTGCAGGTGGCATTCCTGTCCTCCTTATCCCAGTGGGAATTAATGCAGTTGGTACAGTAGCTGTGACCACAGGAAACAGTCAGCGGATCCTTTAACAAATCCAAACAGATCAAACAACAGGTCTTTTTATCCAGAAGAACGCCTTTCTCTGCCATTTCTCCCCGTAAGTGTGGACAGCGTTGAGCAGAAACACGTGTCTGCGCTCCGATTCAAACCAAACCCTCCTCCTCTGGTTTCTGTTTAGCCGCCGATCTGCGTTTGAATGGAACCTTTCAGCTCACGCAGTCACGCGCTGGTTACACCCATCTTCACACTTGTAGATCAGCGACGGGGAGAGCGTGAAGACGAGCATGCGCAGAGCATGCGCAGTTAGCGCGGGAACGGTTTGTCTTAAAGTGTCTGTGAAGGTTCTCAGTCATCCAGGTCATCGTAGTCTAAGGAGCTTGGAAAGAAAAGCGTCTGGACTTCTTAAAGTTGCTTGAAGACGTTTCACCTCTCATCCGAGAAGCTTCTTCAGTTCTAAGGTCAAATGGCCGAGAGTCCCAGATTTAAACCCAGTGGGAGTATCCCCCCAAAGAGGGACAAAGGACCCCCTGGTGATCCTCTAATCACATGAGCCAAGGTGTGAAAGCGGGTGTGGGACCTAATCAGCCAGGGTTTCGGGTGAGCTCATTGTTAAACCTGGCCCCACCCTATCATGTGAATTCCTGAGGTCAGATGGCCCAGAATGTGAGTGGGCGTTAAGGCGTCTGGGAAGGGATCTCAAAACTTTGTCTTAAAGTGGCAGTTTCATTTTAAGATAAAATGAAAATAGAATTCACATCGTGAGAAGAGATGTTTAATTTATTTATTTTTTACTGTAAAACGGAAATATTAAAAAAGACGGAGGAAGAGGAAAGACAAAAAGTGTGAACACAAATGATTTTAAAGTTATAAAATCAGAATCACCTTTATTACCATGTATGTGGCAAAAACCTGTGCCAAAGTTGGCCTGCCTGTCACAACGCTGGCAGTTTTTCAGGCAACAGGCCCTCAGACAGGCAGCCAAAATCATCAGTGACCCCTCTCACATTCTTCACCCCGCATTTCAATGGCTCCTCTCTGAGCGACGCCTCCGCTGCATTTCCTGCAGGACTGAGAGGAGGAGAGCCACCTTTGTCCCCAAAGCCACCCTGCTTTTTAACTCCAGCCGATAAGACGATTTCCCACACCAGAAACATAAACTACACTACACTCTTTTTGTACTGCAGACACTTTACTCACTTTTAGTCACTATTTATTCAGCTATTCACTTTAATTTTTAAACTGTGTAATTTTAAAACTGTGTATAAACTGTATATTCAGTGTATTTATTATCCTACTCTTATTGCCTGTATCTGCCCTGTCCTTATCTTCAACGTCATGCTGCTCTGTTGTATCTTTATTGCCCCTTGGGGATAAAGAAAGTCTTTCTGATTCTGCGCACACATCCAAGGAAATGGGTTCTGTTTCTTTGCTTTTCAGTGAACAGACAACAACAACATGTATAACATATTTATGTGTACAAAGATACTGGAATAAATAATGGAGTAAATAAGGGATGGATAACTGGTTATTATGAATATAGAACTTTAGAATATAACTAGATTGGAACTTGATGACATACAAATATATCCATATTTCTGCTGAAGTGTTTGACCAGTAAGCATCCTGCAGGGGGGCTGTGATGTCCTAGAGGGCGACAGGTCTGTAGTCATTTAACTCAGTGACAGAGGGGTTTTTTTTAGACCGGGATGATTGTGGAGTGCTTGAAGCAGGAGGGGACTTCACACAGGTCCAGGGATCTGCTGAAGATCTGTGTGATGATGGGAGCCAGCTGGTCAGCTCAGACTTTGGGGCAGGAGGGTGACACACTGTCTGTTACCTGTGTTTTGTCTGCTGAAGAGTTACCTCACATCTTCTTCACACCTATAAAGTGTAGATGGTGAGTCAGTAAGGAGGGGTGGGTGGTGGTGGGAAGTGGTTGGAGAGGGTGAGGGGTGTGAAAACGTGATTGTTAAATCTGCAGGGAAACATTCAGGTCTTTGGCCAGTTGATTGTTCTCCCTGGTGTGGGGGGATGGTCTCCTGTGGTTGGTGATATCCTGCAGTCCTCTCCACATCGAAGCAGGGTCGTTTCCTGAAAACTGTTCTCACCTTTTCAGTGTAGCACCTCTTTACTCTCTCTGCTTTTACACTGTGATTCTGACCTGTTCAGGATTCCTCCCCCACTTCTGTAGGCCTCCTTCTTGACCCGACGGATGTGTGGAAGGTTTGAGTTGGCACAGAAACTGATGGAGGATGTTACAGCATCGGTGAGATCATCAGGTCTGTAGCTGTGGCCTCAAAAACACTCCAGTCAGTGCTGTCAAAGCAGACCTGCAGTTCCAGTTTTGCCTCTTTTTGCCTATTTACTGTGTAGCATTGCTAAACATCAGGATAAATATAACCATATAAATAATAATAATAATGCTTTAACTATGTAAACTGATAGTAACACATAATTCATGTGTAAGCAGTGATGTGTTCATTAGTATGTACCAGCTCTACAGTAATATCATTATCAGAAGGATTGTTGAGTTAAAGGAAAAGATTAAATATGTGAAAAATAGAAAAACTGGAAATTCTGTTTATGTGACACTTTTAAAAGCATAGAGAAAATAAAGAGTACAAAATAAGCACATAAAGTGTACGTGTCCTCTTTAGGAAAATGAAAGTGATCTTTTTGTGAGAACACACATTAACAAACTGTAAAACCACCAGATGAGACCCTGAAACTCCAATGATGCTGATGGATGTGGCCCTCTGACCTCACACACAAATTTTAATCTGTTCATGAAAACAGAAGTGGGGTTATTTTTCACCACTGTTGTAGATGAAAGCTTTTTAAATGTTTATCATATTTTCTTGGTTAGAAAAGACCAGAGAATGACATAAAACACATGAGTTCAAAATATGCTGCTGGAGGTCAAAGGGCAAAGAGTCCTTAAGTCTCATGGGTGATAAATTTTAACAAGTCCTGGTTTTAAATTTGGATTTTCATTATTATTATTTTGTGTCTGAGTCACTTTTTATGGAGGCTTCTGTCCAAAGTGAAACGTCTGAAAGCTGAAGCTCTTCTTCACTGTTTTTAGTCAGCATTAAACAAAAGTGCATCAGAGTCAACATCTGGTACGAAATGAGACACAGCAGCTGATCAAATGATTTCATGTTGTGATCTTCAGACAAAATGATCATGAATAGAAATTAACGACAGCAGCCTCCAGCTGCTCTGTCGTCACCATTACTGTTTCATGATGTAGTTGTTCTACTGTAACTGACCTATTTTTCTCTTGTTGTGAAGAGTAATACTGTGGTTTTAAATGTGGCCCATATGGTGCATTTACAAAGCTGATGAGCTGCTGATGAAGTTTTTTTTCATTCAAGAGGAATAAAAGGGTTAGATCTGTAACTTTCTTTAGTAAAGTTAGAGAGCCAAGCTAAATGAAAGGGTTTGACTCAGCCAGTCACATTTTTAACAGGTGCTATGAAAATGTTAAAGTCAGGAACAAAGTGAAATTACAAGGACAACAAAAGGTGTGAAAAAACACATTTTTGTGTATTATTGCAATCACCCCCAGAGAGGCACTGCAGATAACATATTTAAAGAGTCCTCATAGTCATTTTATGAGATTTTTACTGTTCATGTTAAACCGTGGTGTTTGCTGATACAGTGCCCCCTGCTGTTTGTTCTCATCAACAGTCCTGCTGTTTTTAATGAAATGGGCTGAAGCTGAAGGGAAAGCTTCTACAGTGTTAGTCAATTATTTAGTTTGGAGCTGTATCATTTAACTAATGATGCTTTGATCCAGTTTACCATGATCTATGACACAATGCACTTTATGATAAAGGCTTTATTCAGCCTAAAAACATGGCAGAATGTAAAACATGTGGACAAACTGAGCTGAGGTGCTTTAACCTCCTCTACATCCCTGTTAGCAGGATGAAGGCGCCCTCTTGTGTTGTGCATCACTTTCAGATTTCACTTGTTAACCTGCAGGAAGACAAAACTTCACTGAGCCTTCAGCAGCTTCAACATCATCAGTAAAGACAGATTTAAATATGTGTAATATCACACTGTGTCAGTTTGTTCACAGGAGTCACAACCTGTAACACTGATGCTGCATTCAAGGACCATTACAAACATCTGAAAGGACTTAAAAAAACATCAAGACAGAAGAAAAGACTTTGTTCAAAGTCTGATTTATAGTTAAACCTTCCAGTTTATTCACACAATAAAACATCAACACAATATATGAATTCATTCATTAAAATCAGTTTTTCCTCATTTGTTTGATGATTTTGGCAACAAACAAACACACGCTCTGCTATACTCTAAGAGAAATAGACATTTTTATATAGAAATATTGAAAAAAAATTTAGAGGATAGAGAAGTTTACATTTTCATGTGGAGAAATATTGTAAATAAAAATGATGAGCAGTGATAGCCTCCATAAACAATCACAGGAAAGATCTCCTTTCCTGTGACTGACAGCTGATCTCTGTGCAGAAATGATGGAGAGAAAATAAAATGAAACTAAAATACAGATTTAAAACCCACAATATGAAAGACTTCAGTCTATTTCACTTTAATCAACTCGGCAAAGTCTCCAAGTACAGCATGGTAAAACATCAGTCCAGCACAGAGCGGCTGAGTGAATGTGGTCTGGACTCTGTGGAGGAGAGTCATGGTTTCAGAGACGCTGTAGAAGGACAAAATACCTGCTCTGTGATCCAGGTACACTCCTACTCTGGAGGAACGAGGACCTGAGACATGAGTTTGGATGTTGTTGTACCAAAATGTATAACTGCTTTTGTTACAATCTAATGACCAAGATTTGTCATTACATCCAAATACACATTGAATCACACTCCCTTTTCTGCTGATATTCTTGTATGTGACTGCTACATCAACTCTCCCTCTCCACTCCACCTCCCAGTAACAATGTCCAGTCAGACTCTCTCTACTCAGGACCTGTTTATACAAAGTGAATCTGTCTGGATGATCAGAATAATGTTTTTGTTTCATTAAGGTTGCTTTTCTGTTCCCCTCTGACAATAACAGCTCTTCGTGTGCTGTGTTTGGATCCAGTGTGATTGCCTTTGAATATTTTAAGAATCCAGCTCTGGTCTTTGGCTCTGGTTGTGGATCTGACAGTAAAACATCCACTTCAGTGACTGTCAGTGAGATGTTTGTCCATTCCTCTCTCAGAATGTCCTGTAGTTTATCTCTGACCTCTGACACAGCTGCTGTCACATCCTCAAAGTAGCTCAGAGGACGGATATTGATGCTGGATGAGTCTGTAGACTCACTGAGTGCTGACAGTGAGGGGTAGTTGTGTAGAAACTGGATGTGATCCTCTGTGTGTGAGAGCTGCTTCAGCTCAGCATCTTTCCTCTTCAGCTCAGTGATCTCCTGCTCCAGCTTCTCCTGGAGCTCTTTGACTCGACTCACTTCAGTTTCCTGCTGGGATCTGATCTGCTGCTTCACATCAGAGCTTCTTTTCTGGATGAGATGGATCAGCTCAGTGAAGATCTTCTCACTGTGCTCCACTGTTTGATCAGCAGACTGATTGATGGCCTCCACCTCCTGTTGAAGCAGCTTCACATCTTTCTCTCTGTCCTGGATTCTCTGCTGGATGTTTTGTCGACTCACCTCCAGCTCTCTCTGCCTCTCAGTCCTTTCTGCTGCAGCTGAGACTGTGTCGTGGCCTTTATGTTCATCCACAGAGCAGAGATAACAGATACTCTGCTGATCAGTACGGCAGAACATCTTCATCACCTCATCATGACGAGAGCAGATGTTCTCCTGGAGCTTCTTGGAGGGATCTACCAGCTTGTGTTTCTTTAATGGAGCTACTTCATAATGAGTCTGAAGGTGTTTCTCACAGTAAGATGCCAGACAGACTAAACAGGACTTAAAGGCTTTCATTTTTCTTCCAGTGCAGACATCACAGGCCACATCTTCAGGTCCAGCATAGCAGTGATCAGCAGGAGCAGCTTGGAGTCCAGTCTTCTTCAGCTCCTCCACTAAATCTGCTAACATATTGTTTTTCACCAGGACAGGCCTCGCTGTGAACGCCTGTCTGCACTGAGGGCAGCTGTAGATTTTCCTGTTTTCCTCTGTATCCCAGTGGGTTTTAATACAGTTCATGCAGTAGCTGTGTCCACAGGGAATAGTCACCGGATCCTTCAGTAGATCCAAACAGACTGAACAGCAGAATTTTGTTTGATCCATTTGCTGTGTCGTTTCAACGTCTCTCAGTGACTGTCAGACAGTTTGACTTTCTCTGAACAGAAACAACCTCTGTGCTCTGAAGGGAAACAGATCTCTGCTCTTGTTCACCTCCTACAGGAAATGAGGCTCACCAGCAACTGCATTTACACCATGTTGTTTAGACCCATCCTGATACAGACAGATCTGTGAAGGGAGGCAACAACAAGTCATAAAATGCTTATTTCATCAGTGCCAGGGTTTGTTATGTTTGATTTACAATATGCAGTTAAAACTGTGACCTAGCTAACCTTGTTAACTAGTGACTTAGCCTATATGAAATGCCTTGTGGCGATAATTTATGTAAGGTAAAACTTTATTGGTATAGTACCTTTTGAGATAATAAAGCGCTCCCTGATAACGATGGTTACACCCTTGTGCACAGGTGTCAAAACTCCAGTCCTTGAGGTCCTGAAACTTTTATACGTGTCCCTGCTCCAACACACCTGAATAAAATTAGATCAATTAGCAAGAGACCATAGAACCTGACTGCATGCTGAGGTGGCAATTCAGCCATTTGATTCATGTTATAGCAGCTCATGAATGAACGTGGCACAATCAAAGCATTTTTATTGTGGAAGTACATTTTTCCAATTCATTTACTTAAAACTAGAAAATGCATTTTCTGAAATAATTGCTGAATGTTAAGTTAAAAATGTTGAGGTTTAGGGGTTCCCACCTCAGCACGTAGTCAAGACTCTTGCTAATGACCTACTCATTTTATTCAGGTGTGTTACAGCAGGGACACATGTGAAACTTTCAGGACTTTGACACCCCTGCCCTTGCGGATTAAACAGGATGGATTTTGTATCATAAGACGGGACAAAACAGCTGATAAATTTTTTACACTATTAACTCATTTAAACAAGGCATTTTGTAGAGGGTACAGCAGCCATGGCAGTTTTTCTTGAAACAACTGTAATCTCACATGTTGACTTTTTCTCAAAAAAAGGCATGGGAACAACTGTCTACAATAAATCAAACATATGTTTTACTCATTATGTAAGAATTGTTATACCAGTGCCAAGTAGGGCTGCCACAAATGATGATTTTGATCGTCGACTAGTCACCGATTATTTTTGCGATTAGTTGACTGATCAGGTCATGCATCCATTGGACACACAGCTTACTGCACTAGCATGACCCATCCTCCAAATCCGGGGAAAAGGACGACGCATTTGTCGGAGTCTTCGAAATGGACAGCCTTCGTCGCGTCGCTGTAACGTAATCAGCCTACAAAGGATGGGGCCCCTGAATTTGGACACAGCTACGATGCCGGAGACTGCTTCTTCTTCTTTTGCCTTTAACGGCAGCTGGGATCCTTGTACATGCAGTGCTGCCATCTTCTGTTTCAGTCCGTTATTACACTCTCAGCCCTACTGCTTATTACTGTGTCTTTCAGGGTCTTACAAAGCTTCAAACGACGTGTCGACTATTAAATTAGTGGTCTCCGATTTTGATAATCGACGTAATAATGACTAGTCGACTAATCTTGGCAGCCCCAATGCCAAGTGTACTGTGGTGTAAAAAAGTCATTAACTGTATGCTTGCTTCACCTACCTTTAGTATTTTAGTTTCCTAACTGTACATCCAAAGCTTGTCTCACTGCAGCTGTATTGCGCAGTTATGTTACACCCCTGAAAACAGAGGGGAAAGAATTATAAGAGTGATTTTAAAGTGATTCTCTCATGCAGTAGTTTAATGCAATGAAAAATGAACAAAGGTAATTTACATTGCGTACTGCTCAAAGTCACACAGTGGAAGAAAGAGCTACTTAATAACCCAAAAATAACAATTGAGTGCTTACTATTTGTATCTGAACATGTTTCCTTACAAAATAGATAACAAAAGACACGTTTGTAGCTCCTGCCGTTAGCTTAATGGCAATTGTCCAACTGAGGCTCAAAACCGCGGTCTACCCACTAAAAATCTATAATAAAATGTTTCTGAAGCTCACAAAATAACGAAAGACTACCTATAAAATATCTTAGCAACGTACAGAGTATAAAATATCATGTTTTGATCACCATTACCTTAAAACACGGGGGAAAGAATGACGAGGGTGATTTTGAGATGCTTCTCTTCTGCAGTAGTTTTGTAATGAGGAGAGAGAGCGCGAAAGCCCCCTAGTGGAGAATGAAGCCACTACCAATCGATCCCAGAAAAGACTTACTAGCCGATTACTGATGTACAGATCGCAGTTCTCTTGAATCAAATGACAACCATTAATGCAACATGAAAAATAACCAATTTAAAACAATTTCGTAGTATATTTACATTGTTTTCATACTTATGAATTTGTATTAACTGTGTGCCTTCTTTTTTTTTTTTTTACTGTCAGCTCTTTTAGTACGAAATCAACTTATGAATAACAGCTGTATGGAGTCTTTTGGTACTGCTAAGGGGCTATAAGGGTAGTTTTCCACCCTGTCACAGTTACAGCAGCACTTTGTATCATCCACAGTCTTGTATAATTTTGGTGCATTGTTGTATTTGTTGGTTATATTTAAAAAAAAATTGAAAACAAAAAAAACCCTTTTGTTATTCGTGAATGTATTTTATTGTATTTATTACCAGTGCAAATAATTCAATTATTCATAATGGACACTCCAGTTTACAAAAAACTTTAAAGAATTTAAAATTGAACAAATTATAGATAAAAAGATCAAAACTAGCCATTTAAATCCTGCCTCAGTTTTTGTAGCAAATCTTAAAAAGAATATTCAACATAAAAATGTAAACACAGCTGCAGATATTTTCTTATAGCAGAACATCTTCATCACCTCATCATAACCGGACTTGAAGGCTTTCATTTTTCTTCCAGTGCAGACATCACAGGCCACATCTTCAGGTCCAGCATGGAGTCCAGTCTTCTTCAGCTCCTCCACTAAATCTGCTTACATGGTGTTTTCCATCAGGACATAAATAGGCATTATATCCGGATCTGAAACAAATTAAAACAATGCTTTGAACACACTTCAGATCTGAAAAGGGAAAAAAACTCATGCTGGATATCTGAGCTGATATGAACTGAGTACTATGTTAGGAACCAAAGGATTTCACATCGTATGATGGAAGTGAAAACTGAATTGAACTGAATCTCCACCCAGGTCTCAAAAACATAATGTCTGGTGAGGTTTTTCAGGGGGGGTTATGATTAAAATGCAACACCACAACCTAGGGGAATTTCACCGCAAGAAATATAAAGATTGTAGTTTCAAAAAAGCCAAACAAATGATAACGCAGGCTCGAATACACTACTGATGCAGACTGGTTTCGATATCAAAATACTTTTATTCAATATATTTGTTAAAAACAAACAAACAAATACAAATAAAACAGAAGTTAAAACAAGTGCAGCATGAATCAGTATAAAGGTTGACTGTGAAGTAAAACAACCAAATATTGAGCTGGACTTACCAGTAGCTGAGGACCATGGGGAGAGAAAAGGAACACGTACAAACCAACCACCTATATACACAAGGTGGTGTAAAACAAACGAAATGTGGAAAACAACCCACTGGCATGAAGGGCCCACGGCTACTGGCTTATCCTACTTTTAAACCTCTAATAGGACACTTAGCACCAGGCTCATTGCTCACAGTCATAGAAGAAGAACTACTAAAATCTACTTCAAGCATATAAAAACATCACACATGCTTTTAAATCAAAGAAAATAAAAAATACACAAGTCAAATAGTAATTTACACTCCACAGGTGAATCGCATACACCAATGATGGTTGTTATAACTGATCCTAGCACAAACACACTAAAGGAATGCAGCATGGGGCCATCTGTGGCGACTGGAGCAAGTCAAACAGACAAATAGCAGATGTAAGCAGACACCAGCAAGACACACGGGAGAGAGATCCCTCGAACCCAACGACGTAGGCAAAACAGAAATATAAGAATCAGAATCAGAATCGTGTTCATTGGCCATGTATATGTGCAGACACATACAAGGAATTTGGTTCCGGTAGATGGTGACTCTCAAGCACAGCAATGTAAATCACACACACACACGCTGTGTGAAGCCTTGAGAAATGAACGTTTTGTGAACCACTTGGCTTGAAGACTCAACTGCTTCTAGGTGCACATGGCGTAAAGGCAGGAAGGGCACACACACAAGCTAGCTGCTAACCATCAAAAATGAATGCCTAACCCTGACCCTTACCCTAAACCTAACCATAACCTAATTGTAACCCTGACACTAAAACCAAATTTTGAGTCTCAAAAATGCCTTCAAACACGTGAGGACTGGGATTTTGGTCCCTGTGAGGCCTGTTTGTCCCCACGAGTATAGTAAACTACCAAGTTTTGGTCCCCACGAAGATGTTAATACCCGTCCACTCACTGACTGTCTCTCTCTCTCTCTCTCTCACTCTCTCTCTCACACACACACACACACACCAAATTAAGGATTGTACATTAATATATGTTATTGTGCTATCGGGACCATACTGAATTTAACCAGATAAATATTTGATATAGTGAGAGAAAGAGAGTAAATGGATGACAAACAGCCATTATAATTCATCATACATTGAGAGTAGCAGACAAATCAATAAAACACCTCTTCCAATTAATCTAATAATTCATTCAGTGTCCATCTGTTTGTTTTTTTATGAGCTTTGTTTGATTTGATAAGTATCTGAGGCTGAGACCACAGGACTGTAAAATCGAATAAATATTATGCTGAACAGTCCAAAAGATTCAATAATCTTTTAATCTTTTGGAAATTTTCCCAATTCCTACTAATGAATGTTATCTTGTTTCGGGATACTTAATACACACACATCTGCTTACCTGTATCTTTTGCTTGTTTCTCCTTTTCTGTTTTTTTCTAAACCGAGGACCTGATGGCTTTGACCTTTTCTTGTCCATCAGCAATTTTGCACTCCAGTATCAACACCTAATAGACCTACACCTTGTGGCCCCTAGAGACAAAGCACGTCCAAACTCCAAAACATGTACAAAACACAATGGAAGTGCTCCAGGATGCTAGGGGCAATGTTGGGCTTTGTACGTGATTTGTCTCTAGGGGCCACCGTATATACTTATATGTAAACATATATAAATAAAACCACAATTTTTTTTACATTAGTAATTCCTTTTGTGCATAATTTCATATTTTTGTTGATAATAAATTAATTAAAGCAACAAAACAACCTGAAGAGCCGGTTAGGAGCCGAAAGAGAGCCGAGCCAAAAGAGCTGGAATTCCCATCACTATTAAACATCTAAGTATTTGGTGGAATTTAAAGATAACGTAGAAAAAAAGAATCAGGCTGGAGTAGATCTGCTGCACTATGTCAGACACAGGAAACCTTCAGCTGGACGACCTGAATGAGCTGCAGGTATTCAGGTCACCTGTCGTCACTTTGAGTTGCACCAAAGGAGCTGGAATGGACTCTCAGTGTTTCCTGCTGATTATGCAAACGGTCATGACTTAGATTATACCGACTGTGCCTGAATGTATAACTTTAAACAGCTTCTTGGACATCTGTTCATTGGTTTACTTCATTTTTCTTGTTTTTATAAGTGAAAAAGGAATAGAGAAGCCCACCTGACACCACAGCTCGCTGACGTAGTGCCCGTGAGCCTCCCGGCCGTCCTTGTCCTCAGAGTGATGGAGGGAGCGGGCGTTTAGCGGATATCCTGGAGGGAGATTCTCGAGCAACACTTTAAACTTCTCGTCAGCCAGAGCCTGACTCAGGGTGAGAGAGAGGATGGGAGGAACTTGTCACGGCCGAATCAGGAAAACAGAGGCAAATGCAGACGGAGACACTTATAAACGTGATAACAACACTTTATTTATAAGCTGTGGAGCAACACTTAAAGGCAATCATGTACTGTGAACTGAGTCTCACAGACAACAATGATGCTAGGTTTAGCTAGTAAAACAGTGTGCTAGTGTAGCTGCAGACACTAGTTTGGATGGTAAGAAACTTAACAGGAGTGACATTATTGATATTTTACTATATACGCACCATTTTGGAAAAAGGAAAGCTCAGTGGTGGAATCAAATATGACATTTCAGTCAAAATTCAAGGTATTTATTTCTATTTCATATCATTTATGACCCCTGTTTGAAAGCTTTAGTTATATTTAAGGACAATATCCCCAAAATAAAGTCAGAGATTTGATCCTTGTGTGTTTCAGATGTAATGAAGACAAACTGATGCAGTAAATATTATTTTATTGATGAGAAAACTGTGCAGTATGATTTACTAAAGATGGTGAAGATATGAGAGCATTAAACAGGCTGATGTTTGGGTAAGAGGCTCTAACAGGAGAGAGATGATACAGAAACATGACATCTTTATAAAATACTGACACACTTTATGAATGGACAACTTTGTATTTAAATGAGCTGCATACTTTTCCCACTGAAACCAGCACAATCCCACTGTGATGACAACAATATTTGAACTAAATATATTCTGGATAAATCAAAGCATTATCAAAGTTGTCCATGGTTCCCTTATTCTTCCTTCTTTCCCTATCAGATCCTGTCCTGCAGGATAAACAGCAGTGAGTGGTTCCCTGTATGCAGCTGTTACAGTTTGTGTTGGAGATACTTCTGCAAATACACAAAGCAAATATCGAGAAAGTGTTTTCAATGTTTTTATCAGTCCCTCAAATACAGAGAGCTGTCTGTTCTCCTCTGCATCTCTCAGCTGCTGCTGGCTCCTTTTCCTCCTCTTCCTCACACACTGTCCTGGATCTGTCCTGGTGTCTCATCAGGGGTGGAGAGCCTCCGTCTCCTCTCACCTTCTCAGTCTCTTCTGACTCTGGACACTTGCAGAAGGAAATCAACCACGGCAGTTAGCAACAAAAGCCGCAGAAGTTTATCAAATATCTGTTAACTTGCAGGATGAAAACAGTTTTCTCTTATAATCACAAAGACACACTTTATGTGTTTTAATCAGAGAAAGGAAAAACAGGACAGGATCCTGCAGAGTGTTGGTCTTCATAACAAAGGTGACAGACTCAGGTTGTTTGATATAAGCCTGACAAAAACAGCAGAGAAACAGGAGGAGGACTTCTCCATCTACTGTCTGTCTCATTATTAGTGGTTTATACAGGATGAGAGCTCTTTAAGGACAAACTGCAGCACAGGATGGTTGAGTCTGCGTCATCACCACAGTTCGCGGGCCAGATATTTGCTCAACCGTTTGCTCGGTGTTTCCTGAAACGTTTAAGTACGTTTGGCTTCACACCGACAAACAGACCCAGCTTCGGCAGAAACCTCAACTAACTAACCGACCAAAGAGCCGCGTTAAACGGCGATCTCACTAACGTCACGTAACTTAGCCGAAGGTTCGCTAAATGTGACTTTTTAAGACTTTTCATTATGCTAACGTTTGTGCCGCGGTATATTTGAAGTAAGATAAAAGCCCAGTGCTTACTTTGAGGAGTTTATTTCTGGACCGCTTCACTTCGACCGTCCACCACTTTTCCTTCAACCGTTGACTCACAGTGAATCCTGGGATATGGTGGCCAACTCAAATCTGCTGCTGCCCCGCTGTGAGCGTGCGCTAGAGGCTTTAATCCATGTGCGCGTGCGTTCTTTGTGACGTCACTTGCAGATCAAAGGAATTAGCTTTTGCTTTGATCCGTCAGCCACGTCACAGGCAGCGAAAGCCTTAAATAGGGGCTCTCGCACAGAAACATTACTGCTCATCTGTTTGCAAATGTTCAACAGTCGGCGTTCTTTAAAACAAGGAAATTATCCAGCTGTTCTCTCAAATCCAGAAAATCTAATGTGTGATACAACCATGTCAACACGTAGCGAAAATGAAAATTCAGTCGTGGTCACACCAGACCAGATTATGCCACCTATCAACAGGTGCTTCGAAAGGCTCTCTGGAGTTCAGTGGAGCATGATAGAAAGTGGCGCATGTGACTCGGGCGCCCAAGCGGTGCTCGCTGATATGATTTGTGAAATCATTCAGATCGCCTCTAGCAAAATCCTCAAAAATGCCCTTCCTGTTATTCAGGATCGCATGACGAAGGCAGATCCGGAGCCTTTAGATGCAGGGAAAATAAGCCTGTCCCTCGGAGACTCGATCTCAGCCGCCATCGCCAGCGCTCTTAACGTCCCGAAACAGCGACATGAGAGCGCTGACGAGCTGACACGGATGGTTGAGGAAGAGGTCTCCGAAAAGGTCAGCTCAACAGTCAAACTCATTACAGAAAGCCCCGATCTCCCGCAAGACCCCGCCGTTTATGTTAGCGGCAAATGTAGTAATATTAAAAAGCTGCACCGCATGGTTTGCCAAGCTGCCTCGTGCCTTAAAAGGGATGTAGCACGTAAGCTGCGCTGTCGGTGCGGGACAAGCGGGTCTGATTCCGGTACAGAAAATACGGATTCAAAGATGTCAGTGCAATCAGCAATCACAGAGATTTCTGTGATTCTGTCATCAAGGAGCTCAGATGGAGAGATGACAGATAAAGATGAGGATGAGGAAGAAACTGAGCTTCCAGCCAAATCAGCTCTAACAGAAAAGGACGAAATAAAACCAGCAGCAGGAAGCCAAAGTATCCGCGCTCCAACCCCAGTAAAAGTGGTTGCAGCTGACATCGTAAATGAGATATCTGGGAACATGGATTCAAGCAGTGAAGAGCTCTGTGAGAGGTGTAGCTTACCCAAACCTGCCTTTAATGCAGGATCAATTATCAACAAGCTGAGAGACTTCTTCTCCAGATGTTTGCCATCCACCTCTCACTCCGGGCTCAAAGCACGCAAACACCGCTTTTCCATGTTTGCGAAAAAACAGTTTGAAAAAATGAAAAAAGAGCTGAGAAAAGTAATAAAGGCAAACAGGAAATTTTTTGTTTGCCTAAAAAAAGTTTCCAAGTTCCCCAAGAGTGACACCGTGCCCTCGGATGAAAGTATGGTTTTCAACCTCCCAGGGTCAGTCCCAGAAGGTCCTCGTCCCCAGAGTACAGAGGCTCATCGAGCCCCTTCCCGAAACACACTGCTCCGTTACATACGTTCTTCTCCAGTCGACTTTGACGCCATTAGATCAGACGTTAATCAGTTATTTGAGAAATTAACAAAGAAAGAAGAACTCTTCATCATCCACAAAACAGTGGAAAACTTTAGAAATAGTGGGGGAACCAGAGATTTTACTGTGGAGTTAATAGGTAAAGTGTTTGATCTACTTATGACGGATCGACTGTATGAAATCCCCGAACCTCTAATGGGTAGATCAATCTCAGACACCGTCATCTCCAGGACTCCACAACCAGCACATGGCTCAAAGCGGCCCTTTTCTGCTGAAGTCCTCTATGTCCTCGTAGAAGACGCAGTAGAAAAGTTTGTACAAAAGCTTTTACTCTGGGTGGAAAACGAAGACAAAAATCAAATGATTGAGGATAAGGTTTCTGTGGCTTTGGAAGAAATCCAGAACTTCATTAAAAGAACAGGGACCCCAACAAAGGACACAAGCACAGATTCAGATGGCAGTGGAAGAGAATCTGTTCAATCACCTGTAACACCAAAATCTGATCAGACACCCCAGACACCAAAATCTGGGAGCATTACCCCAGAAAGATCCTCTCTGGAACCTGATCAGACACCCCGGACACCAAAACCTGGGAGCATTACCCCAGAAAAATCCTCTCTGGCACCTGATCAGACACCCCGGACACCAAAATCTGGGAGCATTACCCCAGAAAAATCCTCTCTGGCACCTGATCAGACACCCCGGACACCAAAATCTGGGAGCATTACCCCAGAAAAATTCTCTCTGGCACCTGATCAGACACCCCGGACACCAAAACCTGGGCGCATTACCCCAGAAAAATCCTCTCTGGCACCTGATCAGACACCCCGGACACCAAAACCTGGGAGCATTACCCCAGAAAGATCTTCTCCAGCACCTGATCAGACACCTCAAACAACAAAAACTGGGAGCATTTCTCCCCAAAAATGCTCTGCCAGTGTTTCAGGCGTTCTCAAGGATTCCTCTGAAATGTCAGAGATGAGTTCTGTATCAGTGTCATCTTCTGATGCTGAGAAAATTTCCAGTGATCTCGCTTGTATCCTCATGATGAGAGTCATCATAAAATCTAAATGTGAAACTCAACACTTTCTTTCCACGACCTCATCTACTACAGAAGAACTAAACGTGGTCATCAAACGTCTGGGAGATCTGATGCAGCCTGAACTCAGCAGCACAGAGTCTGCAACAAGTCTGATGAATGACAAGGAAAAGTTCATCAAGAAAATAGCCAAATGCCTCATCAAGGAATTTGGCTCCGCAGACAATGTGTTAAAGGCTGCAATGGCAAATGATTCGTCTTTTGATGAGGCTCTGGTAAAGCATCTAAAAATCCGCCTCGGAGTCATCCCCAGTCCTCCCAAAAAGTCCAAAATTTCCAGGTTTTTTTCAGCGTTGGGAAAAACTCTGCGAAAACCCTTTAGGTGGTTCACTAAAGCCAGAGATGATTAAAATGACCATCCTGGCTTTTCCCCACTGCCCTGCTTCTTTTAACATCTTGAAGCAGAATTTTAACACCAAATCCAAATTTTAACAACTGTAGTTCACGCCATCTTGTCTCCGTTTTGATTTCCATCCCCCCCAACCGGTCGCAGCGGATGGCCGCCCCTTCTGAGCCCGGTTCCGTTGGAAGTTTCTTCCTGTTAAAGGGAGTTTTTCTTCCCCACAGTCGCCTAGTGCTTGCTCAGAGGGGGATCATTTGATTGTTGGGGTTCTCTGTAGTACTGTAGGGTTTTGACCTTACAGTACAAACAGGGACTTTGTGATTTGGCGCTTAATTTTTAAAATATGTAATTTGGCATGAAATAAAAAAATTTAAATTAAAAATACATTCCAACTTTGTTTGTGTTTTTCTTCTGTTGTCAAATATGTAGAAAGTGTTGCACGTGTGATTTTAGTCATTTAGCATCAATATGTAGCCAACACATGTCTGTTTGTGATCATGCTGCATCTATTTTTGTCTGATTTGTGTCTTAGTTTAGTCAATTTACATCTATTTTGTGGCCCAATTATGTGGATCCTGTTTGACATTGCTATGTTTTGTCTTAATGCTTCACTTTGGTTGTTGATGTTTGTGCTCATTTTGATTCTAGATGTAGACCTGCCATCTGAAAATTAGCATCTCGCCCACTTGTAGCATTTTTTCTTTGGTCCAGGGGTTAACACATTTTTTAATTTCAAAAAGGGGAAATACCTCGGTTACTTTGCTACTGACCAAATAAATGATGATGATGATTGCAGGGGTTAGTACTGCTGCCTAGTAACAACATGATCAGCTGGTCCTCTTACTACTATAACTAAAGCTTTCACACAGGGGTCTTAAATGATATGAAATAGAAATAAATACCTTGAATTTTGACTGAAATGTCATATTTGATTCCACCACTGAGCTTTCCAAAATGGTTTGTATATAGTAAAATATCAATAATGTCACTCCTGTTACGTTTGTACCATCAAACTGAAATGAGACTAGTGTCAGCAGCTACATTAGCAAACTGTTTTACTAGCTAAACTTAGCATCATTGTTGTCTATGGGACTCAGCGCATGGCTGTAATGTTCTCCCATCACACGGAGCTGAAACGACAGTTTTCTCCGCTGAAAGTCAAACAAATTACATCAAATTAAGATTTTCTCTCTTTCTGTCCAACATGCTGTCCACTACCGCTGTAGGCCAGGCCCTCTGACCACCACCACCAGTATTGGGTAAAGTGTCTTGCCCAAGGACACAACGACCGAGACGGGGCTCGAACCAGTAACCTTCCGATTACAAGACGAACTGCCAACTCTTGAGCCACGATCGCCCACGCTTGTGGGGCATTAATGAGCAGCGTGTGGGCTCCACCGTCCTTCCAAGATGTCAGCATTATCTTCGAATGCTGAGAAAATGTCAGTGACCTCACCATCGTCCTCTATCCACAGTCATCTGGCCTGGTTCCTGTCAACAGGGAGTTTTTCCTTCTCACTGTCGCCAAAGTGATTGTTGGGTTTCTCTCTGTATGTATTATTGTAGGGTCTACCTTACAATATAAAGTCTTGAGGCGACAGCTGTTGGGATTTGGTTCTGTATAAATAAAGTTGAATTATTTTGGACCGCAAAATAAAATATTTAATAATAAAAATAATAGAATACTTGTTATTTAATTTGAAGGTATGGGCATTAGCCATTTTTAATTTCCATTTAGTCTTTTTAATTTTTAAATACTTTATGACCTAATATTTGTATTTATTTCATTTTGATTCTGAGGGTCCTGTAATGTTAAAAATAGACTTTTTTCAAATTCATTTGTTTCCTGGGTCATTATTTTAATTTGCTGTAGGACGAGACAACGGGGTGATAATCACAGGTTGGCAGACTGGAGCAGGTGAGGTACTGGAGCCTAGAACAGGAGGTCTGCCCACAGAACAGCGTGATGAGAGTTATTGAAATAATGGGTGACTAATCGATTAACCAAAGAAAAATTGGCTGATTTGTATCTACATATGTTTCACATGTGGACCCATGATGTGACTGGGAAAAAGCCTGTAGTGTAAGGTTTGATCTGGTAATTAAAACTAATTTCTAGAGCCACGCTACGACTTTTACTAGAAGATTGACCGTGACAGCTGAGGCCCGGGTGGCTGCCGGTTCAGGCCGCATGCTCCACAGCAAACCCGTGGGCTCTTTTCCCGTGTACGTGCCTCCATACCTGAAATCTGCTGATACTGCGAGAGAGGGGAAACAAGCCAATTTATGCCATTTTATTTGCTTTATTACATTTGAGATAGAAATTGAAAGAGTTCAGTAACAGAATGTGTGTAACAAACACATCAGAAGTAAAACGCTTTTTCCAAGTACACTCACTGGTTTTAGTTAAACATTAGTGATGTGTCAGTCGCAAACGAAAGCTGAATCTTTGAAGTGAACGACGCGAGCCTCTCTCGCACTTTTTTCCGCTTCACTCCGCACGCGAGCCTTGTGCTTTGCGCTGGGAAGAGGGGGGAGGGGCGGTAGTTACACTCGCAGTGGCACAGGAACAGAGCAGGAGGGAGAGAGAGAGAAAGCGACCCAGGGACAACAACGTCACATTAGAAAGGTATAGTAATCATCCACAACTATTTTCATTTGCGGATGATAAAGGATTCAGAAAGTTTATTCATGCAGGCCCATATGACAGAGAATATGCATCTTCTTTTTGTTTTCCTATTTTAATTTATATTTAATTGTGCTGTGGTTTGCAGTGTTTTGTGTTGTTTCACTTTAATTGTTTTTAAAAGAAAAAGCTGAAAATTTAAATAGTTAAAAGTTGAAACGTAAATAGTTGGTTTTTGTATTATATGATTTATTTATTACATTTTATGTGGAGTGAATAAATAAAAGTATATTTACGGTGACCCCTGGAGACAAAGCACGTACAAACTCCAAAACATGTACAAAACACAACGGAAGTGCTCCAGGATGCTAGGGGCAATGTTGAGCTTTGTACGTGATTTGTCTCTAGGGGCCACCATATATATTTATATATAAACATATATAAATAAAACCAGAATTTTTTTTACATTATTAATTCCTTTTGTGCATAATTTCATATTTTTGTTGATAATAAATTAATTAAAGCAACAAAACAACCTGAAGAGCCGGTTAGGAGCCGAAAGAGCCGGCTCTTTTTAGTGAGCTGAGCCGAAAGAGCCGGTTCTCTAAAAAGAGACGGAATTCCCATCACTAACACAAATATTAATTGCACTTTCTGTGGGGATCATCCAGAAACTGTGACACATCTTTTTTGGTACTGTTCTTCTACACAGATTCTGGAAGGAATTTAGCAAACCAGGACATTTATAAGAACAAAGCTTTGTAAAGGTGATGTTTCATGGCCATTGTTACACCCAGTGATACATTGGACATGTGTTTGTTTTGTGAAAATGTATGTCACATCAAATTCTAAGCAAGTCTTTGTACTTAATATTAAGAGCTACAAACAGATTTAGAATATTGAGGTTTTGAGTTTCACCCCATGCACAGTTTATTTTTTTGTAGTGAACAGTATTGTAAACTCTCAAAAATATATACATTAAACATATTTAACAAACATGATTTCTTGTTTTGTTTCTCATTATGTTTCTACAATTAAACTAAAAGTTTATTTATTCCTGTGTAAATGAATCTGTAGGACGTGTCCCATCATGGTTTTTCGATGACTGTTAAATCTTTTCACCACAATACAAAGTGAGAAGTGAAGCCTAGTTTTTTTTTTTTTAATTTTGCACTTTAAAGATATCTGAAGTAAAATATAAAAATTATATAAACTATAAAGTCCATTTTCTAACATACATTTTCTAACATTAAATTCTAACATGTTACATTTCATTCTTAGACTTGTGGCAGCAGCTGGCTGCTGTTATTTGCACATGTGCATTCTGTTTTTTTTTTGTTTTTTTTTTTTAAATCTTACGTTATAATTTAAAACAAACCCCTTAATTAAATTAGTGAGTTGAAGTAATATATGAAATATTAGTGTTGGGTAAGTCCCAGATTTCAGTTTATTGGACATTAGCTACATTTAATAAGAACATATGAGATCCAAATATATGCTTATGTCAACACATGTTTATTTTGATGATGTTTACTGAACAAATTTGAATCATCACAACAACCAAAATGTTAGCAACACATTATAAAGTTTATTATCATAACTATGGTAACCATGTTTACGTTTGATTTAGCTGTTTTAGCCCTACCTGCTAACTCAAACACATTCTGTAGGTTTCACATTTTCAGGACTGTACATTCTTTCAGACTTTTACAAACCGGAGTTGGAGATTGCAGAGAGAAGGCAAAGTGTTTTGTAAAACCTTTATGTACATGTTGGCTGCACACCAGCGGGACCATTATAACAACATCACATCACATGAGTAACTTTAACATGACGAGACTTCAAGGACTCCAAGAATGTTCAAACAGTGAGGATAAACAATGTTTTTTATTATTTATGATAAAAAAAAGACACAATATAGATATATTTAAAATGCAGCAGGAGCTCCAACCGCTAAAATGTCAGTTAATTTGACACATTAATTTACTTATAATTTCTTTTTCTATCTTAGCTTTTCAGCTCCACATTTTTGTCATTTCTTCCACACTCAGCTCTTTTCTACAAGGTGAGTGCACAGTGAAGGTTGGGGAGGGCTGCTGACATTGAGAGATTTGATTGGAATCTAGGGGCCAGTTAGTTCTTCCCTTTGGTGAAAGCTGGGCTCTTCAGTTCAGAGTGGTACACCTCCAAAGATTCTGCAACATCAATCCCTCTGTCTGCTAATGTTACATCACCTGGGCTGAGGCAGTTCAGGTAATTTCAACAGTTTCTATTTTTATTTTTAAACTTTAGATATAAACAAAACAAGAAAAGTAACATTTATCGCTCTCTTTCTTCACGATGGAAGATTCATTTTCATCTCATAGTGTTAGCAACAGTTTTAGAAAAGGAGACAGCTTTGTTCCAGTTTGCACAAATGTTATTGCAAATGTTCAAACTGCTGCACTGTAAAATCGAATTAGTTCCCAGAACTAAAAAAAAAACCTATGCAAACTCGTTGACTCAAAAAAATGGAGTAAATTTTACTTAACATGACTGTTAGGACAACTTCTTCATTGCAAGTATGCAGTACTAAGAATAACTTGATGTTTCGGACGTTGCATTACAAATTGTTTACCCAGTGACAAGCTCTACTAAAGCTCTACTAAATTAAAAAACAATTTGTGGTAACCTGATCATGATTCAAAAAGAATAATTAACAACACTTCATGGTGTTATCAGACCAGCTTTTGTTTTCAAATGCAAAAAGTAAAAGAAAATCAGCCAACATACTGGACACACATAATTGTCAATATATTGTTCTGCTGAACAATAAACAATCTTACAATCATACAAAGTCTCAGATTTAATTATTCTGAAACTAAGTTTAGGCTTTCTCCAACTTTGTTTTTCACATTACATTAATTATATAATCAGAATAAAATGTGTTTATTGTTCAGTCATCAGTTCAGTCTCTAATTTAAACAACACATTTGTTTTGCATTCAAGCACAGAAGCTTGGTATGTTATAACATTTTAAGAATGGCTTGTTTCCAGTCCAGGCATTAGTGCCTGAAGGACTATCATGGATTTAGGTGATCCACATGTAAGTGCAGAAGAAAGTCTTTAACTTCCTTTAAGTACAGTGGCAATGGATGTGGGTTGGAGATGCTATGAGCTTGAACCTGCAGGTGACCATCTTCACTGACCGCACCATCTGTGACGGAGGACTCATCTCCACTGTGAAGTAAAAACCGAGGAATCTGGTGCTCTTCACTCGCTCTACCGTGACACCAGCAATGCTGAGATGGACAGCTTTGGTCTTCCTAAAGTCAACGATCAGCTCTTTTGTTTTGTCAACACTGAGACATAGATTCTTGTCCTGGCACCATAGTGCCAGCTGGAGGTGGAGGTGCAGTCGTGGGTCAGCAGTGTGAAGAATAGCGGGCTCAGCACACATCCCTGGGGGGCGCTGTTGAGCGGACGGCCTCACATTTGACTCTAGAAAACCTTGGCATAGAGAGGAGTTTGTCGACTGCAAGGTGCTTATTGGTTGTGTCTGCAAAACAAGCTCAAATTACACTTGAACCAGCATCCTTGACAGTGGGTTTGAGGTGTTTGGCCATAATGCACAGCAGTACCTTCAGCAAAAATCAAACACAGCACAAGACTCCACTTTGTTCTCATCTTTTAAAAAGATGTTGCTCCAGATGCCTTCTTCAAGGGCAAATTTGTGAACCTCAACCGAGTTGTTGTATTCTTTTTAGAGACAAGAAGCTTTCTCCTGGCGGCCCTTCCAAACAAACCAGACTTGTTTGGTATTTTCTAATTAAACTGTCATGAACGTTAACATTTAAAATGCTGTCTGAGGCCTGCAGAGGCTCAGATGCAGCTCTTGGGTATTGTGCAGTTTCTGTGAGCATTGAACAGTCTTTGGATCTCAATGCTATGGACTAGCAAACCTGCTAGCAAACCTGCTAGTCCATAGCAGAGAAACAGAGAGAAACAGCATGTAAGCAAAAAAATCCACACTCTTACAATCGTAAAACTTATAACATAAAGTAAGTTTCAACATAAAATTTAACAAATGTAGCCTCTGTCACACAAAACATCTAAACATATCCTTATTTATGTCATAAACATACCTTGTGCCTCTATGAAGGGGGCTGCTAATGACAAAAGAAATCTCCATGGGCTCCGTTAAACCATCACACTTCAAAGTCCCGCAACTGCGGCTAAAAACTGCGGCAACAACAGCTCTCAACAGGAAGCTGATAGTAGAAAACAGCGATGAGTGTCAAAATAAGGTGAAAGGAACTAAATAAAAGCATTTAGAGTTATTTATAGTCATACATGCCAACCCTCCTGATTTTTCCGGGAGAATCCCGAATTTCAGTGCCCCTCCCGAAAGTCTCCCGGAGCCACCACTCTCCTGAATTTCTCCCGATTTTCCACCCGGACAAAAAAAATGAAAAACCATATCCCAGAATTCATAGCATGGCCCAGCCAATTCCAGTTTCCAACTGGAGACCTGGTGCCAGGAGAATAATCTCCTCTTAAACGTCAGCAAGACTAAGGAGCTGATCGTGGACTTCACTACAAAGCAGGCAAGGAATTACAAGCCCACAGTTTCCGATACCTGGGTGTCCACATCACTCAGGACCTGTCATGGTCCTTTCACATTAACACCCTGGTTAAGAAAGCCTGCCAGCGTCTCTTCTTCCTCAGAAGACTCAGAGACTTCCATCTGCCACTGAGGGTGCTCAAGAACTTTTACTCCTGCACCATCGAGAGCGTCCTGATGGGAAACATCTGCACCTGGTTTGGGAACAGCACCAAGCAGGGGCGCTCTTTTGAGCTGCAGGTCATGGAAGGATAAAGGCCCTTTCACGTCTCTTATCGCTCAACCATGAAGGAAAAGATCTGTGTGTGTCCAAGTAAACTTTTTCTCACAGGTTGAGGTGCTTACACAGGGACCTCCAGAGCGTTTTCAAAGGCGCTGTCGACCTCGGAGGGAAAGCAGTGTTGTGGAAATGACACACTCTTCACTAGTCGGGACAGTTACAAAGCTTTCCTTCTCATGAATGAGCGATATGTTTTTATTAAACATTTGAACATAATACAACACAAACTCTCAAGGGGAGATAAAGTCAGAGAAATGCAAGTTTTGAAATGACAAGTAGACCTAGAGCAATTGCAAAAAAACGATATACAAGCAGAGCGCAGCCAGCGCAACAAATTCTGGAGCGGTGAGCACACCGCATGCCGCGTCCGATGTGAAACGGCCTTTATGCTGGATAGTGTGACTCATAGCAGTGGTTCTGGGTCAACCCTAATTTTATGTTAAAGTAATACTAAAGTAATAATGGTATTTCTGACCACTTATATACCACAACTTTATCCTTTCAACACCTACCAAAAGTTAAAGGACCTAGCTTGTATGAGCCTTATGGGACATTTATATAAAGATCCTCCAGCTTCAAACTGTATTACCCTTCAAGGACCTGCAGCTCAGTAGAGCGTCCCTCCCACAGCCAAACCCATCTGTTCTCTGATTGGATAGTTAAATTTGTGATTGACATGACATTGACCAATCAGCTGAAAGGAAGAAAAAGTGGGTCAAAATTCATACTTGTAAGTTGAAACTTGAGTGCAGAGTTTCACACGTATTTTTTTTGCTTTGTATCTGTAACCAGACCTTAACAAAAAGAATTTGTAACTTGTGTAAATATTTTTACACATGGAAATCTTTTTTACGTACACACAAATTCTTATCTACAGATGCACAAATATACGCATTCTGATTTACAAGTACAAAATATTTATGACCACAATTTGAGCCCATAGAGGAGGAGGCTCCACCTCCACACACACACACACACACACACACACACACACACACACACACACACACACACACACACACACACACACACACACACACAGAGGAAAGAAATAAAGAGCAAAAGGTGGAGAGACAGATAAAATGGTAGTTTGGCACATGAGGACAAGAAGACCACAACAGCTTCTGTTCCACTGCTGTACATAAACTGTACTTATTGATGAAAACTTCCCACAGGACCTTCAGTCATTTCTGACAGGAAGTTTATGCCCATCCTTTAATACTTATGGATGAGGTAACATCAGGCAGCAGTCACATGCAAGTTTGTGTCCTACTTGCATAAGGTGATCTCTGCACATCCAGAATATGCTCACCTCATGGACCTGAAACTTTCCTGTCCATAATGCACTCCAAGGCACACGATCTGACATGTGAGGTAAACCTAAGCAGCTCCTTAGACTACCATGAGCTGGATGACTGAGAACCTGCACAGACATCTGTGAGGTAAACATATTTTTCTGTGAGCATCATTAAGTCAACTCTAGGTTTCATGTGCTGATTCGGGTGCTTTACATTTATTCTGTTTTAGAGCAGGTGGAGAGGGGGAACCAGATGGGAGCAGGTTCCACTTTAGGTGAGGAAGTGGAATAAGTGATTACCTTTTTGTCTCAGCTTGTCATCACAACTAAATTCATGTTCAAATGAAGCTTTTTACTGTGACACTGATATCTGTATTTGTAATTGTACCTGCTTTGCTTTGTGACTCCAGATTTCAGCACAGTTCTCTGTACTTGTTTATATGACAAAGTTTGACAGCAGCAGGGCTTTATGTTTGTGGGTTGTTTAATAATGTGAGGCCTTCCCCAAACCGCTGCCTCAGTTCATGCTGAAGCCATCTGCCATTATCTACTAGAAATGCTGTCAAACCTAAAGTGAGGATGTGGTCCCAGCTCGCATAATTAGAGAGACAAAACCAAAGTGGTCTTCTCTGCTGAATATGGTGCCATGGTAGAAGCAGCAGACAGATGCATGTCTTCACTGACAGTCATGTTTTCCTGTGGCAGTTACTCTTTGATGATATGCTTTACATTACCTTTGTTTTAGGTAAGTGTGTTATCATTAATCTTATTGATATATAAACCCTCTAGTTTCAGCAGCATTATTCAGGTTTTTAAAAGCTTCTCTGTGGCAGTGCTGCCATTTAAAAAGTAATTAGAAAGATTCCTGACTGACCTGCTCTGTTGTGTGTAACCTAAAGGGTCTGATTCAGGTCTGTGGTGTATATTGAGTCAGAAGCTAAACACACTGCAGAAACTCCTGAGGGTGGTCTATGAGGAATACATCCCAGGAATCATGGAGATCATGCTGACAGAGCTTGATAATTGAAGATGATGCAGGACGAGCGGTTCAGGAATCAGTTCACATGATGATGATGATGTGCAACTGCATCTCACCATTATTCTCTACATAGTTGGTAACATTTCCCATATTTAACAAAATAGTAATTTTGATTTGCATTTTCTGTTAACAACAGTAGAGGCAACAGAAGATTCACACTGATGGATGAAGCCCATCAGTGTGAATCTTCTCTTCTGCCACAACATCATCTGCTGTCTTCAATCCTCCATACCCGATGTTAGGATGCCTGGGTCGTTGACCCAGAGTTTTGAGTTTATGATATTACTTATCATTTCTAGTCTTTGGTTTCTTTGCTAGAGTTCTGTCTTATGGTTTATGTCTGTGTTCTCTAGTTGCTGTCTCCCCTGTCAGCTGTACCCCCTTGTCAAGTCTGCGTCTCTGTGTTATGTTTCCTGTTTTACTTTGAAAGTCCGTGTCTCATGTTAACGTATTTAGTTTTGCTTTCCTGTTCTCGTTAGCCCTGATTTGCCCCAGCTGTGTTTCCCTCCTGTTTCCCATTCCCTGATTGCTCCCTCTGTGTATTTAAGCCCTGTGTTCTCTTTGGTCTGTGTTGTGATCTACCTTTATCCATCCTCATCTGGCTGTGTGGTCTGTCTGAGTAAGCTTATTTTATATTCTTAGTTTTGTTACCCTTTTGAGTTTAGCATTAAAGCTGTTTTTTGAGTTTACGTGTTGTCTTTGGAGTCTGCACTTTGGGTCCTTTTCCTGCCTGCACACAGCCGTTTCATAACAGAAGATCGCGACCAGAACATGGACCCCGCAGACTCTTCCACCTCGGATTTTGAGGCTGAGATGAAGGGGTTGGTGGATTTGCTGGACCACATCGCTCAGGCCGATAACTTACAGGCTATGGCTGTGGGACTGAGCGCGGTGGAGGCAATGATTACGACCAACCCCCGGCTTCATCAGTTCTCCATGGACACTTATCTGGGCCACACCATAGCCGCATGGAGGGAGCATGTCAGAGCCACCGAGCTTGCTATCTCTCTCTCCACACCAACGCACCAGCAGCAGACGGAGCTCGCTGTAAAGCAGCTGCGTTCGCCACAGCAGGACGGCGTTTCTGCTCGAGGTTCTGGAGAACCGCTTCTGTGTGATGAGCTGGAGGACTTGTAGCCCGGTCAGCTGGAGGGTTCATGGTCCGGCTCGCCTCCTCCCCCTTCCCGGGGTAAACAGCGTTCACGCCACTGCCACTCCAGAACGACTGAGCGCACCCCATTTCTTTTGGGAGCCGGTGACTGTTTAGTGTTCCGGCCAGCCCCTGTGGCTGCCATTATGTCTAGGACTCCTTTTGTTTCTCTGGCAGATTCTCAGCCTGTCTTTTTCCATGCCTCAGCTGGCAAATAGAACTGGCAACAGAGTGCCACCTGCCATAACTAAGTTGGCTAAAGAACTGGGACTTGGCGTTGCAGAGCTTATGGATCAAGCAAAGGTTAGTGTTTTTCGGCCAATTATGTTTTCACCTGTTCGCTCGTCTGCCTCCGCTGGAGGGTCCGAGGGGCCCGCAGTGCCACCACCTGTTCCATCGCCTGCGGTTGCCATGCTGCCGTCTGGTCCTGCCTCGTCTACGCCGGAGGTCTCCGCAACGTCTGGTCCTGCCTCACCCCGTCCTGTCCGGCCTGCTCGTCCTCGTCCTGTCCGCCATTGTGGACGCCCTCCTGAATGCTGTTGTTCTGTGCTGTTCCGCCGCCGCCGCTGCCTTCCGCGCGGCCGGCCTCCGGAACGTGTGTGTGTGTGTGTGTGTGTGTGTGTGTGTGTGTGTGTGTGTGTGTGTGTGTGTGGGTTTTTTTTTTTTTTTTTTTTTTTCTGTTCTTTCTGCTCTCTGTTCTCATTCCTGGAGCTACCAAAAAGCAGAGGTGGCAAAAGTGCAGACATTCTGTATTTAAGTAGAAGTACAAATACTCGTGTTACTCAACTAAGAGTAAAAAAGTTCAGGCTCTGAAATAAAGCTTCTGTGTAAGTTCATCAATAAATCATGTTCATTCTTTCTGATGATCTCTCCTTATTGAAATGTACTTAAAGTAAAAAGTTGCTCCTTAAAGGAAAATTCTACCATCAATTTTTATGTAAAGGTAACTGAACCTGGTGCTATATCAATATTACAATAATTCTTATCATTTTTATAACACAAAATGATCTATGACATAATGCACTTTATGACAAAGGCTTTATTCAGCCTAAAAACATGTCAGAATGTAAAACATGTGGACAAACTGAGCTGAGGTGCTTTAACCTCCTCTACATCCCTGTTAGCAGGATGAAGGCGCCCTCTTGTGTTGTGCATCACTTTCAGATTTCACTTGTTAACCTGCAGGAAGACAAAACTTCACTGAGCCTTCAGCAGCTTCAACATCATCAGTAAAGACAGATTTAAATATGTGTAATATCACACTGTGTCAGTTTGTTCACAGGAGTCACAACCTGTAACACTGATGCTGCATTCAAGGACCATTACAAACATCTGAAAGGACTGAAGAACATGAAGAAAATGTGACTTGTTTCTCTGTAATGAAGCTGTTTTAGTGAAGAAAGTTGAAAGGTCACAGAGCGACTGCTGAATCTTCTGCTCTAAACATGAACTCTGAACTTTGTGATGCTTCAGGAGGAAAACTGCTTCAGTTATTCTCTCAGATTAGTTTCATATTTTCTGCATCAGATTTGAGCGAGATCCTGGAATGAAGACAGAAGAAAAGACTTTGTTCAAAGTTTGATTTATAGTTAAACCTTCCAGTTTATTCACACAATAAAACATCAACACAATATATGAATTCATTCATTAAAATCACAGTTTTTCCTCATTTGTTTGATGATTTTGACAAAGACAAACACAAACAAACAAACACACATGGTCTGCCATACTCATAAAGAGAAATGTCGACATTTTTCAATACAAATATTCCAGAAACATTTAGAGGATAGAGAAGTTTACATTTTCATGTGGAGAAATATTTTAGTAAATCAAAATGATGATGAGCAGTGATAGCCTCCATAAACAGTCACAGGAAAGATCTCCTTTAAAAACTCAGAAACATCAAGAGAAGAACTAGAAGATGTGGAGGTACCACCCATAATGTTTGACTGACAGCTGATCTCTGTGCAGAAATGATGGAGAGAAAATAAAATGAAACTAAAATACAGATTTAAATCCACAATATGAAAGACTTCAGTCTATTTCAGTTTAATCAACTCAGCATAGTCTCCATAATTTAACCAAAATGTCAGTCCAGCATAGAGCGGCTGAGTGAATGTGGTCTGGACTCTGTGCAGGAGAGTCATGGTTTCAGAGACGCTGTAGAAGGACAAAATACCTGCTCTGTGATCCAGGTACACTCCTACTCTGGAGGAACGAGGACCTGAGACAGGAGTTTCAATGTTGTCGTACCGAAATGTATATCTGTTGTTGTAAAAATTTAATGACCAAGATTTGTTATTACGTCCAAACACACATTCACTCCCTCCTTTTCTGCTGATATTCTTGTATGCGACTGCTACATAAACTCCTCCCCCTCTCCACTCCACCTCCCAGTAACAACGTCCAGTCAGACTCTCTCTACTCAGGACCTGATATCGTACAGTGAATCTGTCTGGATGATCAGAATAAGACTGTTGTTGTTTCATTAATGTTGCTTTTCTGTTCCCCTCTGATAATAACAGCTGTTTGTTTGCTGTGTTTGGATCCAGTGTGATTTCACGTGAATATTTTAAGAATCCAGCTCTGGTCTTTGGCTCTGGTGGATCTGACAGTAAAACATCCACTTCAGTGACTGTCAGTGAGATGTTTGTCCATTCCTCTCTCAGAATGTCCTGTAGTTTATCTCTGACCTCTGACACAGCTGCTGTCACATCCTCAAAGTAGCTCAGAGGACGGATATTGATGCTGGATGAGTCTGTAGACTCACTGAGTGCTGACAGTGAGGGGTAGTTGTGTAGAAACTGGATGTGATCCTCTGTGTGTGAGAGCTGCTTCAGCTCAGCATCTTTCCTCTTCAGCTCAGTGATCTCCTGCTCCAGCTTCTCCTCAAGCTCTTTGACTCGACTCACTTCAGTTTCCTGCTGGGATCTGATCTGCTGCTTCACATCAGAGCTTCTTTTCTGGATGAGATGGATCAGCTCAGTGAAGATCTTCTCACTGTGCTCCACTGTTTGATCAGCAGACTGATTGATGGCCTCCACCTCCTGTTGAAGCAGCTTCACATCTTTCTCTCTGTCCTGGATTCTCTGCTGGATGTTTTGTCGACTCACCTCCAGCTCTCTCTGCCTCTCAGTCCTTTCTGCTGCAGCTGAGACTGTGTCGTGGCTTTTATGTTCATCCACAGAGCAGAGATAACAGATACTCTGCTGATCAGTACGGCAGAACATCTTCATCACCTCATCATGACGAGAGCAGATGTTCTCCTGGAGCTTCTTGGAGGGCTCCACCAGCTTGTGTTTCTTTAATGGAGCCACATCATAATGAGGCTGAAGGTGTTTCTCACAGTAAGATGCCAGACAGAATAAACAGGACTTGAAGGCTTTCATTTTTCTTCCAGTGCAGACATCACAGGCCACATCTTCAGGTCCAGCATAGCAGTGATCAGCAGGAGCAGCTTGGAGTCCAGTCTTCTTCAGCTCCTCCACTAAATCTGCTAACATGGTGTTTTTCACCAGGACAGGCCTCGCTGTGAAAGTCTGTCTGCACTGAGGGCAGCTGTAGATTTTCTTCTTTTCCTCTTCATCCCAGAAGCTTTTAATACAGTTCATGCAGTAGCTGTGTCCACAGGGAATAGTCACCGGATCCTTCAGTAGATCCAAACAGACTGAACAGCAGAATTTTGTTTGGTCCATTTGATTCATGTGCTGTGCCGTTTCACCGTCTCTCAGTGACTGTCAGACAGTTTGACTTTCTCTGAACAGAAACAGCCTCTGTGCTCTGAAGGGAAACAGATCTCTGCTCTTGTTCACCTCCTACAGGAAATGAGGCTCACCAGCAACTGCATTTACACCATGTTGTTTAGACCCATCCTGATACAGACACATCTGTGAAGGGAGGCACTAAAAATATCTTGGCAGAGTGACAATGAGTTGTTTATAAGAACCAGGGTATGGCTGCAGTTCTACTGTGCAGTCACAGACACTCTGTATCAGGGGTAGGCAACCTTTCTGATGACGAGTGCCATTTAAAATGTCCTCAGAAGTCAGTGTGCCATATGATTGCATTAGCAATAAATTTAATAACGCTCTATATGAACAGTTACACACTATATAGAACAACTTTATAGAATTATATTTGTTCGCAGATGTTGGCAGCTATCAGCGAATAGTTATCAGCTATTTTGAAACAAACAAAAAAAAAAAGACACTTTTTAATCCATAACAAGAACTCCATAACAGCAAATACAGAAAATACAAATGCTATTTATGGTCTCCTCACAACAATGATAAGAAAAATAAACTGGGCCAATATGGCATGTTTGTTAATACAGAGATACAAATGTTAATGTGATCTCTGGTCTCCCACTCAGAGACACAGGTCTCTGAGTGCCCAGCATTCAGACGGCTACCCGGGGACACTCATGTGATAGAAAATCTGCTCACACAGATATGTAGAGCCAAATACTGTCAATAAGGCCTCTGCTATGTTCTGAAGACAGTTAAACTTGTCAGGTAGTGATGTCCAGCAGGTGACAATGCAAGCTCCATGAACACACACATCTAGACTGTAAACCCGAATAAGTTACCAGAACTCAAAAAAATTGAGGCAATCGATTGCCTCAATTTTTTAAAGTTGATCAACTTAAAAGTCAAATTTTTCCAGAACATAAAAGTTTGGATTACATGGTACTTGTATCTTTTGAGAACGGTCAACTCAAATATTTGCAGTTAATATGACTTAAAGTTTCAAGTTTACAAATTTCAAAGGAATAAGTTCACAGAACTTATAAAAAATAAGTACACAACCACAACATTTTTATGTTAACAAAACTCAAATGTTTATTAGTTTGTGTTGTCATTATTTTAAGTACACGTTAGTCAAATATGTTGAATACTTGATACTTAGAAACATGTGACTCAAAACTTAAAATTTTTGAGGCAATTGATTGCCTCAATTACACTGAGTATCGGTAACTTAATATGCAAAAGTCATAAACATCTGCCATTGAACAGTATCTTGCCTGCTCCCTTTTAGCACATTATGTTGAAATTAAATACATAAAAAAAAAAAAAAATTAAAAATAATTAACAAAAACATTTATAAATTAAAATAAGTAGACCAAAAATTGTTTAGTCAGGAAAACTGTCAGAGTAATAAAAAATAATGCCAAATAATAATAAATAATATCAAAATGTGCCTTTGGCTCTATGGCTAATATCTGAATAAGGCAACAGGGCAGCAATTTGAGTGAATTACAATGCTATTTGTTTTACATTAACCAGTATCAAACAGTGAAATTTAGGTCATCTTGCGCAGCCCACAATGTTTTAGAAATAGTATTACGAAAAACATTAAAACATACAAAACATTAGTGTTTCTTTGCATTATGTTAATGAGAACAAAGGCACGTTGTATAGTTTGGACCTATTGGCTGAACACCTGTAGAGTAATGCAATAACGTTTTGAGGCATTATTTAGATAAAAGGAGAGAACTTTGAACTAGCCTTTTATAATGCTTTACCCTGCATCCTTCTTTCAGATGAGTTCCTACATAACCAAGTCATTCTTGAGGGTCTGTAACCTGGGTGACAGTTTACCACTTTCTAGACCAAGTAAAATCTTTTGAGTAAATTCTAAAGTGTTGGTCAGGGCTTTGGGGTAGCTGAGGTGAAGTGCATAGATCAGTCCAAACATTACCAGGAAGGCTTCACCAAATCTGGGGAGACTGACCACGGCATCACTTTCAATGACGACAGAGGTTTTCACAGGTTGGTAGTGAACTGGACTTGTCGTGTCATGGTCACTGATGACAGTGAAGAGGGCCACTTCAACACCATCAAGCTCCAACTCATCAGATTCGTCCTGAATGAATGAAAAAGAGATACTAATCACAATCTAACCCAAGAAATACAACAGACGACATATAATTTCTCATTTTACCAACTCCCGTTGAGATCCAATACCTCTTTTACAAGGGAGACCTGGGTCTCACTGTAAGAGGTGAAAAACAGAAGATCCATGTTCTGCACACATAAATCAGCTAATTCACCAGAGAATCAAGTGGTGTGAGATAGACTGAAACTAAGCTAAAGGAAATACACAGGAAAATGTTTTACTAAACATCTTATCACTTTCAACAAAACACCAATTCAGTTCATTCGTAGTGAGGAGACAGAAAAGACCATACATGGAAACCGTATGGGTAGACTAAACAAAGGTAAGTCCAAACAGTGCATCAAAATACATGTTTGTACTTTGTATGTACAGTAGTATCTGTTAGATACTTAAGGACACTCACAGTGCAGGTTCTGAAAAATCCAGAGACATCCTCACGCAGATAGACAGGAAGGGCGTGGAGAACGGTAGTGCGCTTGGTGTGGATATCATGGATGTCCTATTGCCAGATAAAAACAGAATTGTATATACTGGTGAGTTTACTGAACAACAACAACAACAACAGTCAAATCAGAACATATGTCCACAAATAACCTGTTCACATCTTTAATACAGTCAGACAAATAGCAAACACAAAGTGGACTAATAGCAAAATTCAAAAAGCTCATTTAAATCATTGAACCTGTCCAATGTTCACTGGTTCAACCTATGAAATGTGTAACAATCTATTATTACCTGTTCATCGTGAATTCTTAGAATTTCAGCCAGGGCATCTGCTGTCTTCCCAGTTTTTGATGCCTTCTGTCTGAATAAGGTCATCAGTCGAGGAAGATGGCGGTCAAGTTCAGCGTAGAATGTATTGGGCAGGTTCTGATTTGTAATCCGCTGAAACTCTGCATACAACTACAGCAGAAGGACAATACAGTTCAATTTGAAGAATCTCGCACACCTTTATAAAGCAGCAAAAAGCTGCCACATGAGTAAGAATTACAATTTTCATTTTAAAGAGAGCTGATCCATATTACCTCAGACTCCATTTTTAGAGCAGGCCAGAGGTCCAAGAGCTCCTTCACTGGTGGGCAGGACATCACTATGGTTTGTCTGCGCAGGGGAAATGTGGTCTCCATCAACTTTCTAATGAGGGGCAGGTTCTTCTCAGCCTTCTTGACTTCTTCAACAATTGCTTGCCTCAACTGGTCAAGGCTTGAAGGATCCCTTTTAATGTTGGAATGTGAAGGTTCATTATCAGGATTACTTCTACTTCTTTTTCCAGCATTAACAGTGACCTCCTGACATCCAGCCCGTCTCATCTTGATCCTATAATAGCTAGGTTTCATTTGACGTAGACGTGACGTCGACGTAAAGCGCGAAATTTGACTGGCGGTCGGAAGTGAAAAAGATAAGCGCAAAATCACAGACAGACAGTACGCAAAATGCCTATGTCCTGTTGTGTTTACGGATGCTCCAGTAGGTCGACCAGAGAAACCGATAAACGGTATTTTAGGGTACCAAAAATAGCCCAACGAAGAGGAGAAAAATGGAAAATTCTAACCGAAAAACGTAGGAAAAAATGGATTTTAAATTTACGTTTACAGTCGGGAGGAGCAGAGTCTGCCAATGCCCGTGTCTGCAGCGACCACTTCGTCAGTAGTAATGTTATGTTTGCAAACGAACTTATTAGCATTAGGTTGTCGTTAAATTCTCGTTTACTTAGTGCTTTTAAGTTAGTAGTCTAATATTGACTTGATTGGGACTATAGGCTGCCCAAGTGCTTTGGATGACGAAGAGTCGGAGGACTGGGCTCCGACGGTCAATCTCGGCTACGAACGAAAACCCAGATCGGAATCAGTTCTCAAACGAGAGAAAAGAATGAAGCTTAAGGCAGAACAGCATCGATGTGCAGAGGCGATTTTGGATATGCAACAGACGGCTGAGAGCCCGGATTTGAGCCTAGTGACAGTGGAGAACCCCGAACTGCAGCTTCCAGCTGAGGTTTACCTTGAAACAAACAACTGTCACTCTAACGAAGTCCTAAGGATGTGGCATGTTTGTTGACGTTAAAGCCGCTACCGCTAACTGTTAGCGTGTTTAAGATAAAGCAATATAAGAACAAACACTCACCCTTGCAAACACCAAACTGTATCCATCACGGAGACGTTTTGTTCCAAGGTTGTGGACCCACCCGCTGACAAAAAAATTGTACGCCTCCAGACTCTTGAAAGCTTTCATTTGCTGCCTAGTGTAGTAAGAAGTCTGGAGGACCAAGTAGTTGGTGATATCCACAGCCTCGATAGTAGGCAAATCCTTTACTTCTGTGGTGTATTCGGACATTTTCAAAGAATACGGATCACGTCCGATATATTTTTTAACTATCTGTTTATATCTCTCCCGAGAAACGGGGTCTAAAGTTGCACAATAGCTGCTCTCCTGACTCTCCACAGTGTCCTCCATGTTTACTTCCGCCCTCCACTCAAAAATCGCGCTGCCTCCGCACGTCATCAGAACCACGTGACCGCAACCCAACTATTGCCCATCTTAAACTTGATGCTATTTTTCCATCCATTCCAGCCAGTCTCAGATCCTGCTTCCTTCAAGCAGGGATGTTTGGCTACAAGAGCCTCAGCAGCTTTTGCAATCTCTTTATCACTTGGGTAAGCCTTAAAACTATACATAGTAGATGCAAGCTTTTCTAAAATGTCATGCTTGAGGTCTCTAGTCAGCTTGAAGTGTCTGTTGCTCCTCTCATATTCGGCATTTCCATGTTGAAGTTTCAGTTCAACATCAAATGCAAATGTGGGAACTGGAAAAGGACCTTGAAGCCACCTACTGAGACGTTCTGGAGATGACACATCTGAAAGTAGATCAGAAAGTAGACTCCAGTAGAGCTGGAGTCTTCTGAAAGTGAGATGTGCACAACAGCTTTTTCTGGCAATTCCTCAATGTCTGCAAGGGAAGTAAGTTTCCCGTCAAAGTCTGGATCTTCATAAAGCAAACTGAAGTCAAGGTCGATTTCCAGCTGTTCTTTTATAATCTTGATCAGTGCATCAACAGAGGCTGGTCGTGAGCTGAGTTTTAATTTTCTAGCCCGGTCTGTCTCAACAACACGAATAAGCATTGGTTGTTGGGGAGGTGCAGCTGCCATTGTACTAATGAAAAGACAAAATCAGGATGTTAAAAGGTACGATATAGAATATATTAATTGCTCAATTATACAGAGAGTGAATACAAACACAATAACTGATAAATAAAAGAACCATTCATTATTACCTGAACTCAGTTCTGTCTCACTTGAATGAACCGCTTGGGGGTCAGCAGCAGCGAGTCGTCTATCTTGTATGCCGAGAGAGGGACTGTATCGTTGAGATCAGACTGCAGGTGGATTGACAGGCTTGTGTCAGCAGTTGACAGCTCATAGGACCGCAGATGTTCAACATACCAGGACTCATAGTCACAACACAGAAAAGATGCATTGTGATTCACAAGGTAGATCTGTTTTATTTTGCTAAATTTAGACAGTCCACCACTGACTCCTACAGACAGAAACATTCCACAGACATAGTCTGTGCCATCAATGGTCACATTTGATGTCTTGTAGATTGTGTCACTAGTTGTTTGTTCTCTAATGTGTGCTTGAGCAACCTCTGGTAGAGCTGAAACCAGAACAGAGTCAACCCTGGATGCCTGAGTTTTTGGCTTGAAAAATGATGGCGCAGCAAGATGATATGCCATCATGTGTTGGTGTCTGACTGCCATTGTCTTCAAAATATTTTTGAAGTTTTGAGTGTCACGCACCACTCTTTTGAAAAAGCGGTGCTTGGCCTCAAACCGCATGGTCCAAACGTGCAGCAGGGGGCCAAAGCACTTAACTACACGTAGTGATGTTTAGGACGGAGCCTAACCTCAGGGAAAACCTCTAGCAGTGCCTGTCTATGATCACTGATTTTGCACACAAAATAGTCTAAGGTTTCATCAGTAAATGATGGGCACAATGCTAACTCTACCACCTCTTTCAGCTCCATCAAAACTGCCCATACCTTATCACCCTCTGGTACTACACTGCCAACAAGCAATGGAAGAAGTCGGAGCAGAGTGGCATTTTCATGTCCATTACCTCCAATCGTTCCTCGAGAAAGAAACATTTTGGGAAGGGGCTGAGGTCTATCCACTTTATTGGTGTGCTGATATGGGAATGATGTAATCTTGTGATTCAAATACTCCAAAGTGAAGTACTTCAGCCGGATCATCTCTTTAACACAAAGAGAAAGCTCCATGGGAACAATACCTTCCAGAAGATCATGGAGTATATCTGGAGGAAACCCCGTGATTGTGTGGAAGTAATTCAGGGACTCACGCAAAACACAGCCACCTTTAACACCAAAGTGGCTGCTCAAAGTGTCACTTTCTTGAACGGTTTGTACATGTAGGTCATGGCTGGCTTCGGTTCTCTGAGGAAACCTTCTCTCTCTGACTTCAATTACTTGAAACTGTTCAATTGAGCCCATACAGAATCTGCAAACATGGCCTGTTCTAAATGACTCTACAAAGCCACCTAATCCATGAGCAGCCAAACTGTCAGCAGAAACACAAAAGATGGTGCCTCTGACATTCTGGCCAACTCTTTCAATGAAGACACCGTCTTGTTCCAGAGTACGAACATCACGCAGCAATGGCGCAAGTACAGCTGCATATCCATACTTACGGAGGTCTGTCACTTTTACCAGTATTGCTAGCTGTATAGCATGTAATGCTGATCGGTATTTTGGTGGTACATTAGCGAGGACCCAATATACAGCGCAAAGTTTGTGAATTTTGCGTGATGTGCCAAGTGGATTGGCAATTTCAAGCTCATCAATATATAGCTGGAGTGGTAGAATGAGATCCGCTGTTGACAGTAAGTCATTTTCAAGGAAATGAGAGCCATCAGAGCATGATGCATATTGACCAGATGCAGTATTTGGTTCAGTAATCTTCTTAAGAATGTCTGTGTTTTTAAACAACTCTTGAATCATTGAAAGGATAGGAACATACATGCTGGTATGTCCAGGTTGATCCAGCTGATACTCCACTGGCATTACACAAGGGTAGTTGCACTCAATAAAGGTTTTTCTGCGCTTGGTTGAACTCAACTCAGCACCTTTAGAGGTTGATGTAGACAGAACATTGCAGTCCATGACAGTGGCAACAACTTCACTCAGTGTAGGTTCTGCAATACTGTGACCGTTTCTCTGCAATATGTCACTAACTGCCTCTTTGATCAACGGCTCAGATAAGGAGAAGATCTGATTCAAGTGTTCTACTATTTCTTGAGTAGCCGTGTTTGAGACATGGAGGATAGCCTGCATCTTTAGGAATAAGGAAGACACATTTTTTTTAAGTTGATTTCTTAGACTGTCAGTGTCACACTGATCATCATTCCCCACTTCCGTGCTCTGGCCTGGGCATTCTTCATGCAAGTCACTAGCTACTTCAGAAATACTGGCTTGGAGATTATGGGGATCCTCACTGACAATATCACTTTGAAAGTCTGTTGCAAGACTTGCTTGGTGTGCTCTACTTTTATGGGAATTGAATGAAGAGTACACATTTGTGCTATACCTACAATCCTTATATGGGCATGTCACTGTTTCATGATTTTTCAAATGCTTTCTGAGATGACTGAAAAGGCCTGTTTCAGAAAAGGGTTGCTGAAATGTGCATAAAGGGCATTTAAATAACACAGGCCTCTGACTCTGCTCTGCACAACTGCTAAGTTGTGCTGTATGATATCTTGACAAATGAGTACTCAGTGCATAAGTGTCTGAAATGTACAAATGCAATCAGTGTAGAGGCATGGAAGAGGGCTGATTCGGGAATAGTGGCTGTGCTGCAGCCTGTAGTGTCTAAATAACTGTATTCTGGAGGTGAAGGAAGCTGCGCACAACTTACACTGCCAGATCATGTTGGAAACAAAACAGAACTCCTTATACTTACAACTTAATATAACAGTTAAGTTATATTAATAAGTGATAAATAATAACAATAAGTGAATTACTATTAGCTCACAAAAACATGGTCATGGACTACAGCTAACACTGCTTTAAAATGGCAACCTGTTTTCCTCAAAACAATTTGTTTTATATAAGAATCTATAGGTGGAAAATAGCATAAGTAAAGTTGGTTTAGTAGTTAGTTTAACATATTTTTAAGACAACTCGAGAGAGAGCGAGAGCGAGAGAGGTGATTGGTAGAAGAATTCACAAACAAAATGAATTACCTGGTATCTTTATCACATCCCCAGTTCTCTTCCTTGACTCTGTCTTAATTCTTGAAGCTGGAACAGAGAGATCCAAAGGCATAAACTGATGAACAATTAAAAAGCATCCAAACGGTGACAAATTATAAATACTTCCATTTATAATTTTTCCCTGTTAATGATCTTTTCATTTAATCCCCAAAGTGTGAATGCATCTCTAGTCAAGATACTAAAGCCATCGAGCAAATATTACAATACTGAAGAAAAGCAGCAGCACTTGAACTTTAACGGCATGGTTAAATCAACAACAATGCCATTTCTACAAACTAAAGCCTTACTGATGAGAGGTTCCCCCAAACATATGTTATTTGAAATTATTTAATGTGCATACATAGTTAATGTCAAAAATGTCAGGCTCCTCATCACTGCTTCTCTCTCCGAACGATTCTGGTTGTTTTGATTGACAGGTTTGTTTTTTAGGACCTTAGTGATCCAAGAGTGCCAATTGGTTGACAGAAGTTGATTGACAAGTGATTCCACTAATTAGGCAAAGTGAGAGGAGACGATGTGTGCGCCGTGCTCTTTCATTGGCCCTCTAACTCTGGCTTGTGAACAACGTGGCTTGTCAGAGCAGGTGTATTAGAAGGATGAGTTTCCCGAACATTCTACGGTGTAAAGTGACTGATATATATAAAAAAACACCTATCGAGACCGTCGCTCAAACGCCTAATACACCTGCACCACTTATTCGCACATATAGTTTAAAATATAGCGTTTCTAACAAGAAAACGGCTTGAAAGCACTCTCACTGCAGACAGGTATCTCCGCTGTGTAACTGCAGGGACAACGGGCTTGTTTGGACCCAACTATTCTGAGTCATGAGAGGGGGTTTCAAAATTTAGAGAGATTAAAACACTTTGTTTCATACTAGGCGACCGGGCGCCACCTCTAGAACAAGTAGTATCTAACTTTTTAAACAGCCTGCTACCCTCATTACAACAACTTAATGCTAGCTCTGCAAGCGCAAAGTTTCCTTCGGGGAGAGCAGCAAAGCACATTAAAAACACGGACCCGACATTTCTGCTATTCTTTTTGACACGCACCTAAAATACAACTAAATATTCGTATTTTAACAATAAACTAATATCAACATTGAAAACTTACTGTAAGTCCAGTGATGCTAGTTGCTGCCTTAGGTCCAACTTTCTCCAGTCATCCGTGTTGCCTCTTTGGTGCTGTTTCCCGCCCATATACCTTTACTTCTTCTGTGTTTCGTATTTTTTTCCAAATAGCGGTAAACGATCAGTGTATAATGCTCATTAGCGCCGCCTTCCGCTTCGGAGGGCGAATCAGAGATTAACTCGGAATAAAAATTGATTCCTGCAGCTGCTCAACACTTACGGAAAAAATTAAAAAAATATATATAGGATACATTGATAAGACAATGAATATTAAAATAAATACATTCTGTCTTCCACTAATGCATTTAAGACAATTTGATTTTACTTATTTGGTGAAACACTTTGAGATTTTATTGTATTTTAGCATGTGCTACATAAATTAAGTTTATTATTAAATCCTACCTACTTGAAACAACAAAAATAACAGGACTTTACCATTCTTATATGTCCTAACTTAACTGTGTTACGTTGTGCTTAAGTTATGATTTTAAGTGATGCTTACTTAATATAGAAATAGTTCAATTCAATCAAAAATTATTAGTTTCATTTACTCAAAAAGGAAGAACATGTTACACGAACTTGACATATTTAAGTTAACAGAACTTTTTAAAGACTTTGAGTATACACTACTTAATCTATTTAATTACTTAGAACATTCGGGTTTACAGTGTAACCAAACTTTCCATAATAACTGAAATTTATTTTCCTAGGCAAACATTAAACAGCAGCAGCTGGAAAACTGGAAAACCTAAAGCCAAATAATCAATAAAACATAACAAACTTTTGTATGAGTGCCCTTTCCTTTAATATAAATATTAAAATAAACCATGTATGTTTATATGGTTAAGTAATGAAGACGACCTTTATTACACACACACACGCACGCACGCACGCACACACACACACACCACGGTCAGACTCTTGGTGGCCTGGATTGAACTGGTTTACTTAAACATATATATTTTGATTTATTTAATTTATTTTCAACATGGCAGTATTGAGAAACTGAGCATAATTAAATCTCAGTGAAACCACATATACGTTCTGGTAACTGGCACATATTTATGTTTAATATGTTGTTTTATATTTTGATCAGTTTCAGGTGTTTGTGCGACTGTGTTAACCATCAGTAAAACCACATATAAATCACACTTCTGTGTTTAACAATTACAACACTTGATGCTGTTTTTCTGATTCAGGATTATGTGTGTGATGAGTTGGCCACACAGTTCTTATCTTTCTGCTTCACACACACAAAACTGCCGAGGTTGAAGCTGGCTTCAGTCTCTTTCTACCCCAGGTCTCACCACATTTCCAAAATGTAAACTCTGAGTCTCATAAGAAATGTGGTTCAAAAAGATGTGCTGATCTATGAATGCATCCTTACTGAAAGCTAAAGATGTCCAGCAGACAAAAACAGCAGCTGAATGAACAGTTATCATGAGCGAGTGTACAAACACGATCACAGGAAATAACAGAAATAAACTGTAGTTTCCATTTATACCTGTAATATTTTTTCAGCTCGATGTCATCTTCCAATATGTAAAAATATGATTTCATTGTATCTTAAACAAATACAAACTTCTTTCTTTTCCCAGAATTTAGACAAATGAACAAAAAATAAATGATTATTTATTTAGGTATTAAAATAGGAAAAATCAGTTTAAATTAGAGTACCATTAAAGCAAGAAATTAGCACAGAAATGCCAAAACACAAAAACAGAACAATAAAGTGTCTTTAAAAATGATTCAAAAACAGTTGTAGGAGCAGTTTTATGAACCATGTTCTGTTAATATACTGACTAACCAGCAGCAACACTCTGACTCAGTGTTTCCATCTGTGTTTATTTCCATCTTTACAGTCAGGCATAAACATCTCACAGCAGCTGGAAAAACCAGTGAGCACACTTTAGAGGGAAAAAGTGAAAGTTTATGTTCAACTGTAAAATATTCTCTGTAATGTAAATTGTTCTGCTCTCTGACAAACCATCAGAGGTGCAGCACGTGTATCATTTGGTGTTTGAAGCAGAAACAAAAGCAAAGAGTTAAAGGAAGACACATTTGAAGAAGAAGGAAAATGAAAACAAGACGTCACTGAGCAACAACCTGACAGAACGAGAGCCAACAGTTTACTATCAGAACTGAGGCTGATCATTAACAGGGAGCAGCAGGTAACAAGGTCATCAGCAGTGGAGGAAAGTATGGAAGTAATACTCAGCTTCATATTTTAAGATACTCGAGTATCTTAGCTGCAGGTCTGGAACAATGGTTTTATTTCCATTTTTATTCTTATGATTTCAAAAAACGAGGGAAAAATCTCCTTGAAATCCACAATTCCTTTTTGTTATTTCTTAGTGTGTGACGTATTTTATTGCCTTTATGATTGGTGCAAACAGTTTCCTGATTCATAATGGAAATAGATTTTAGACACAGGAGGAACACGCAGTGATCAGCAGGAGCAGCTTGGAGTCCAGTCTTCTTCACACTGAGGAGGGACATATATGCAGGAACAGTTGTCATAACTGTTACAACCACCAGATGGCGAAAGAGTCCCACTGCAACTTTAAGCCATGAAGGATGTGTCTTGATGTTTGCTTGTGATAAATCTGTTTTATGTGAGTCTTTTTCAGAGAGTAACAGTAATATGTCTGATTATATGTCTTTAATCAGTAAAGTCTCGCTTTGCTAGAAATCAATAAATAATAAAATTGTAAACATGCAGCTGTATGTTAGAAGTCAAAGGGTCCTTAAGTCTTCTGTAAATTGACGGGGATCAAATGAAGGACACAAGTATCTGTTCTTACTCTAATAAATGCTGCTTTAATATCCAACAGACTATTTTCCTTCCTCATCAGCAGTAAACAGCTCGACTGCGTCTGTGCATTTGTGTCCTCCATACTTGTTCACACAGACATCTCAGGCTTGATGCCACGATGCAGTGTAGAAACCTGACAACCCTCTGACTCATGTTCAAATGTTCAAGGACATTTCTCAGGATCATGTATGACCCCTTTTTGAAATTTGGACTTTCATTAATAATATTTGTGTTTCTGAGTCATTTTTGTGGAGACTTCTGTCCAACGTAGTGTCCAAATGAAGCCTGAAGCTTTTCTTCAGCCTCTTGTCAGATGGTCAGCAACAAAACTCTGTTCCAACCAATGTCTGATAAGAGATGAGACACAGCAGCTGACCAAATGATCATTTCATGCTGAAGACATCCTCAGACAGAATTAAATACATACATAAACACAGCCTGGTGCCAATAACACAGCTAATGACACTGCTGTATCACTGGCTTTACTGATTAAAGACCATATCTGAAGGAAATCTTTGAACACAACAGAAAGTGACCTTTTAAACCTGTAACACTGATGCTGCATTCAAGGACCATTACAAACATCTGAAAGGACTTAAGAACATGAAGAAAATGTGACTTGTTTCTCTGTAATGAAGCTGTTTTAGTGAAGAAAGTTGAAAGGTCACAGAGCGACTGCTGAATCTTCTGCTCTAAACATGAACTCTGAACTTTGTGATGCTTCAGGAGGAAAACTGCTTCAGTTATTCTCTCAGATTAGTTTCATATTTTCTGCATCAGATTTGAGTGAGATCCTGGAATGAAGACAGAAGAAAAGACTTTGTTCAAAGTTTGATTTATAGTTAAACCTTCCAGTTTATTCACACAATAAAACATCAACACAATATATGAATTCATTCATTAAAATCACAGTTTTTCCTCATTTGTTTGATGATTTTGACAAAAACAAACACAAACACACACACATGGTCTGCCATACTCATAAAGAGAAATGTCGACATTTTTCAATACAAATATTCCAGAAACATTTAGAGGATAGAGAAGTTTACATTTTCATGTGGAGAAATATTTTAGTAAATCAAAATGATGATGAGCAGTGATAGCCTCCATAAACAGTCACAGGAAAGATCTCCTTTAAAAACTCAGAAACATCAAGAGAACAACTAGAAGATGTGGAGGTACCACCCGTAATGTTTGACTGACAGCTGATCTCTGTGCAGAAATGATGGAGAGAAAATAAAATGAAACTAAAATACAGATTTAAACCCACAATATGAAAGACTTCAGTCTATTTGAGCTTAATCAACTCAGCAGAGTCTCCATATTTAAAGGAAAGTGTCAGTCCAGCGTAGAGCGGCTGAGTGAATGTGGTCTGGACTTTGTGGAGGAGAGTCATGGTTTCAGAGACGCTGTAGAAGGACAAAATACCTGCTCTGTGATCCAGGTACACTCCTACTCTGGAGGAACGAGGACCTGAGACACGAGTTTGGATGTTGTTGTACCAAAATGTGTAACTGTTGTTGTTACAATCTAATGACCAAGATTTGTCATTACGTCCAAATTTACAGTCATTACCCCATCCTTTTCTGCTGATATTCTTGTATGTGACTGCTACATAAACTCCTCCCCCTCTCCACTCCACCTCCCAGTAACAATGTCCAGTCAGACTCTCTCTACTCAGGACCTGTTCATATACAGTGAATCTGTCTGGATGATCAGAATAAGACTGTTGTTGTTTCACTGCTGTTGCTTTTCTGTTCCCCTCTGATAATAACAGCTGTTTGTGTGCTGTGTTTGGATCCAGTGTGATTTCACATGAATATTTTAAGTATCCAGCTCTGGTCTTTGGCTCTGGTGGATCTGACAGTAAAACATCCACTTCAGTGACTGTCAGTGAGATGTTTGTCCATTCCTCTCTCAGAATGTCCTGTAGTTTATCTCTGACCTCTGACACAGCTGCTGTCACATCCTCAAAGTAGCTCAGAGGACGGATATTGATGCTGGATGAGTCTGTAGACTCACTGAATGCTGACAGTGAGGGGTAGTTGTGTAGAAACTGGATGTGATCCTCTGTGTGTGAGAGCTGCTTCAGCTCAGCATCTTTCCTCTTCAGCTCAGTGATCTCCTGCTCCAGCTTCTCCTCAAGCTCTTTGACTCGACTCACTTCAGTTTCCTGCTGGGATCTGATCTGCTGCTTCACATCAGAGCTTCTTTTCTGGATGAGATGGATCAGCTCAGTGAAGATCTTCTCACTGTGCTCCACTGTTTGATCAGCAGACTGATTGATGGCCTCCACCTCCTGTTGAAGCAGCTTCACATCTTTCTCTCTGTCCTGGATTCTCTGCTGGATGTTTTGTCGACTCACCTCCAGCTCTCTCTGCCTCTCAGTCCTTTCTGCTGCAGCTGAGACTGTGTCGTGTCCTTTATGTTCATCCACAGGGCAGAGATAACAAATACTCTGCTGATCAGTACGGCAGAACATCTTCATCACCTCATCATGACGAGAGCAGATGTTCTCCTGGAGCTTCTTGGAGGGCTCCACCAGCTTGTGTTTCTTTAATGGAGCCACATCATAATGAGTCTGAAGGTGTTTCTCACAGTAAGATGCCAGACAGAATAAACAGGACTTGAAGGCTTTCATTTTTCTTCCAGTGCAGACATCACAGGCCACATCTTCAGGTCCAGCATAGCAGTGATCAGCAGGAGCAGCTTGGAGTCCAGTCTTCTTCAGCTCCTCCACTAAATCTGCTAACATGGTGTTTTTCACCAGGACAGGCCTCGGTGTGAAAGTCTGTCTGCACTGAGGGCAGCTGTAGATTTTCTTCTTTTCCTCTTCATCCCAGAAGCTTTTAATACAGTTCATGCAGTAGCTGTGTCCACATGGAATAGTCACCGGATCCTTCAGTAGATCCAAACAGACTGAACAGCAGAATTTTGTTTGGTCCATTTGATTCATGTGCTGTGCCGTTTCACCGTCTCTCAGTGACTGTCAGACAGTTTCACTTTCTCTGAACAGAAACAACCTCTGTGCTCTGAAGGGAAACAGATCTCTGCTCTTGTTCACCTCCTACAGGAAATGAGGCTCACCAGCAACTGCATTTACACCATGTTGTTTAGACCCATCCTGATACAGACACATCTGTGAAGGGAGGCACTAAAGAAATATTCCTACAGTGTGACTAAGAGCCAATCACATGATGCAGGGTGTGGTATGTTTGGTTACATCATGCAGTAACAAGTCTGACCCAGGTAAACTTTAACTTTACTTTGAGCTTTAAAATTTGACAGTCAACACTCAGCAAGTTCATTTCATATTTCAAAACGTTCAGCAAAGTTTAAGAAGTTGTAATGAATAAAAGTAAATCACAATTTATGTTTTGACATTTTCTAATCTAATATTTAAATATTATATTAGATTTAAATATTTAAATTTAGCAATAACAAATGCAGATCGGTCCACAGTGTTTACAACAACAAACAAAGAAAGACAAAACCTAAACAATTTCTTGAACACCAACCTGGCCTCTAATCTCCTGTCTGTTCTCTGTATTCCTGAAATTAAGAGCGAGTTTGAGGTATTTAGATCTAAATGACAGTTTAATTCAGTTTAATTACTACTGTTAAATGTTTAACAGTAGTAATATTCTTCACCTGTGTATGTGATTTTCTACATGCTGGCAGAGCAGCAGTGTGTGCTCACAGATGGCGACGGTGTGGGGAGACGGTGGTGTTTCTTCAGAAGAGCTACCAGAGTCACAAAGAGCACGAGTCCATCTCACCAACTTGACAGCATTTATTCACAGCACATTTAAAAAATGATTCAGATCAATTCAGTGATTTTATAGTCAGCGTTATCCTGACAGTGTGCCACTGTGGATTATTATCTCTAATGAGGTAAAATTTAAAGTTCAGTATTTCAAAGCAGCAGCTATGAAGAATTATGTTGGCATTAGGACTGTAACAATATGACATTTTCACTTAATCATTTCAAGTCTAATTTTTCTAATTATGTTTTAAAATCTGAATGAAAACATGTTACTAATGATGCTGTTAGTCATGTATAACCTTTATTAATAATGAATAATTCATGTATAACTTTTTGTGTTGTTTGCATATTAATTATACTCATATAGAGATGGTGACCCTAACTGTACAGAAGCATACTAAACAACTACACAGCTGACAATCTAAAACGCATTATTGGTCGAAGTCATTGTAAATAGTGACCCTGATCCTTTCCTATGCGTTAGAGCTAAGACAATTCAGGCCAATATTTTACTCTAATACATGCACCCATATTTAAATATTTTGTTATGATCTTTAATTTGTGTTTCTAGGTATAATCTTGATTATTTAATGTTAGAACGTAATATACTGCGCTCCATAAATTTATTCTGCTTTGTTAATATATTCTGTTGTCATAAAGTATTGTTAGGTGTTGTAAAGCGGTGTGTATTGGGCCACCATGTGTTTTTGAAAGGGTAAGCAAGCAGGACGTGAATCAACAGTTTTCTGACCGTCACCGTTTGTAGTTGTTTTAGATGTAGTATCATAAACATGTAAACGGAGCTCCTACTGGAGATTTTTGTTTTGTAGTTTTCGGCTTTGTGTGGAGTAAATAAATGTTTTCCTTTTTGACATTCGCCTTTTTTTTTTGCTACCCATAGGCATCCAGGTGATCTAAGAAAAGCACAGGTCAGAAACTTTACGTCCTGCAGAAGCAGCAAACAAGGACCGAAGATTGCCGCTACAGCTATGTAGCTGCTTTGCTAAAATGACATCACAATGTTATGGTTTTTTTTGTTTGTTGTTTGTTTGCTTTTTTTTTTTTTTTTTTTTTTTAGCTTTTTTCTGTGTGTGTTTTCTTTTTCTTTCATAATTGAAACAGTGAGAAAAGCTGCTCATGTTCAGAGGATGTAATTATACTGACAGTCCAGGGCATTGTTGTTTGTTGAGCTAGGGTTAGGGTTAGCAATTTACACATATGTAATCCACATTACTCTTGCTGGGTCTAACAAAAATCTAGGGATTTGTATTATAATTCAATTTTCCTTAATATTCATATTCAGTATCAGTCCTTAGATTTTATAGCAACATATCCACCAAGGCTCATGATGAGGTGGGGCTCTGTCCTGGGATCCTTGAGTGAAAGCCAGTGTGCACCCTGCCCTGGTCTCCAGTCTATCACAGTCGCAAACATGAATGTAAACAAAGATCAAATTTGTATTTTTGGAAATGAAAAGATGGCTGTGTATATTCAGGTCTGTCTTTGACTGTATCGTCCACCTGATCTATCAAATCTTATTCATTAGATTAGACTAGATTAGTTTAGATAAAACTTTATTAATCCTCCGGGTGGGTTCCTCCGGGAAATTCGGTTTCCAATAGCACAGCACCGTTGTACTGTTGGATATTAACAAAAAAGTATTGCGCAGTGAAAAGGCACTACAGCTTAGTTGTTCCCCCCTCCTTTGTCCTCCTGTTTCCCCTCCCTCTCCTCTCCAGGGAGGAGTTAAACAGTTTAATGGCGTGTGGGACAAAGGAGTTTTTAAGTCTGTTGGTTCTTGTCTTTGGGAGAAGCAACCTGTCACTGAACAGACTCTTCTGGTTGTTTATGGTCGTGTTGTTTATGGAGCTTCCTGCAGATGTTAAAAGACCTCAGCCTCCTGAGGAAGTACAGTCGGCTTTGGGGTTTTTTATACTGGTGCTCTGTGTTGCATGACCAGTCCAGTTTGTTGTCCACCCACAGCCCGAGGCGACCACCTCCACCTCCTCCCCCTCTATCTGAACTGACAGTGTTTGATTACAGCATGCAGTAACAAGTCTGTTCCAGTTAAAGTTTAATAGTTTAACTTTACTTGGATGTTTGAAATTTGACAGTCAACACTCAGCGAGTTCATTTTATATTTCAAAAAGTTCAGCAAAGTTTAGGATGCTGTGATGAACTTTATATTTTGACATTTTCTAATCTTAGTTCATTCTCACACTTACAGAATGATGCATGGGAACAACTGCCTCCACTAAATCAAACCTATGTTCAAATGAGATTATGATCATTAAATAGTAACAAATATTTAAATTTAACAATAACAAATGCAGATCGGTCCACAATGTTTACAAAACCAAACATTATTTTGTAGTTTTCCTGTGTACACAGTCACAGTGGATTTTCAATGAAAACATCAAGATGTGCTGGAAATGCAAACTTTCAAGATTAATTCAAGGTTTTAGTAAAATTTTGCCTGAACTGTTTAGTAATTTTTCACAAAGTGTCCATGTCAGTAATTCATTCAAATGTATTTTGGTCTTAAACTGATCCAGTAAATGTAACTTTGTCTCACCTACTTAATCGAGTATTTTAGTTGTTTAACTGTCATTATAACTAAACTGAACATCCAAAGCTTTTCTCACTGCAGTTTTGTTGTGCAGTTATAGCAGCACTTTGAATCATCCACAGTTTTATAGAACTGTCTGTTGAACTGTTGTTTTGTTTGGTGCGATGGTTCCTTTTGTTTAAATAATTGATGATAATTTTGATGTATTTGATTATTTATTACTGGTGCAAACAATTCATTTATTCATGATGCAAATATATAGTAGACTCAGGAGTTTAACTCAGTTTTCTTGGCCTTAATGGGTAAAGATCATCATAATTACATATGAAATTATATGTACAAATTATATGTTCCATTACACTATTAACAGCACAGATTATACAGCAAACATCAGATTCATGGATGGAGCCAGAGGCTAAATGACTGTTCAGCCCTCTTTAGGAAACGATCTTCATATGACGACAAACACGACAACAATCAGCTGTCAAACTGTACAAGAAGTTCACAGTAATGTAAAAGAAGTTATATCACTTTATTTTTAAATGTACACACTCAGGGTCAGGACTGAAGACACTGATCGAGAAAATACTCTAAATATAAATATTCACCTAAACATTCACAATTATTCAATTGCATGAAAAGAAATATGAACTCTCTACAATACTGGCTTCTGATTGGTTGAAAAAGCAGGTGCTGAACTTCAGAAGAGCTAAACCTGCAAAACTGTGTAAAACCAGAGTGGATGCTGCCCTCTGACCTTTCAGAAGTACGATCTTTTTATGAAGACACAGAGGCAGAGTTATTATTCATCACTTTAAAGATGATATTCGTTATATGTTCTTCACTCGTTGTCTAGTAAAGTCCAGAGAATGAGACACATCATTTCAAAACATACAGCTGCATGTTAGAGATCACAGAGTTCTTCAGTCTTATGAGAACTCATGGAGACTAAATGTCAGACACATCAACAGTAAATGTCCTTCCTCCCCCCGTGAGTTTGTGTCCTCCACACTTGTTTACACAAACATCTGAGGTTTGAACAGTGTGCAAAACCACATGTTACAAAGCTGCTGAGCTACTGAATACTGGAATATTTCATTCAATATCACCATCTGACCAAAGGACAAACACAGAGAGGATTAGAGCGCCAAACTTTGTTTCAAACTGTTTCAGATTTTAGAGGCAAAAAGCAGAATTTCTACCTGGACAAAGAAATCAAAGCAGGAGAAAAACAAGCTTTTTACATTTATTCAAAGGCATTATGTGAATGTACTCTGAGCCACAGCCTCCTAAAGTAAAGACATTTTATCATCTAAACCAGACAGAGTCATGTTTTCAGCAGTGTCTGTATCCTCCATATAGACCATGCCATGGTCCACCTCGGGTGACCAGGTGTCTGACTTTATGTGGGACTACACAGCGCTCAGTCCTTGTTTCCCTGTGCCACACACACATTGAGCCAATGTCCAGTTTTTTTATTGACTCTAGTTTCTGTCGATCGGTCGGCCCACAAAAAAACCCTGTACAGGAAGTAGATTTCATCTCTCTGATAAAAGGAGTTCTAATCCCTGATCCTGTGAGTCTGACCCAGTAGATAATATTTATATGATCATATTTATGCCTTTGTTGTTTCACAAAGGGTTAAAAACATTCACAGGTTGGACTGTGGTTCTCCTTTTAGCATCTCTGCTGGAGTTTTAACTGTGAACCTCTTAGATCCAAACTTCTGAACTGCTCATCTCACAGAGGACAAAAGGGAAGAACCCCGAATCTCTTCTTCACCTCACTTTTATACCTGCTCACCCTTTCTCCCCCCTTCCCTCACTAGACGTCACATATTCACACTTGGGCCAATCAAGTTGTTGACATTTAATCATCTCATGTCCACCCACACCTCATCTCTCTCTCTCTCTGATTTACAAGATTTAACACAAACTTTAAACTTCATTCAAAATCACTTCATTACATTTTCTTTCTTATTCTTAACACAGAAAATTCACATTCAAAAACTTAACACAGAATAAAACAGAGTAGCCCAGTAGTGGGACATGGTTCCAGCAACTCTGATGGTGACGGCCCGTTTGAAGCTGAAGCTCCGGCACGTGTGTCAAAAAAATCAACACACTGCTTCAGAAACGCTGTGCTGAGGCTTGGTTTGACTGAACAGAGTCACGTGATCAATGACGTCTGACGCTTCATTCAGCACGTCACTGCTTCAGTACCTGATTCAATGATTTATAAGGAATTGAACCATTGGTGGGATTTGTGCTGTGTTTTGGTGGTTTTGTGAGAGTGAATCAGTGTGCGACATAATTATAGACATGGAGCCAGGAAGAGAGGACGCTCTGCCTGTTCCTAAATAAAAACCAGTTCATCAGCATTTCTGCTCCCAGTTCTAAAATGTACATAAGAAATATGATATACACATAATTATAATTATATAACTAATAGTATGTTATATATAAACGTACTTGTCTGCTGGTTAATTACATAATCAGGTGGAGGCAGTGACCTCACAACCTCCTATAAGCTTTAAGTTAAGGTTACTTTATTTATACCCATAGGTAAATTTGCTTTACAGAACAATGACAGCATTTGACCTCCCTTCACAAACACACACACCTAGTGAAACCTGACAAAACACATATTTAGTAACTAAACAAAATGAATCAAATCAAAAACAATTGTTATTGAGTTCAGTGACAGCAGCAGGGACAAAGCTGTTTTTATAATGCTTTGTCCTGCATCTTGGAACTAGAAACCTCCGTCCTGAAGAAAGAAGCTAAATCCACCCGTAGAGGATGGGAACCATTTTTAAGGATTGATTAAGCCATCTGTGGTACCTGTTTAGAGTACAGGGAGGCTAAACAGGCCTGTGACTCATCTATCAGACGACTGGACCATCTCACTAACTGATTCAGTGAATGTTTCTCTGTGACAGAGGTCTGACTGAACCATGCCACCAAACAAAAACATAAAACAGACTCAATAAAAGAACAATGAAACAAAGTTAAAATCAGAAGAATATATATGATACCTATTTGGGGGGGGGTGAGGGGTGGGGGTGGGGGGTGAGGGGTGAGGGGGTCAGGGGAGGGGGGTTTTGCCTGGGGGCATTGCCCCCCACACCCCCTTTGCCGAGCTTAAAAACTGACATCTTGTGCACGTACGAGCACGCGCGCATGCACTCTCATGTACGCGCTTTCAGTCTTCCGAAAAGGGACACTTCCTGCGGTCCCACTGCGCATGCTCTGTCTCCTCCTAGCAGGGTGTTTTTTAATTAAAGGTTCATCAACCGCTGTAGGCATTTCGGGCTTTTCACGGTAAATTTACACAAACAGGAATGACTTTGTCTTTTATTCTATAGAAAGACTTTTGTTGTCAGAAAATCAAGCTGAAACGTCAGTGTGTTTTATAAGCAGATTTTCTACAGTTAGTAGCTAGTTAGTTGGCTGTTTCAGACTTTAAGACGCTGTTTATCTCAAGAAATGGTGAATAAGGATGTGGAGAGAGACCAAACTTTTATCCCTTTCATTAAATAACTGCATCCCCCCCAAAAAAACCTTTCACCTAAGAACAGCGCCGTTAGTTCGCATTCATTTTCAGTTAAAATTTAAAATAATTAAAACAAAAATAGGCGAGGGCTTTCCCAGACATTCTTTAAAACACAGATGTGCAACGCATTATTTAATTAGTGTTTATCAGCCGATGCGTTTTAGTTTTCAGTGTGAATATATACAAACAGGAGTTACTTTTGCAATAGTGTTTTACACACTCTAACCGAAATGGTAGATTTTGTGTGTTTTTTAACAACTGCACTTTGGGGAGGGGGATAGTTAAGGCGAATTTGAGGTCTGTGCTTTGGGGTGGGGGAAGAGGCATAAAGGTTTATAAAAGCCAGCAAACTCGATCCTTGAGCCTGACACCCGCACGTTAGTTTGTGTATTCGACCGTAAATTTTTAGAGAAAATACGCATTGAATTTTGATGCAATTTTTAAAACATAGATGTGCAATACATTATTTTAATGTCGTTTATCAAACGCTGTGTGCGTTTTGGTTTTCACTGTGAATGATTTACTTTTGTAAATGCAGGATCACATTTTTTTAATGGTGCTTTTGAGACACTGATCTGAAAGATAAATGCTTTCGGTAGAAGCAGCTTTGCTGGATTTGTTTTTTAACTTGGTGAAACATAGTGCGAAACTCGTAATTTAGTATTTTTACAGGTTTTAACTGCGTTGTCTTTCTGTCTTTCTGGAAAATGTTGGTAAACTTGTGACATGAGAGCATGCACCGTACTCTTCAGACCTGTCAGCTTTGCTCGTTTCATAGATCCTCTGTTGATAAAACTGATAAAACTCTAGATGTAAAATTTTAAGGCTACATATTATTTATCTCGCACTAAGTCTGCTTGGCATATGCTATGTATAAAGGCTCTTTCCAAAAAAGTGTAGAGGCGACTTTAGCGTGATTAATTTATTACAATGTCAGTTTTCCCTCCTTTGTCTAGCTGGTGCAAGTTTTTTGTTTATTTGTGAAACTGAGCGCGGTTGTGGACAATTCCGACTGTGCTGTTTGATTTGTGTTTCGTGCTGGATCACTTTCTTTAATTGTTACTTCTCTGCGAGCAGTGAAGAACCAAACTAGTACTTCAAAGTTTAGAATCAGTTTTGCCCCAGTGGCCAGTGCGAAGTTGTGCTGCAGATCCCAGCATGAAAGCTGAGGGTCCAGCCAGCCGGCAGAAAGGCCAGTTGATGCCTCGATGGGCATTGGAACCGGTTTTGCCCGCACAGAGCGTTTCTGACATGCTGACGTTGCTTATGCATAAGAGAAAAGCAACAGTACAGCGGGCTTCTCTGCTCCAGGACATCCTTTCACACGGTATGTATGTCTGTCTGTCAGCGCTAATTATTCAAACCCTGTTTAAAAGGCGACTCATTTGTTGTCCAAAAACATTTCCTCTAAATTTGCAAAGTTACTGATTTAAAAATATATATTTTCGATTTTAGCTGGATGTCACACTCTAGACTCTTGAGCATATTTATATAGCAAAATTCACAATGGTATAACCATGTTAAATAAAAGATGCCCAAGTGTCCACCAATGCACTCTAATGCATGCCATTAATTACCTCTATAGCTGAAAAGAGTCTGTATCTATAATTTGTGGATCTGCTGATTTGTTTTTAATGTGGCACTTTTTTTTCCACGAAATGCAGATGATGAAATCCTCTTTATTTGAGAAAGTGTCCCTAAGCTATTGTTGTTCATACTTACTGAGTTCCCTAACCACTTCTTTGCTATGTCAGCAAACTTTCTGAACAGGAAAGGTATCGTAGATTTAAAGACACATCTTCATTGAAGCAAAGGCAAAAAATTGGAATGAATTTTATGTTCATATTAAAGAGTGAAAATCCAAAAGCTGCTGCAATCTTTTGTATTAATGATCTCTCTCTCTCTCTCTCTCTCTCCCTGTGTGTGTGTGTGTGTGTGTGTGTGTGTGTGTGTGTGTGTGTGTGTGTGTGTGAGTGAGTGAGTGTGTATAATGCTGTGTGTGTGTGTGTGTGTGAGTGAGTGGGTGTGTATAATGCTGCGTGTGTGTGTGTGTGTGTGTACAGGAGAAAGGTGATGCCAGGAGCTTTTTTAATGCATTTCGAATCAACTTTTTTTTTTTTGTTTTACAAGAAGTGTATTTCATACATTGGAACAAATGTAATCTTTTCTATACTTTAGAACTATGAAACTCTAAAGATTTTAAGTTCATGCACATTGTCAGATCTAAATCTTTCTGTCACTATGATTTCTATAAACGCATGATGTTTATGGGGATAATGTGAAAAATCTTTTGTGGGCTCTAATAATGATCAGTGGTGATTGAAGAGGAAGCTTGAACCCTGGCTCTGGAGATTTTCATGACAAGTGACAGTGCAGACATTTGTTAATGAGAGAACATGTTTTATCATCATAACGACTGTGAATTTAAGCGTCGTTAAAGTGTCACTTCAGCAATGCTGCCGGGAGAAAGAAGTGTTGACTGATGTTTTTTTAATAGAAGACTTAAAACACTAAACTCTAATTTCTGGGGTTTATTTTAAGTTTACAGAATATAACGTCTGGTATGACAATGAGTTTTACTCCTCACTCTCTGCGTTATGTGTATCCATTTATCATGTATGCTACTTTGCTCTGTGGACTAAAATGTTTCATTGTATTCATGAAATAAACCAGAATTTCAATGTCCGAATCTTTTTACTGTTTTTCTGCTTTTGTTCACTCCAAGTTTGATGAAACCCACAGCTCACTAACAATGTGGAGCAGTCTCAGTGTATTTAGCTGCTTTTTCCCTAAACACAATCAGTTGACTGAGAGAAATGCCTGTAGTCCTCACTTTGGTCATTGTGAATGTTGAAGGAGATTTGTTTCATAGACACCTTATACTAGTGTTTCCTACACTTAATCCAACACTACTATGTTCTACTTAAACCCAGATTCCTTTTATAGTTTGCAGTGAAATTTGTTAAACCATTGCTTAATGGGACAGCAGTACAAGTCACTCTTCCCTAACACATTGTAGATAAGTTTATCGCTGGACAACACAGCTAGCAGTCTCACACACTCTTTAGGTTTTTGAAGTTTTGTGTGTAATGGTTTATTCTATCAAACCTTACCCTTTTCTCCCAGTATCACAACAGTATGACTCCCAAAGTACGGAGCAGTAAACAAACAAGGACTCTGAAGTCAGAACAGAAAGATACAGTTGGAAGATGAATGATTGTGTTTTTATGATGCGTAGTAAACTACCCCGTCTTCTTTTTCTCTGTGTTGTTGTTCTTGTGTGTGTGTGTATGCTTTTAAAAGTCAAAGTATACATTAGCCACACTTACAAAAAACATTTTGAATTTCATTTAGAACTGAGATTCTACGTTGTAAGCAGAAATCTTATGCTCCCAACAGATGGTTTGTCACACACTGGGTTCAAACACTCAAAAAGCAACACAACAGCAGGTTCATGAAGGACAAGCCCCCCTTTATTTGCACAGCCTCACACACTATAGATTTTTAATGTTGTGGTGTACAATGGTATAGCCACAGATGTGACTTCTACTTTTGATAAAGATCACTCCACATGCATATTTCTTAAGAAATGAAGCGTCTTTATTAAGCTCTTATTTATACATGTCTACACAATAATAGACACCGTGTGCTCTGTGACATTATAGTCTTCTACTTCTGCGTCCATTGGTTTGCATTTTCAACTCCCAACCTTTCAGGTTGTTATGAACGGCTTATATTTCTAACATTTTGTGATGTAAAAGTGAATCATGCAGCTTTTTTATTTTCTGTCTGATGGAAGGACTTAAGACACGAGTTATTTAAACAATTCTAAATGACAGTGTGACGGCCATAGTACTTTATGCGGGTGAAATATGTTAAGGATAATGTTTCTCAATGTAACATGGCAAAGAACTTTTGGTTAGGATACAACATTTTGTAAACAGTTACCTCAGAAGCTGTACTGTCAGATCTATGCATGTAAGGTTAAACTTTCCACAGTACTTCCACTTAAGTAAGTAACCAAACACATAAAGTCACCCTCACCAATAATCAACTGTTCCTTGAAAAACGTAGCACAAACAGACAACTGACTCAGCAATGATAAGTAGAGCTACCCTAGGCTGATACTCAAGCAGAAGAAAATTAAAAGTTGTTTTGGCTCGAAAGATTGAAGAAAAATATGTTTAATAATTCAACAAGACCCTGCACCTTCAACACATGTGCATTCAAATTTTGGAACAGGCTCAACATTGCTGTTGTTCAATAGTTTTTATCCACTTTCAAAAGTCATTTTATGGTTTTAATATTTCCAGCTGATAAGGAGACTTACAGCATTTTAAATGCCCGTCCAAATGCTTTAAACATCCGCATTGTCTGTAACAACAGCATCAAACTGCAGAGCATTGTTTTTACTCAAATTCAGCATTTTCTGATGAAAATTTAGCTGCTTTTTTTTTTCACTGTAACACCCTCTCAGTGCCATTTTTTAGGATGATATTCTTGGAGATTCATTTTTTATATATATACACTTATGCTTTGGGAGTGAGGGTATCTAATACGCACGTTGTCACTGTGTTTTGTACTACCAACTGTGAGGGCTCTGCTTTTACTTTGAGAAGTCTGGTTTTATTTTGTCTCGTGAGTGTGTGTGTTTTTCAAAGGAGATCTTCATCAGTTTCATTTTGTTACCACAAACTTTGTGTAAAGTTCACAACAGAGGTAAAGAGATTTAAACACACCAGTTTAAGGAGGCATGCAGGGTTTTGGACCAGTTGCACAGGAGAGGTGAAGAAGAGAGTGTCAGCGGAGATGTGCAACAGAAGCAGAGGGAACATTTTACAAGATGATAAATGGCAGATTTAGATGATTACGAATTATGTTGACAAGATTAAAAGACACGTCCGTCAGAGTTCAGCAACATTTCAGTTTGATTAAATTAAATTTGTTGTTTTTTTTTTTTTTTTGTTTGTTTTTTTTAACTACACAGGGTTTATTTTCTCCTTTGATAGTAATCATATTGAACATGTCAGTGATGGAAACAAGAATATAAAGAAAAATGCTAAACGCGTGTCTAATTAAACTGTTCCTGTGAACCATAAATCATCCTTTAGTATGTTCGGTGTTACAAACTTGAAAAAGCACAGAAAAGATCATCGGACATTAATCTAATGAGTTTTCAGCCTTCATTCATATTGAAATGTTGAAATCTTTCCTGCTAGACCAAAGTGTAGCGTTTGATACCGTTGGCCATTACATTTTATTACATCTATTATTAAATGGAGAGTCCTCTTCACACACTGAAGTCAATTATGAAGCTCCACGGCTTCTGTGCAAAGACTAGTTCTGTTTACATTATACTTGCTTTAGAAGGCATAGCATACATTTTTACTGCTATGCAGATGATACCCACTTTTATTGGTTAAACTGCTGGTATGTCTTAGATACATAATGAGCTTTAATTTTCTGCTTCTAAATTCAGATAAAACTGAGGTTATTGTAATATGGCATAAAAATCTTAGAAACACTGTGGCTAACAAGATCCTTTCTCTGGGTGGGATCGTCTGTTGTAGGGATTAGACACATTATAAGTAAAATTGAGGCACACAATCCCGTCGCACAACATCAACATTTATTTATATACAAAAATAAAAATGCTTTTTTTACATAAAAGAATTGTAACTTTACAATTCATCACCGATTACGTGGGTACGTAGTCCTCATCCTTAACCCATAGTGGTTCGGGTAATTCCTCAGGGCCTAGGAAGGGCGGCCATGCCCAGTCTATCTCATCAATGTCGGGAGAGTCGCCGAAATACAAAAAATCTTCCTCGTCGTCGGTGTCCATAGTCCACACTTGTGGCGGCGAAGGGGGTGCGCTCCACTCTGACACTGGTGAATACGGTGTGTCTTCACTCCAATCTTCAAATGTAGGGTTTGTGGATGGATCTTCAGAGACTAAAGATTGCCCAGCGTCCCTGATAGTACCAAATACCAAGTATGTACCAAGTTCTGCCACATTGATGGTTGATTGAGCAGAAGGGCTGCAAGGTGTCATTTTTTCATGGAGATATTCAACCCCAACAGATAAGAAAGGACATTACCGTTCTTTTCCAAAGTTGACGGCCAGCTCTCCGGTTTTAAAAATCGCTGCCACTCCTACCTGCCCCTCTAAGAACATCCCACTTCCAGACCACGCCCACCTTATTTTACTCTAAAAAGAAGACCGCTTTCTCATTCCTTCAAAAACCTTTTTTTTTTTTAGCTCAAAAACAGAAAGAAAGATGGACTCTGCACCCCTGCGTCGCGCTGAGGAGGACAGTTCCTTGGCCAGTTCCTCGGTTGAGGGCACAATAGTACCCGACACGCCCGGTTACTATCGCCCCTTGGAGAAACTGCAGCAAGCCGACGAGCTTGACGGTTGGGCATCTTCTTTATTCATAGATACCGTGAAAACCGCAGTGTATCATCTAGTCAACCTAGTAATCAACAAGTACCGCACCGAAGAATGCAACGGCTGTAAGTTTGATCACCCCAACCAGAAACAGCACGAGTGTGTGCAAGTCTTGGAGGATGACTTTTACGCTGAAAATTATTACAGCATCAGAAAAAGGCTACTCACCACTCGTTTCATTCCTTCCATTCAACGCCTGCTGATTGCCCGGAACATCAAAACGGACGACGTCAAAGTCGGCACAGTGGCGGAGACTCTCTTGCATGAGCTCAAATCAGTGAGGAAAGTCTTTGATGCCATCGCCGAGGCCTACGACAATCTAGTGGGGGAGGATGTGGTGAAAATCGGACAGCTGTGGATGGTCACAGAATGTTACAAAGGAGCCCGCTAATGCTTTCTCTGAAAGACTGATTTTTTTTTTTAAACGCAATCTGCATTTTGCCACATCTTTTAAAAGCATGTACGCTTTTTCAAGCATGTATCATACATTTTAGCACATTTTCAAACATGTATCATACATTTTAGCACATTTTTAAACATGTATCATACATTTTAGCGCTTTTAAAAAAAAACAAAAAAAAACAACCATGTATCCTGATATGGCGCTGAGGAATTACCCGAACCACTATGGGTTAAGGATGAGGACTATGTACCCACGTAATCGGTGATGAATTGTAAAGTTACAATTCTTTTATGTAAAAAAAGCATTTTTATTTTTGTATATAAATAAATGTTGATGTTGTGCGACGGGATTGTGTGCCTCAATTTTACTTATAATGTGTCTAATCCCTACAACAGACGATCCCACCCAGAGAAAGGATCTTGTTAGCCACAGTGTTTCTAAGATTTTTATGCCATATTACAATAACCTCAGTTTTATCTGAATTTAGAAGCAGAAAATTAAAGCTCATTATGTATCTAAGACATACCAGCAGTTTAACCAATAAAAGTGGGTATCATCTGCATAGCAGTAAAAATGTATGCTATGCCTTCTAAAGCAAGTATAATGTAAACAGAACTAGTCTTTGCACAGAAGCCGTGGAGCTTCATAATTGACTTCAGTGTGTGAAGAGGACTCTCCATTTAATAATAGATGTAATAAAATGTAATGGCCAACGGTATCAAACGCTACACTTTGGTCTAGCAGGAAAGATTTCAACATTTCAATATGAATGAAGGCTGAAAACTCATTAGATTAATGTCCGATGATCTTTTCTGTGCTTCTTCAAGTTTGTAACACCGAACATACTAAAGGATGATTTATGGTTCACAGGAACAGTTTAATTAGACACACGTTTAGCATTTTTCTTTATATTCTTGTTTCCATCACTGACATGTTCAATATGATTACTATCAAAGGAGAAAATAAACCCTGTGTAATTTAAAAAAACAAAAAAACAAAAAAAAACAACAACTTTAATCAAACTGAAATGTTGCTGAACTCTGACGGACGTGTCTTTTAATCTTGTCAACATAATCCGTAATCATCTAAATCTGCCATTTATCATCTTGTAAAATGTTCCCTCTGCTTCTGTTGCACATCTCCGCTGACACTCTCTTCTTCACCTGTCATGTGCAACTGGTCCAACCCCTGCATGCCTCCTTAAACTGGTGTGTTTAAATCTCTTTACCTCTGTTGTGAACTTTACACAAAGTTTGTGGTAACAAAATCAAACTGATAAAGATCTCCTTTGAAAAACACACACACTCACGAGACAAAATAAAACCAGACTTCTCAAAGTAAAAGCAGAGCCCTCACAGTTGGTAGTACAAAACACAGTGACAACGTGCGTATTAGATACCCTCACTCCAAAAGCACAAGTATATATATAAAAAATGAATCTCCAAGAATATCATCCTAAAAATGGCACTGAGAGGGTGTTACAGTGAAAAAAAAAGCAGCTAAATTTTCATCAGAAAATGCTGAATTTGTGTAAAAACAATGCTCTGCAGTTTGATGGTGTTGTTACAGACAATGCGGATGTTTAAAGCATTTGGACGGGCATTTAAAATGCTGTAAGTCTCCTTATCAGCTGGAAATATTAAAGCCATAAAATGACTTTTGAGAGTGGATAAAAACTATTGAACAACAGCAATGTTGAGCCTGTTCCAAAATTTGAATGCACATGTGTTGAAGGTGCAGGGTCTTGTTGAATTATTAAACATATTTTTCTTCAATCTTTCGAGCCATAAAAACACAAAACAACTTTTAATTTTCTTCTGCTTGAGTATCAGTCTAGGGTAGCTCTACTTATCATTGCTGAGTCAGTTGTCTGTTTGTGCTACGTTTTTCAAGGAACAGTTGATTATTGGTGAGGGTGACTTTATGTGTTTGGTTACTTACTTAAGTGGAAGTACTGTGGAAAGTTTAACCTTACATGCATAGATCTGACAGTACAGCTTCTGAGGTACCTGTTTACAAAATGTTGTATCCTAACCAAAAGTTCTTTGCCATGTTACATTGAGAAACATTATCCTTAACATATTTCACCCGCATAAAGTACTATGGCCGTCACACTGTCATTTAGAATTGTTTAAATAACTCGTGTCTTAAGTCCTTCCCTCAGACAGAAAATAAAAAAAGCTGCGTGATTCACTTTTACATCACAAAATGTTAGAAATATAAACCGTTCATAACAACCTGAAAGGTTCGGAGTTGAAAATGCAAACCAGTGGAAGCAGAAGTAGAAGACTATAATGTCACAGAGCACACGGTGTCTATTATTGTGTAGACAGGTATAAATAAGAGCTTAATAAAGACGCTTCATTTCTTAAGAAATATGCATGTGGAGTGATCTTTATCAAAAGTAGAAGTCACATCTGTGGCTATACCATTGTACACCACAACTTTAAAAATCTATAGTGTGTGAGGCTGTGCAAATAAAGGGGGCCTTGTCCTTCTTGAACCTGCTGTTGTGTTGCTTTTTGAGTGTTTGAACCCAGTGTGTGACAAACCATCTGTTGGGGGTTGTGGATTTGACACCTCAGCATTGTGAAAGTGGGGAAACACACTTATGGCTGAGCATAAGATTTCTGCTTACAACGTAGAATCTCAGTTCTAAATGAAATTCAAAATGTTTTTTGTAAGTGTTGCTAATGTATACTTTGACTTTTAAAAGCATACACACACACACAAGAGCAACAACACAGAGAAAAAGAAGAGCGGGTAGTTTACTAGCATCATAAAAACACAATCATTCATCTTCCAACTGTATCTTTCTGTTCTGACTTCAGAGTCCTTGTTTGTTTACTGCTCCGTAATTTGGGAGTCATACTGGTGTGATAGACTAAACCATTACACACAAAACTTCAAAAACCTAGAGAGTGTGTGAGACTGCTAGCTGTGTTGTCCAGCGATAAACTTATCTACAATGTGTTAGGGAAGATTGACTTGTACTGCTGTCCCATTAAGCAATGGTTTAACAAATTTCACTGCAAACTATAAAAGGAATCTGGGTTTAAGTAGAACATAGTAGTGTTGGATTAAGTGTAGGAAACACTAGTATAAGGTGTCTATGAAACAAATCTCCTTCAACATTCACAATGACCAAAGTGAGGACTACAGGCATTTCTCTCAGTCAACTGATTGTGTTTAGGGAAAAAGCAGCTAAATACACTGAGACTGCTCCACATTGTTAGTGAGCTGTGGGTTTCGTCAAACTTGGAGTGAACAAAAGCAGAAAAACAGTAAAAGATTCGGACATTGAAATTCTGGTTTATTTCATGAATACAATGAAACATTTTAGTCCACAGAGCAAAGTAGCATACATGATAAATGGATACATAATACAGACAGTGAGAAGTAAAACTCATTGTCATACCAGACGTTATATTCTGTAAACTTAAAATAAACCCCAGAAATTAAAGTTTAGTGTTTTAAGTCTTCTATTAAAAAACATGAGTCAACACTTCTTTCTCCCGGCAGCATTGCTGAAGTGACACTTTAACGACGCTTAAATTCACAGTCGTTATGATGATAAAACATGTTCTCTCATTAACAAATGTCTGCACTGTCACTTGTCATGAAAATCTCCAGAGCCAGGGTTCAAGCTTCCTCTTCAATCACCACTGATCATTATTAGAGCCCACAAAAGATTTTTCACATTATCCCCATAAACATCATGCGTTTATAGAAATCATAGTGACAGAAAGATTTAGATCTGACAATGTGCATGAACTTAAAATCTTTAGAGTTTCATAGTTCTAAAGTATAGAAAAGATTACATTTGTTCCAATGTATGAAATACACTTCTTGTAAAACAAAAAAAAAAAAGTTGATTCGAAATGCATTAAAAAAGCTCCTGGCATCACCTTTCTCCTGTACACACACACACACACACGCAGCATTATACACACCCACTCACTCACACACACACACACACACAGCATTATACACACTCACTCACTCACACACACACACACACACACACACACACACACACACACACACACACACACACACACACACACACACACACACAGGGAGAGAGAGAGAGAGAGAGAGAGATCATTAATACAAAAGATTGCAGCAGCTTTTGGATTTTCACTCTTTAATATGAACATAAAATTCATTCCAATTTTTTGCCTTTGCTTCAATGAAGATGTGTCTTTAAATCTACGATACCTTTCCTGTTCAGAAAGTTTGCTGACATAGCAAAGAAGTGGTTAGGGAACTCAGTAAGTATGAACAACAATAGCTTAGGGACACTTTCTCAAATAAAGACGATTTCATCATCTGCATTTCGTGGAAAAAAAAGTGCCACATTAAAAACAAATCAGCAGATCCACAAATTATAGATACAGACTCTTTTCAGCTATAGAGGTAATTAATGGCATGCATTGGAGTGCATTGGTGGACACTTGGACATCTTTTATTTAACATGGTTATACCATTGTGAATTTTGCTATATAAATATGCTCAAGAGTCTAGAGTGTGACATCCAGCTAAAATCGAAAATATATATTTTTAAATCAGTAACTTTGCAAATTTAGAGGAAATGTTTTTGGACAACAAATGAGTCGCCTTTTAAACAGGGTTTGAATAATTAGCGCTGACAGACAGACATACATACCGTGTGAAAGGATGTCCTGGAGCAGAGAAGCCCGCTGTACTGTTGCTTTTCTCTTATGCATAAGCAACGTCAGCATGTCAGAAACGCTCTGTGCGGGCAAAACCGGTTCCAATGCCCATCGAGGCATCAACTGGCCTTTCTGCCGGCTGGCTGGACCCTCAGCTTTCATGCTGGGATCTGCAGCACAACTTCGCACTGGCCACTGGGGCAAAACTGATTCTAAACTTTGAAGTACTAGTTTGGTTCTTCACTGCTCGCAGAGAAGTAACAATTAAAGAAAGTGATCCAGCACGAAACACAAATCAAACAGCACAGTCGGAATTGTCCACAACCGCGCTCAGTTTCACAAATAAACAAAAAACTTGCACCAGCTAGACAAAGGAGGGAAAACTGACATTGTAATAAATTAATCACGCTAAAGTCGCCTCTACACTTTTTTGGAAAGAGCCTTTATACATAGCATATGCCAAGCAGACTTAGTGCGAGATAAATAATATGTAGCCTTAAAATTTTACATCTAGAGTTTTATCAGTTTTATCAACAGAGGATCTATGAAACGAGCAAAGCTGACAGGTCTGAAGAGTACGGTGCATGCTCTCATGTCACAAGTTTACCAACATTTTCCAGAAAGACAGAAAGACAACGCAGTTAAAACCTGTAAAAATACTAAATTACGAGTTTCGCACTATGTTTCACCAAGTTAAAAAACAAATCCAGCAAAGCTGCTTCTACCGAAAGCATTTATCTTTCAGATCAGTGTCTCAAAAGCACCATTAAAAAAATGTGATCCTGCATTTACAAAAGTAAATCATTCACAGTGAAAACCAAAACGCACACAGCGTTTGATAAACGACATTAAAATAATGTATTGCACATCTATGTTTTAAAAATTGCATCAAAATTCAATGCGTATTTTCTCTAAAAATTTACGGTCGAATACACAAACTAACGTGCGGGTGTCAGGCTCAAGGATCGAGTTTGCTGGCTTTTATAAACCTTTATGCCTCTTCCCCCACCCCAAAGCACAGACCTCAAATTCGCCTTAACTATCCCCCTCCCCAAAGTGCAGTTGTTAAAAACACACAAAATCTACCATTTCGGTTAGAGTGTGTAAAACACTATTGCAAAAGTAACTCCTGTTTGTATATATTCACACTGAAAACTAAAACGCATCGGCTGATAAACACTAATTAAATAATGCGTTGCACATCTGTGTTTTAAAGAATGTCTGGGAAAGCCCTCGCCTATTTTTGTTTTAATTATTTTAAATTTTAACTGAAAATGAATGCGAACTAACGGCGCTGTTCTTAGGTGAAAGGTTTTTTTGGGGGGGATGCAGTTATTTAATGAAAGGGATAAAAGTTTGGTCTCTCTCCACATCCTTATTCACCATTTCTTGAGATAAACAGCGTCTTAAAGTCTGAAACAGCCAACTAACTAGCTACTAACTGTAGAAAATCTGCTTATAAAACACACTGACGTTTCAGCTTGATTTTCTGACAACAAAAGTCTTTCTATAGAATAAAAGACAAAGTCATTCCTGTTTGTGTAAATTTACCGTGAAAAGCCCGAAATGCCTACAGCGGTTGATGAACCTTTAATTAAAAAACACCCTGCTAGGAGGAGACAGAGCATGCGCAGTGGGACCGCAGGAAGTGTCCCTTTTCGGAAGACTGAAAGCGCGTACATGAGAGTGCATGCGCGCGTGCTCGTACGTGCACAAGATGTCAGTTTTTAAGCTCGGCAAAGGGGGTGTGGGGGGCAATGCCCCCAGGCAAAACCCCCCTCCCCTGACCCCCTGACCCCTCACCCCCCACCCCACACCCCCACCCCTCACCCCCCCCCCCCCCCCCCAAATAGGTATCATATATATTCTTCTAAAATCTTTCGGTCAATGTGGAAATGAGCAAGTTTCCTGAGGCAGTAAAGGCACTGGTGACCCTTTTTACAGACCGATTTGCAATAAAAGTTCAGTTTTTCATTGATTATGGTCCCAAGATATTTATTTATTTATTTATTTTATTTTATTTTTTTATGGTGTTGTTTATGTGCTACTGTAAGGTGACCTTGAGGGTCTGAAAGGCGCCTATAAATAAAATGTATTATTATTATTATTATATGATTGCACTTGCTCTATTTTCTGACCTTTAATTAAAGTGACTCTGTGCCCATTTTGTTGTTTCCTAAAATCAATAACCATATCTTTTGTTTTATATATGTTCAATTGGAGATAAGACTCCTCCTACCACTGAACAAAGTCATCAATGATTGGACCGTGGTGAGTTTCACCCTCTTTCAGTAAGCTGACAACAACAAAGTCATCTGTAAATTTAATGATGGCCCTGTTTTCATATCTGCTGGGGTTTGTTTAACCTGAGTAGTGAGAAGCCCGCGAGCGGGGGGGGGGTTGAAAACGATGTGCCGGGAGTCCGCTGTTGAGTTTTGGATGAAATGCATTCTGGGATATATAGCTGTCCCAAGTCTACACCGATGCATGCTCGATAAAACGGGCGGAGCGAGAACACATCCGGGACTTTTTCGCGTTCTCGGCTTGATGCGTACTTCGAATTGGAACAGTACTTGGTCTCTGACTGATGACGTATCACGAGTACACGAGAACGCTGTCGCTACCCGATCCGTACCGGAAACCCGATCGGTACCCCGCATGCGCAAATCTTACGTCACATCCTCTCTTTGCCAGCATTGCGACATTCAATGGCCGTTTATCAATGCCCAAGTACGCGAGTACGTACTCGCGTTCTCGGTGAGTACGTACTCGCCGAGAACGCGAGCACGGACTCGCGATGTGTACAATTGGAACACCTGCGTACGTGATGATGTCACAGGTCCGGAGTTTTTACTGCCGTCCCCTCTTAATTTAACTGTGAGTAACATGTTATGAAGCTTAACTTTAGTCACAGCCAAACCGGTTTACTCAGGAACAAATAAAACACTGAAATAAACCAAACATTAACATTTAGAAGTGATCTAAGTGACTTATATATCATTTTTAACCTCAGTAGTGAAACCTCTATTAATAAAAAATAGTGTACATGTACATACGTGTACATACCTTAATAAAAACAAGCAGGTGAGATGTTAGAACGCTTTTATTTCTATTTTATTGGACACTCAATACTATAGATGGCTGCTGGAGTTTCTTTAACCTGAGTAGTGAGACGTCCGCGAGCGGTGGGGGGGGGTGGAAACGATGTGCCGGGAGTCCGCTGTTGAGTTTTGGACGAAATGCATTCTGGGATATATAGCTGTCCCAAGTCTACACCGATGCATGCTCGATAAAACGGGCGGATCGAGAACACATCCGGGACTTTTTCGCGTTCTCGGCTTGATGCGTACTTCGAATTGGAACAGTACTTGGTCTCCGACTGATGACGTATCACGAGTACACGAGAACGCAAGTACGCACAAGTACGCATATTGATAAACGCCCAATATATTTGAATGACACGGTTAGCGCCCAGTTAGCTCCTAGCATTTCTCAACAGCTCTGCCTCCTTTTCGACTACCGGGACATTTAAACCATGGATAATCCGTATACAAACAAATTCATGCTTTTCTCCTCAACAGAGAGCGTTCCCCGATTGAACAACAGCGCTGTAAAATAAGAAGAATGGCGCCTAATTACAGAGTTAATAATACAGACTTTGTAATATGTCACGTGAAGATTCATCAGCCAGATGAAGTGTTTACTGACAATTGACAGTGATAGTGGAAATCATCATCACTATTCCAACAATTCTCTCCACACAGACAAGCATAAAGACGCTCGACTGTCACTAAATCAAAATTAACACACCTTTGTAATGACGCAAATTCAGTTTACAATAAGGCTCATTCGCTCGGTCAGCAGGTGGCGGTATCCTCGAACACTGGGGAGTAAACTGCCATTAAACGAACAGAGGAAGAAGAAAACCCTCGCACATGCGCGGTACGGACCGGGTAGACCCGATTTGTACGGTCCGACTTTGCACATGCGCAAGGATCGGGGAGTCCTGATCCGTCACTATCTTTTTATTTTTTTGTTTTTGTCTACATCATATTAAATGTTTCATTATCGGAAACATTTTAAGAGACACTTATTATTCTTAACATCTTAACAGATACTCTGACCCGTAACTATCGTAAAACGCTTCGAACGTAAGTAGACATCTTTCGCGCATGCGGGGTACCGATCGGGTTTCCGGTACGGATCGGGTAGCGACAAACGCAAGTACGCACAAGTACGCATATTGAGAAACGGGGAATCTTATCCAAAAGGTCAGTGTAACAGTTTTGTTTTCCACCAGCTTAACCAAACTTCCCACACTAACTGAAATTTATTTTCCTAGGCAGACGTTAAACAGCAGCAGCTGGAAAACTGGAAAACCTAAAGACAAATAATCAATAAAACATAACAAACTTTTGTATGAGTGCCCTTTCCTTTAATATAAATATTAAAATAAACCATGTATGTTTATATTGTTTTTTTTTTTTTTTTTTTTTTAAACCTGTCCCGTTTGGTTCTTTTGCCATCAGAATTATTGTCTAAAGGCGAAGAAAGATGCCCAATGGATTTACTTTACCAAATGGACCATCCCAGCCTTGCCGTAATGGTCCATTTGATTTACCTTTTATTGTTTATTTTATTTTATTTTATTTTTTACTTGCTAGATACGGGACAGGGGAAAAGAAAAGGGAGAAAGAAAGAGGGGGGAAAAAACAAAACAAACAAACAAACAAAAAACCGCGGAGAAGAGGGACGGGGATAAAGGGCAAAAAACAAAAACCAACAAAATAAGCAGACAAAAAAATACATATATCGATCACCTGGATCACCTGTTGAGAAAGAAAAAAGAAAACAAGCAGAAGAAAACGAGAGTAATAGAATAAACAACATCACAATGATATATGGGAATATAACACTAAATACTTAATATTAAACATTATTGTGCAGCACGTAAGATCGACAGCGCACAGTGTGTGTCATGGACCGGCTGTGTGGCAGGCAGGAAGTGGACCCAAACGCAAGCTCACGGAAGCAGGAATAAACTCAAAACACAGCTTTATTGCTGGACAGAAAAACGGCGAAGCAAACTGATAAGGAACTACACTGGGAAATAATACACTAATGCACAGAGAAACACACGGCCATGAATGAGGGAGAACGCGACACAGAACTGAGGGAGACGCAGACCTAAATACACAGAGGGTTAACGAGGGGAGTGGGAGCACACGAGGAACACAGGTGACACTGATAATCATAACAAGACGAGGCAGGAGTAAACGCAACACTGACGGGAGACTGTCAAAGTAAAACAGGAAGTACAGAGGTTCAGACAGGAGGAGAGAGAGCACGGGGAGAGCACAGACATAACGGGCTGGGGAAAACATGGAATAAAACACAAGGAGAGACGAGGGCTCACAGATACACAGAGGGGCACACAGGGGGTAAGAGTAACCAGGGGGAAAACACATAACAACGTAACAGAGCAGGAACCATGGCCTAAATACAGAACAACATACTAAAAATACAAGAACCAAAAATGCTGGGCCAACACGGCCCAGGATCATGACATCACCCCCCCCTCAAGGGCTGGCCCCCGACAGCCGAAACCCAAGAAAAAAAACAAAACAACCCACCCAGGGTGGGAGGCGGGGGACCAGGACGGAGGGAACGAAAACCAAACAAAACACAAGGAGCAGGGGACCAAAACTGAGTCCACAAATACACAAAACGGGTCAAAACAGGGAAGCAAAGTCCACATAGAACAGAGTGTCGACTCGGGGGCGACAGCACCAAAGTTCACAGTACGGCTGTTCCGGAGGCCGCCCAAGCGAAAAGCGGCAGTGGCAGCAGAGCGGGTCCGGAGGCCGGCCGCGTGGAAGACGGCGGCGACGTGGACACGGGTCCGGAGGCCGGCCGCGTGGAAGACGGCGGCGACGTGGACACGGGTCCGGAGGCCGGCCGCGTGGAAGACGGCGGCGACGTGGACACGGGTCCGGAGGCCGGCCGTGCGGAGGGCAACGGCGGCGACGCAGAGGACACAGTTTTGGGGGCCGACCGTGTGGACGGCAACGTTGCGGGAACAGTTCAGGGGTCCGGCCTCGACGGCGGTGACATCTGGCTGGTGGCCCGGAAAGGGACCGGCGATTCCCAGGTGCAGAAGCTGGACCAGGCGTAGCAGAAGCCGAGGCCGGACCAGGCGTAGCAGAAGCCGAGGCCGGGCCAGGCGCGGGCGAAGCTGGAGCCGATGCAGAGGCCGGGCCAGGCGAGGGCGAAGCTGGAGCCGATGCAGAGGCCGGGCCAGGCGAGGGCGAAGCTGGAGCCGATGCAGAGGCCGGGGAAGGCGCTGCAGGCGGCGGCGTGGAAGCCAGGGACGGAGGCGCTGCAGGCGGCGGCGTGGAAGCCAGGGACGGAGGCGCTGCAGGCGGCGGCGTGGAAGCCAGGGACGGAGGCGCTGCAGGCGGCGGCGTGGAAGCCAGGGACGGAGGCGCTGCAGGCGGCGGCGTGGAAGCCAGGGACGGCGGCACTGGGGCCTGGGCTGCAGGCTGGACTGACTGAACTGGGGCAGGCTGGACTGACTGAACTGGGGCAGGCTGGACTGACTGAACTGGGGCAGGCTGGACTGACTGAACTGGAGCAGGCTGGACTGACTGAACTGGAGCAGGCTGGACTGACTGAACTGGAGCAGGCTGTAGAGCAGGTGACTGGGCTACAGGAGACTGGGCTGGAGTGTGAACGAAAGGCAGTTGAGCTGGGGACTGGACTGCAGGTGACACTGGACACTGAACTAGTGGCTGTAGTAATGGTTGTGGTGAGAGTGGAGTTGGTGGTCGGGTGGACGACTGAGCTAGCGGGGACACAGGAGACTGAGCTAGCGGGGGCTGCGCTGGGGTATGAACTGGGGGAAAAGCTGATGCCTGCGCTAAGACCTGAGCTACTGGAGGCTGGGCAGCTAAGTGAGCTCCTGGAGAAAGTGGAGGTGTGGTGGAGCGAGGATAGCGAGGACGCAGTCTCTTTCTGAAGGGAGGATCGAAGGATTTGGTTATTAACCGTGACGGAAAAAGATGCTGACGCTGAGAATACCAGGCTGCGAGGGCGTCCAGAAGGGCCGCAGAGTCTTCTTTGCCCGGATCACCAATGCCAAACAGCTCAAACCAAAGCCTGGCTCTCAGAGCTGCTATTATTTGTTTCAGTCTTTTGATGTCTAAAAAGCTGGCTGTGCAGAAGGTGGAAGACAAAAAGTTGTCAAAAAAAACAACCTGGACGTGTCTCTCGGGAGCGTCCTTAGCGTGGATAACGCCCCGACAATACTTCCACAACTGCGCGAGAAACAGTGGGTCTGCTGTCATGGTTGGCTGAGCTAACTCTTCGGAGCCTTCTGAACACGAAGACGCTGGCTGGACAGACTTGCTCACACTTACAGTAGACACGGGAACGGGTGCAGGCTTCTGCCAGACACAAGCTGCTCCCACCCGAGGAGTAGGTACGGGTGCAGAGGCAGGCTGTGTACTAGCTGGCCTCACCTCAGGGACCGGCACTGGTGATATGGCAGACCGGACACCAGCCACTCCCACCCGAGGAGTAGGTACGGGTGCAGGAGGAAGCTGAGTCACGGCTGCCCTGGGAGCCGGAGTAGGGACCAGCTGAACCTCAGCTTTCTCCACCCGAGGGACTGAAACGGGTGCAGAGAGAAGCTGGGCCCGAGCTGCCCTGGGAGAAGAAACACAGGAAGACGAAGAGGCAGGCTCAGATAAGACAGTCTTTGAATGGGCAGACTCAGGGGTTACACACACAGGGTCAGAAAAAACTGTTTCATCAAACATCGGTGTAGCCCTTCTGCCATCACAATTTACAGTCTTTGACTTAGCCGCCTTTGGAGGTTTTAAAGAGTGGTGAGAGTCCTTGATAAATCCCAACTCAGAGGGAGCTGGATGGAAATAATTCTCCCAGTCTATGTCGTCGTCCATAAGGGAAGTTCCCCACGGATCAGAGGTGAGTTTATTACTGTTAATGTCAGATGGGATGTGAGGATAAAAGTCATTGCCGCTCACCACCGTGGGTTGTTCACCATTGTCCGGCTTATGGCGGCGTGTGCGCCGCTTCCTACGGGAAGGGGAAGCGGGCGGAGAAAACAGCTGAGCCTCCGGCATGCAGAACGGCGAAGCCGAGGCTGGAGCGTGGGCATCTGAAGAGACGCGGAGAATTCCCACCTGAAGCGGCCGCAGCTTGGGTGCAGGTGAAGCAGCAGGTGGGGGCTTTCGGCAGCTCCGGGGACCGCCGAGAGCCAGCCGAGTTCCTCGGAAAATCTGCCCGTAGTCAGGAGTGCGCCACGGCCTCAAGCGGAGCTCCTCCTCCAGCTCGGCAAAGGCAGCATCCTATGGGCTCAAAATGTGGTCATAAATATTTTGTACTTGTAAATCAGTTTTGTATGTGTAAAAAGAATTTGTGTGTGCGTAAAAAAGATTTGTATGTGTAAAAAAGATTTGTATGTGTAAAAAAGATTTGTGTGTGCGTAAAAAAGATTTGTATGTGTAAAAAAGATTTGTGTGTGCGTAAAAAAGATTTGTATGTGTAAAAAAGATTTGTGTGTGCGTAAAACAGATTTGTATGTGTGTAAAAAAGATTTGTGTGTGGACTTAGCCAAAAAACCCCTGCAAGTTACAAGTACGGATTTTGACCCTATTTTTCTTCCTTTCATTTGATTGGTCAATGTCATGTCAATCACAAATGTAACAATCCAATCAGAGAACAGATGGGTTTGGCTGTCGGAGGGGCACTTTTTTTGAACTGCAGGTCTTTGAAGGGAATAAATGCCCTTTTACATGCCAACCCAGCGTTTTCCTTCATCACCAGGAAGGAAAACAGTCTGTGGTCGTCTGAGTTTGGTGATGTTTGTGTCACAGGTCTATGTGCTTAATACAGGGACTTCCACAGCCTTTTCAACAGCGCTGCGGACCGCGGGGGGGCAGTGTTTTGGAAATGACAGTCTCCATTACAAAGCTTTCTTCGTTATGAATTAGCATACATGTTTTTATTGAACATTTGAAGAACTAGCAAAAAAACCCGAAACTCTTGTAGAGGACATAAAGTCAGAGATAGAAACGACAAGGAGCAGGTGCATCTAGTACAGGTAGAGCTGCTGCAAAAACCCACAGAGCCCAGCAGCCAGCGCAACAATTCTGGATCCTTTGCTTTTAGTTAGCATTAGCAGCACATCCTGTGTCCGATGTGAAAGGGCTTTTATGCTGCGCACTGTGACTCACAGCAATGGTCCCGGGTCAGCCCTGACTTTGTGTTAAACTAATCCTAAAGTAATAATGGTATTTCTAACCACTGACATACCACAACTTTATCCTTTCAACAGCTGCTGAAAGTTAGCGGACCTAGCTGCTATCGGATATTTATATAGAGATCCTCCAGCTTCAAACTGTATTACCCTTCAAGGACCTGCAGTTCAAAAAAGTGCCCCTCCGACAGGCAAACCCATCTGTCCTCTGATTGGATTGTTACATTTGTGATTGACATGACATTGACCAATCAGATGAAAGGAAGAAAAACAGGGTCAAAATCCGTACTTGTAACTTGCAGGGGTTTTTTGGCTAAGTCCACACACAAATCTTTTTTACACACATACAAATCTTTTTTACGCACACACAAATCTTTTTTACACATACAAATCTTTTTTTACGCACACAAATCTTTTTTACACATACAAATCTTTTTTACGCACACACAAATCTTTTTTTACACATACAAATCTTTTTTACGCACACACAAATCTTTTTTACACATACAAATCTTTTTTACGCACACACAAATTCTTTTTACACATACAAATCTGATTTACAAGTACAAAATATTTATGACCACATTTTGAGCCCATAGCATCCTGACGCTCACGCAGCTGAGAGCGGTTTGCTGGGTCCACGTACTGGTCGCGTTCTACTGTCATGGACCGGCTGTGTGGCAGGCAGGAAGTGGACCCAAACGCAAGCTCACGGAAGCAGGAATAAACTCAAAACACAGCTTTATTGCTGGACAGAAAAACGGCGAAGCAAACTGATAAGGAACTACACTGGGAAATAATACACTAATGCACAGAGAAACACACGGCCATGAATGAGGGAGAACGCGACACAGAACTGAGGGAGACGCAGACCTAAATACACAGAGGGTTAACGAGGGGAGTGGGAGCACACGAGGAACACAGGTGACACTGATAATCATAACAAGACGAGGCAGGAGTAAACGCAACACTGACGGGAGACTGTCAAAGTAAAACAGGAAGTACAGAGGTTCAGACAGGAGGAGAGAGAGCACGGGGAGAGCACAGACATAACGGGCTGGGGAAAACATGGAATAAAACACAAGGAGAGACGAGGGCTCACAGATACACAGAGGGGCACACAGGGGGTAAGAGTAACCAGGGGGAAAACACATAACAACGTAACAGAGCAGGAACCATGGCCTAAATACAGAACAACATACTAAAAATACAAGAACCAAAAATGCTGGGCCAACACGGCCCAGGATCATGACAGTGTGCTTTGAGGTAGGAGCCAAAAAGGGTGTAGTTTGTGTGTGTGATCACCTGTGTGTACACCTGTGAGCATGAGCGCGCTTGTATTTAAAAGGTTCCTTAATGTAATGATCTGCTAGAGGGTGTGGGGGGCCACAGTCCCATCCTCCAGGGCATGAAGCAGGTATGGAGGAGATCAAAACTCCAGACATCCAGAGGCCCCCAGAGCACAAGAGACCAAGGAAGACCAACAGAGGGGCAGCCGCGCCACTATCCCAGAAAGAGCTGAGGAGAGTCCCAGATGAGGGATCACTCAGCAGCCGTGGAGCAGAAGCCAGGGGGGGTTGCAGTGACGTGCCCGTGAGCTCCGCCGGCAGCCAGCTGTGCCTGAGTGACCGAGCCCCAGGCCGAGAGGCCGAGGGCACCCCACCCCCGAAGTGGCCCGAGCGAGCCCCAGGTTCCAGGCCCGGATAAGCAGCCACCAAGGAGTGAGCCGGTGTGTACCCGGACGCCCACCCCCGGACACAAAGAACCACCAACGCATCGATGTCTGAGGGCGTCTGCCACCGGCAGGGGAAGTGGTGGGGGGAGATAGGCCTCCAAACCTTGGAGGGCCTGAGATGTCCCCAGAGAGGTGGCGTCTGATACCCAACCTGACATATAGACACAGACATACAGGCACACTCAAATACAAACATCCATTCCCACCCTCATGCTCTCATAGGCAATTACTCCACACTCAACCAACGTGGAGACAGACATAGAGAGACGCTGTACACACAATCACACTCCCCAAGCGTACTCTAAGAACCAGGTCTAGGTACCCTTGCCCCTGGAGGGGGAAACTGCACCCAGACTCAGGTGGTGTAACCCTTTTCCCTGCGGTGGGGAGAAGCAGACTGCCCCGACTCCGCAGCAGCAGGGAGGCCCCACACACCAGACCCCAGTCGGACGGCCAACTCCTCCTCCTAGCCCCCCCCGCTCCAGCAGGCCGCAGAGACCGGGGGTGTGAGAAGACTCCAAACCTCCCTCTACCCGCTCATATGTAGTGTTGATGTATATGTGTTCTAAGGTGCAATTAAAACCCAGGAGGGCATGGAGCTACCTGCCAGAGAGCAGCAGGTAAGCGCATAGCCCCTCCTGATAGCCCTCAATGTCTACGTGTATTTAAAATTGAGAGGTGGGCAACGACGCCAGGGGTGCGGTGTACACCCTGATGGTAATTTGGAGTCCGTGTTGTGAGCCCACCCCCAAGATCCTATATGTATGTGTTATGAGAGTGTGAGTAATGTGAATGTCTAAGTTGTGAGATAAAATTGAGGCAGAGGCAGCCAGAAGGGGACAGAGGGGGGGGATGCCTCCTCTGCACCCTGGTGACACACCCCTACCCCAAGGCCCTGCATGTGTGGGTGATTGTGGTGGAGCGGGAAGAGGGAGGCAGCTGGAGATGGGGAGGGAAGAAAGGGAGGGGCAAGTGACCCCTCCCTGGGGCCAGCTCCCCCGCTGACCCCAGTAGGCACCCCCATGCTCTGCAACCCGCCAGGGAAAGAGGGCCCAGGCCCATCCGGACCAGGGCCCAGTGCAGCAGCGCCGCCCGGCCCCACAGAGCCCGGGACAGCCCACCCGACCCCACTACAGAGAAAACTGCACCCACCCCATCATCCACTCATCTTCCAGACTACACAAGACTATAGACGCCCAGGCTGAGATCTTCCTCCACCTCTCCTATATCTCCCCCTCCTGCAGAGAGAATTCCTGAGGAGAGGAAAGCTCCTGCAAGATGTGACAACCCCCCCCACCAGTTGAAGAGTCCCCCAGGTGGCTCGATGCACCGGCGGCGCCCTGCGCCAGGACTGGGCCCCCATATACCCACCCGCCCACAACCCCAGCAACACACCAACCAGGACCCGAGCCCCCGAGGCCCGGCCAGGGCCCCAACCCAGAGACGGAGCGCCCCCAGAACCTCACGCCTGTCCCGGACCCACCCAGGGGCAGCCAGGCTACCAGGTCAGTAACCCACGTCCGTCAGCACAGACCCTCCCCTAGCCCCGCTGCACGCAGCCACGAGGAAACCGTCACCTAAGAGCCAACAGAGCCCCTAATTGGCCATGACCGCTACCCCGGGTTGAGCCCCCCAAGGAAGATGCGCCTGGGGAACCCCCCGACGCCCTAAGCCTGTCCCTACCCCCACACCAATCACAACAGTGAAGGTGGGACCAAACTATGACCCCCCCACCCCCACTAGGTGATGGAGCTGATCAAAGGAGCCCAGAGCAATTGATCTGATGTGGTGGCAGAGGCTGTATCAAGACTAATGTAATCTAATAGATAATTTCTATACTGGTTAGAATTAAGATTATTTTTATTTTTCCAGTTCATGAGGACTGTTTTCTTGGCTATGCATAGGGCAGTGAAAACCATGTGGGCTATATTCTTTTCTGAAGTGACATTATCTAAGCTGCCCAACAAACACACTAAAGGCGAAGTTGGAATGTTACATTTCAGACACTTCGATAAGTCTTCACATATCTCACGCCAAAACTTCTGAACTGGTGGACAGAACCAAAGAGCGTGGATATAATTGTCCGGTGAATTGGTTTGGCAGTGTGAGCAGTTGTTGGTAGACGTAAAGCCCATCTTGAACATCCGATGACCTGTATAGTGCACTCTATGTAGTATTTTGTATTGAATTAATTGAAGACTGGGATTTCTAATTAGATGAAAGGTTTTTAAGCAAATCTGAGACCAGAAGTTTTGGTCTAAGTTAACTGATAAATCCGCTTCCCATTTTGCAATAGGAAGTGATATTGATTCATCTATTTTAGAAAGCATTCTGTATATTTTGGATAGTAATTTGGGGGTTTTAAGAGTAAGAAATTGAACCACACTTGGTGGTGTTTGTAGTTCAACTTGACCCGGTTTAAATTTCTTTTTTACTATGGATTTAATTTGTTGATATTCTAAAAATCTTTTCTTGTTGATCCCATATTGTGTAACTAGTCTGTCAAATGAAATAAATTCTGTTCCTTCTAGTATATGTTCTAAATATTTGATTCCTTTACCACTCCAATCTGAAAAGTTTATCATATTATTGTTTTGTAATATGTCAGGGTTGTTCCAGATAGGTGTACGTTTGCATGGGATTAATGGAGACTCTGTCAACTTCAGAAACTCCCACCATGCTGTCAGAGAGGAGCTAATGTTGACGCTTTTGAAGCATTCATGTCGTTGAATGTTTGAGCTGATAAATGGTAGATCTGAAATCTCTAGATTATTGCAAAGTGCTTGTTCTACATCTAGCCAAGGTTCATCTAAGAGGGTATGTTTTAGCCATCCTGAGATAAATTGGAGCCTGTTGGCTAAGAAGTAGTGCTGAAAGTTAGGTAGTTCTAATCCTCCTTTATCCTTGGTCTTTTGTAGTGTTTTTAAGCTTATACGTGGGGGCTTATTTTTCCAAAGGAATTTGGACATATATGAATCTAGAGATCTGAACCAATCTTGTGGCGGTTTAGTTGGGATCATTGAGAATAAATAATTTATTTTTGGTAAGACCATCATTTTTATAGCGGCAACCCTTCCCATGAGTGATATGGGTAGACATTTCCACCTAGCCAGATCGCCTTCTACTTTCTTTAAAAGTGGGATATAGTTTAATTTAGTTAGATCTGCAAGCTTGGGAGAAACATTAATACCTAAATATTTTATATTTCCCGATTGCAGTGGAGTAGAAGAGGAATTATGGAAGGAGCAATTAATCGGAAGGACTGAGAGTATGTTTATATTGTTAAGTAATGAAGATGACCTTTATTACACCCCAATCCTGCACCACAGACACACACACACACACACACACACACACACACCACGGTCAGACTCTTGGTGGCCTGGATTGAACTGGTTTACTTAAACATATATATTTTGATTTATTTAATTCATTTTCAACATGACAGTATTGATAAACTGAGCATAATTAAATCTCAGTGAAACCACATATAAGTTCTGGTAACTGGCACATATTTATGTTTAATATGTTGTTTTATATTTTGATCAGTTTCAGGTGTTTGTGTGACTGTGTTAACCATCAGTAAAACCACATATAAATCACACTTCTGTGTTTAACAACACTTGATGCTGTTTTTCTGATTCAGGATTATGTGTGTGATGAGTTGGCCACACAGTTCTTATCTTTCTGCTTCAGACACACACAAAACTGCCGAGGTTGAAGCTGGCTTCAGTCTCTTTCTACCCCAGGTCTCACCACATTTCCAAAATGTAAACTCTGAGTCTCATAAGAAATGTGGTTCAAAAAGATGTGCTGATCTATGAATGCATCCTTACTGAAAGCTAAAGATGTCCAGCAGACAAAAACAGCAGCTGAATGAACAGTTATCATGAGCGAGTGTACAAACACTATCACAGGAAATAACAGAAATAAACTGTGGTTTCCATTTATACCTGTAGTGTTTTTTCAGCTCGATGTCATCTTCCAATATGTAAAAATATGATTTCATTGCATCTTAAACAAATACAAACTTCTTTCTTTTACCAGAATTTAGACAAATGAACAAAAAATAAATGATTATTTATTTAGGTATTAAAATAGGAAAAATCAGTTTAAATTAGAGTACCATTAAAACAAGAAATTAGCACAGAAATGCCAAAACACAAAAACAGAACAATAAAGTGTCTTTAAAAATGATTCAAAAACAGTTGTAGGAGCAGTTTTATGAACCATGTTCTGTTAATATACTGACTAACCAGCAGCAACACTCTGACTCAGTGTTTCCATCTGTGTTTATTTCCATCTTTACAGTCAGGCATAAACATCTCACAGCAGCAGGAAAACCAGTGAGCACACTTTAGAGGGAAAAAGTGAAAGTTTATGTTGAACTGTAAAATATTCTCTGTAATGTAAATTGTTCTGCTCTCTGACAAACCATCAGAGGTGCAGCACGTGTATCATTTGGTGTTTGAAGCAGAAACAAAAGCAAAGAGTTAAAGGAAGACACATTTGAAGAAGAAGGAAAATGAAAACAAGACGTCACTGAGCAACAACCTGACAGAACGAGAGCCAACAGTTTACTATCAGAACTGAGGCTGATCATTAACAGGGAGCAGCAGGTAACAAGGTCATCAGCAGTGGAGGAAAGTATGGAAGTAATACTCAGCTTCATATTTGAAGATACTCGAGTATCTTAGCTGCAGGTCTGGAACAATGGTTTTATTTACTTTCCCATTAAACGTCTCACACAGCCCCTCATCTGTGACCCTTAGCAAACCCACTGGATATCTACCTGTACATAAAGGAGATCAGATCAGTTCCATCTAGACCAGCTGTAACAGGAAAATGCTGCTTACACTTTGATGCATCAGTTTCACTTTGTCATATAAGACAATATATCAGACTGAGGCATTATTTTCCTGCAGTGAGTAAATCTACTTTGTACTTTACTCTTTTCTTTTAGGTAAAGGCTCTAAACAGTACTTGTACACTGTGGAAATCCCATAAGAACGTCTCCTGAACTCTGAAAAATAACAAGACAAAGACTAAAAAGAGGTCATGGGTGCTGATGATGATGATGATGAAGACGAGGAGTAGCATGCATTTAAAAAGTGACTGATGTCCTAGAATACAACAGAACAGTGTCTCTACAAACTTATGAAAACATGACAGTCTTGCATTAGTTTGTATTCTTATGATTTCAAAAAACGAGGGAAAAATCTCCTTGAAATCCACAATTCCTTTTTGTTATTTCTTAGTGTGTGACGTATTTTATTGCCTTTATGATTGGTGCAAACAGTTTCCTGATTCATAATGGAAATAGATTTTAGACACAGGAGGAACACGCAGTGATCAGCAGGAGCAGCTTGGAGTCCAGTCTTCTTCACACTGAGGAGGAACATATATGCAGGAACAGTTGTCATAACTGTTACAACCACCAGATGGCGAAAGAGTCCCACTGCAACTTTAAGCCATGAAGGATGTGTCTTGATGTTTGCTTGTGATAAATCTGCTTTATGTGAGTCTTTTTCAGAAAGTAACAGTAATATGTCTGATTATATGTCTTTAATCAGTAAAGTCTCGCTTTGCTAGAAATCAATAAATAAATAATAAAATTGTAAACATGCAGCTGTATGTTAGAAGTCAAAGGGTCCTTAAGTCTTCTGTAAATTGACGGGGATCAAATGAAGGACACAAGTATCTGTTCTTACTCTAATAAATGCTGCTTTAATATTCAACAGACTATTTTCCTTCCTCATCAGCAGTAAACAGCTCGACTCCGTCTGTGCATTTGTGTCCTCCATACTTGTTCACACAGACATCTCAGGCTTGATGCCACGATGCAGTGTAGAAACCTGACAACCCTCTGACTCATGTTCAAATGTTCAAGGACATTTCTCAGGATCATGTATGACCCCTGTTGGAAATTTGGACTTTCATTAATAATATTTGTGTTTCTGAGTCATTTTTGTGGAGACTTCTGTCCAACGTAGTGTCCAAATGAAGCCTGAAGCTTTTCTTCAGCCTCTTGTCAGATGGTCAGCAACAAAACTCTGTTCCAACCAATGTCTGATAAGAGATGAGACACAGCAGCTGAGCAAATGATCATTTCATGCTGAAGACATCCTCAGACAGAATTAAATACATACATAAACACAGCCTGGTGCCAATAACACAGCTAATGACACTGCTGTATCACTGGCTTTACTGATTAAAGACCATATCTGAAGGAAATCTTTGAACACAACAGAAAGTGACCTTTTAAACCTGTAACACTGATGCTGCATTCAAGGACCATTACAAACATCTGAAAGGACTTAAGAACATGAAGAAAATGTGACTTGTTTCTCTGTAATGAAGCTGTTTTAGTGAAGAAAGTTGAAAGGTCACAGAGCGACTGCTGAATCTTCTGCTCTAAACATGAACTCTGAACTTTGTGATGCTTCAGGAGGAAAACTGCTTCAGTTATTCTCTCAGATTAGTTTCATATTTTCTGCATCAGATTTGAGTGAGATCCTGGAATGAAGACAGAAGAAAAGACTTTGTTCAAAGTTTGATTTATAGTTAAACCTTCCAGTTTATTCACACAATAAAACATCAACATAATATATGAATTCATTCATTAAAATCACAGTTTTTCCTCATTTGTTTGATGATTTTGACAAAAACAAACACAAACACACACACATGGTCTGCCATACTCATAAAGAGAAATGTCGACATTTTTCAATACAAATATTCCAGAAACATTTAGAGGATCGAGAAGTTTACATTTTCATGTGGAGAAATATTTTAGTAAATCAAAATGATGATGAGCAGTGATAGCCTCCATAAACAGTCACAGGAAAGATCTCCTTTAAAAACTCAGAAACATCAAGAGAAGAACTAGAAGATGTGGAGGTACCACCCATAATGTTTGACTGACAGATGATCTCTGTGCAGAAATGATGGAGAGAAAATAAAATCAAACTAAAATACAGATTTAAACCCACAACATGAAATATTTCAGTCTATTTCACTTTAATAAATTCAGCAGTGGCTCCAAGAAAAGGTAGACTATTGTAAACCCAAAGTCCAGCATAGAGCGGCTGAGTGAATGTGGTCTGGACTCTGTGGAGGAGAGTCATGGTTTCAGAGACGCTGTAGAAGGACAAAATACCTGCTCTGTGATCCAGGTACACTCCTACTCTGGAGGAATGAGGACCTGAGACACGAGTTTGGATGTTGTTGTACAAAAATGTATAACTGTTGTTGTAACAATCTAATGCCCAAGATTTGTCATTACATCCAAATTTAGATTCATTCCCACTTCCTGCTCTGTTGATATTCTTGTATGCAACTGCTACATAAACGCCTTCCCCTCTCCTCTCCACCTCCCAGTAACAACGTCCAGTCAGACTCTCTCTACTCAGGACCTGACGCCATTGACTGAATCTGTCTGGATGATCAGAATAAGACTGTTGTTGATTCGTTAATGTTACTTTTCTGTTCCCCTCTGATAATAACACATGTTTGTTTGCTGTGTTTGGATCCAGTGTGATTTCACGTGAATATTTTAAGAATCCAGCTCTGGTCTTTGGCTCTGGTTGTGGCAGTAAAACATCCACTTCAGTGACTGTCAGTGAGATGTTTGTCCATTCCTCTCTCAGAATGTCCTGTAGTTTATCTCTGACCTCTGACACAGCTGCTGTCACATCCTCAAAGTAGCTCAGAGGACGGATATTGATGCTGGATGAGTCTGTAGACTCACTGAGTGCTGACAGTGAGGGGTAGTTGTGTAGAAACTGGATGTGATCCTCTGTGTGTGAGAGCTGCTTCAGCTCAGCATCTTTCCTCTTCAGCTCAGTGATCTCCTGCTCCAGCTTCTCCTCAAGCTCTTTGACTCGACTCACTTCAGTTTCCTGCTGGGATCTGATCTGCTGCTTTACATCAGAGCTTCTTTTCTGGATGAGATGGATCAGTTCAGTGAAGATCTTCTCACTGTGCTCCACTGTTTGATCAGCAGACTGATTGATGGCCTCCACCTCCTGTTGAAGCAGCTTCACATCTTTCTCTCTGTCCTGGATTCTCTGCTGGATGTTTTGTCGACTCACCTCCAGCTCTCTCTGCCTCTCAGTCCTTTCTGCTGCAGCTGAGACTGTGTCGTGGCCTTTATGTTCATCCACAGAGCAGAGATAACAGATACTCTGCTGATCAGTACGGCAGAACATCTTCATCACCTCATCATGACGAGAGCAGATGTTCTCCTGGAGCTTCTTGGAGGGCTCCACCAGCTTGTGTTTGTCAAATGCAGGACATTCATAATGAAGCTTAACATGTTTCTCACAGTAAGAGACCAGACAGACTAAACAGGACTTGAAGGCTTTCATTTTTCTTCCAGTGCAGACATCACAGGCCACATCTTCAGGTCCAGCATAGCAGTGATCAGCAGGAGCAGCTTGGAGTCCAGTCTTCTTCAGCTCCTCCAGTAAATCTGCTAACATGGTGTTTTTCACCAGGACAGGCCTCGCTGTGAAAGTCTGTCTGCACTGAGGGCAGCTGTAGATTTTCTTCTTTTCCTCTTCATCCCAGAAGCTTTTAATACAGTTCATGCAGTAGCTGTGTCCACATGGGATAGTCACCGGATCCTTCAGTAGATCCAAACAGACTGAACAGCAGAATTTTGTTTGGTCCATTTGATTCATGTGCTGTGCCGTTTCACCGTCTCTCAGTGACTGTCAGACAGTTTCACTTCCTCTGAACAGAAACAACCTCTGTGCTCTGAAGGGAAACAGATCTCTGCTCTTGTTCACCTCCTACAGGAAATGAGGCTCACCAGCAACTGCATTTACACCATGTTGTTTAGACCCATCCTGATACAGACACATCTGTGAAGGGAGGCACCAACGAGTCATAAAATGCTTATTTTATCAGTTCCAGGGTGTGTAGGGTTGCCAACTCCCTGAAAAATAAATAAGGGACACCTCGTGGCCAGGGCCGGGCAACCCAGTTGTCTTCACCCTTCCCCGTGTGGTGAATTTTGTAGCTCTTTTTTTTGTGTGTGAAATTATTTTTTAACCATTTGACTTGAAGTTGATTTAAGTACATGCATATTCTTTGTGATATGACCATATGGGAAACAAATGATCATTTAGCCATTTATTTTTAGCTCAAAATGACAACATTAACACAATAAAACAGGTCTCTTTCTTAAACAGAAGCCTGTCATGCTTAACTTTTGAGAATATAAGTAAATCTTTCTTTAAAAGAACTCTGTCCTGCTTAACTTAAAATTATATAAATTAATAGAAAACAATAGAACGAAAAACATTCTTGTAACAGTGCACATATAGTGCTTTTAGTACAATTGGCTTAAGTTGAGGTATTATTTCAGCTTTTCTAATGCTAATCAGCTGCTGCCGTTTGTAAACCCGCTTGTTCCCATGATTACGCATCATAACTCATCATTATTATTCATCTATGTATTACTTTTATGTATTAGTCATCTATTTGCTGTAATCATCTATCCTTGCAGTTGTTATTACACAAAATAAATTATATTATCACACTTCTGGCCACATAGCGCTGATATTCACTGCACATGCCCATATTAACCTTAACCAGAGGGTTTAAAAAAAACAAACCAGTGTTTACAGACCATATCTGCTTCTGCCGTGGCCTGGTGGACAAAAAATTGGTTAAGGGTTCCCCGAGCTTTCACGCCCCTCATGTTCTTCATGTGCCCACCATTAGAAGCATGCCTATGGAAAAAGTGCACACAGTGCAGTGCGCTTTATAGGTGTTATCGTGCACTTTTCCAGCCAGGTGTTTTCCTTTTCCCATTCCTCCCAGTACTTTTGCAGCCTTTTTTTTTCTTTCTCTGAGGGGAACAAACATTGCTGGTCTAATGCTGGGCTTACACTGTGCGATTTTTGGCCCATTTTGAGCCGATTTTTGAGTCGTACGACCGATTTGGTGATCGGCCCGATTTTGGATTCATCGTGTAGTATACGTGGGGTAACGAGAAGTGATTAACACCTCACGACCAGCTCCCGATCATCAATCGCTCGTGAAGGTGTCACCGCAGCCGCGCACACTGCTCACGCGCAAACACGTAAACGTCGGTGAAAAAGACGGAGCAGCACGGCTGTGCAGCGTGTGATCTGGACACAAGCGATGGAGGCACAACTTGTAGAACTTTGGAAAGCTCATCCGAGCCTTTTCGATGTGGCCTCACAAAATTATCAGGACCACAACAACCGTGAAAATAGTTGGATTTACATTGCTGCTCAATCACAGCTGCCTGATCAATGTTTTTCATTAGCAATTTAGCAAAGTTGATGGTGGTGGTGTGTGTGTGTCTGTGTGAGTGAAAGACACAGAGGGAGAGCGAGCGACAGATTTTCTGTTATAACCTTCATGTTATGGAGGCACAGTGTGAGCACTCAGGTCGCATCAGAGCATCGGGCCGTATAGTGTGAGACCCTGCATCGTGACCTACCAACTTATAACCCCTGCGAGTCAATCGTGCAGTTTGAAAATCGCACAGTGTCTGCCCAGCTTTAGGTGTACTGACACTGCGCCGCAGTGTCGGCGTTTGTTTCCCTGTTGGCCATGCTTCTTGTTGTGGTCATCTGTTGTCTTCCGGTATTTTCTCCGTAAGCGACCTTTCCTCGACCAATGAGATAAGCGGTAATCTGAATTGTCATACTTGAATTGTCATAAGTGTGCTGTCAGCTCATTGGTCACAAAGCAGGAGAGGGGCTGGGAATTATGTTTTCAAACAAAGCGTTAATTCCATTAACATTTATAGACTACTTTTGATTCTCACTGTATTACGGGACAAAGTGCGTCCCTTATTAGCTCAATACGGGACATGTACTTTTGTTTCTAAATACGGGACGATTCCATTTTTTAAGGGACGGTTGGCAACCCTAGTTATGTTTGATTTACAGTATGCAGTAAAAACTTTGACCTAGCTAACCTTGTTAACTTGTAACTCAGTTTCTACAAAATGCCCTTTATTGATGAGTTAATGAAAGCGTACTTCTCGATCTCTTTTAGTTATAAGAAAATCATTTTTCCTTCGCCAGATGAACATGTCAAGAGTTTAAAATAGCTTCTCCCAAAATATAATATTGAAAATAATCAGAGAAAAACAGTCACCTTCAAGAAATTTTTCGTTATGTTTGTATTTGTTAACCTGTCATTTAAACATTCTCGTTGAATTATGGCAGTTTCAGGTAATGCTATTACACATGCGAACACTAGAGGGCACACAGCGCACTGGTGGTATCGAGCAGTGTTTTGGGGCTCAGAGGAAGAATAAACCTTCCTGTTGTGAAGCTAACTGTAGCTTAACGTTCATGCCTTTTCTAGTCTTTACCACAGGTTTGTAAATATGCATTAAAATAAATGTTCACTGCACCCCTTACAAATAGAAAAATGTTGTTTATTTGGTAATTCGCACAACTTGGCAAAGGAAGTGGGTTGTTATGAGAATTGTGTGTATATTGTGAGTTAAAGCTACAGGTGAAATTATACCAATGCTAGCTTAGTGGCTAATGTGGAATCGTGTTTTTGTGTGTGTGTGTGTGTGTGTGTGTGTGTGTGTGTGTGTGTGTGTGTTTGGCAGTTAACCTAAACCACATGAGAGACTGTGTTTGTTTTATACAAAAACCATTATTTTTGTAAGAAGTGAAACCATTAAAAAAAGAAGTTACATTGTCAGTACATTAGAAACACGTCACATAAATAATTTAGTGCTGTAACAAGTATTAAAATGATTCAAAACAGATTCATTTAATATGCTTTATAAATGTATTTAAAATGGAAGTACAGGGAGCACAAGTGTGTTTTGTGTGTCTTTATAAAGAATGCTATATTTTTATATATGATAAAGTTTAATGTTAGATATTGTAGTTGTAATATTTTGAATGGACTCAAGCAGCATGTTTTGTCAGAGTTGTGCTGAGAGATTTATATAGACTCTAGCAAAGGAAACTGTGGCCATGTATTGTAAATGGGACTGAAGCAGAAGGTCTTTCCTTTGCATTGAATGTAATGATTCCTGAAGCTGTTCAAAGACACTATTGTGAAGAACAAACCTTCCTGTGAAGATAACAGCAGCTCAATCTGTGTGCCTTCTCTATTCTTTACCACAGCACCACACGTTGTTGGCACAGGAAACCAGTTGTATCTGGTCAGAAGGAAAACAAATAAACAATTTTGGAAGAGTTTTCCGGATTTTAAAAAATGAAATGTCTGACAATGCACAGATTCAAGGATAACAATGGTTACACCCTTGTGGATTTAAGAGGATGTATTTTGTATCACAAGACAGGATAAGACAGCTGATCACTTTGTTTCACTAACTTATCTAAACATGGCATTTTGTAGAGGGTTACAGTGTCACAGTGCCTTCGCCCTGCAACTCCCTCGTTCCCCAAGTCTGTCTCATTTTTGATTACCTGTTTGCCACAGACCAAGTATTTCCTGTTTGCAAATAAAGTTTGTGAAATTCAAGAGAGTGCTTCGCATTGTTTCTGCATCTGGATTCATGTTCACGCAAAATGATCAATACTTTTTTTTGAAAATTATTGTCTGAAGGCCAAGAAAAATGCCCAACAGATTTACTTTCCCAGGTGGGCCTTTTGCTATACTGGTCCACTTGATTGTCATAGTTTGTTTGATCTTTATTAGTTATTTTTATTCTAAATTATTGTAATCAGGCCAGACTGGACTCGGGGACGGGAAAGAAAAACAAGAAGAAAAGTTCGGAAGAAAGTTAACAGAAGGAGAGGGAAAGAAAAAGGAGAAAAGAGATGGAGAGAAAAGACAATGAAAATCTGCTTCATCACCTGCTGAAGGAAAGAAAAACAAAAACAACAAACAAAAAGAAAACAACACAGTAGTGAAATTAGAGCAACATCCAACATATGCATAGGTAACAGTAAATAATAAATACTGAATCTTTTTAAGCAGTACACAAAATCGATAATGCTTGATATGTTTAGAGGCAGCAGCCACCCAAGATAGTGTGAGTCTGTAAGTACCTGCGTGCACACGTGAGTGTGAGCGCAGGTATTCATAAGGTTTCTCCATGCAAGTGTCTGATAGTACGTATTCTGTCTCACGGGTATTTCTGAGGCATGTTTTGTATCAATTATATGTTATACGACAGGTCATAGTCATTTGTTCTGTAGTCTAAGGAACTTGGAAAGAAAAGCGTCTGGACTTCTTTAAGTTGCTTGAAGACGTTTCACCTCTCATCCGAGAAGCTTCTTCAGTTCTAAGGTCAAATGGTGGAGAGTCCCAGATTTAAACCCAGTGGGAGTTTCCCCCCAAAGAGGGACAAAAGGACACCCTGATGATCCTCTAATCACCTGAGCCAATCAGCTAGGGTTTCGGGTGAGCTCATTGTGAAACCTGGCCCCACCTTATCATGCGATTTCCTGAGGTCAGATGGCCCAGGATGTGAGTGGGCATTAAGGCGTCTGGGGAGGGAACTCAAAACTGGATTATAGATGGCAGACAGTTGGTGTCGTAAACCACCGCCTCTGTTCAAAGATGGTCACTCATAGTGGACATAGATGGCCTCTTTCACTCCTCTTTCAAACCATCTGTCCTCTCTTTCCAAAATGTGAACATTGGCATCCTCAAAAGAGTGACCTTTATCCTTAAGATGCAGATGGACTGCTGAGTCTGCTGAGCCACCTCCACAGGACAAGACTCAATTCCTCTCAATTCCTCCCCTGATAAATGATCAATACTTTTGGTGTCTTAATGTGGCTCTAATGCTCATTTGTACGTGTTTTTTTAAAATTCCCGTCCACACGTGCACTTTTTAAAAAAATATCTCCATTCACATGTAAACACCAAAAACGAAGGCAAACGCTTTTAGGAACATACCGAAGCAACAGGTGGCGATAAAATCCTAACCGTGTAGAAATTGTTAAGGTTCAAAGTATTGGAGTTAGATACAAGAGGAAAACCAAAATAACAACACTGGTCCGGCCGGGTGAAGTCAAACGATGATTTTAATGAACACACGTGTGGGAGATGAATACTGTACGCAGACAGCATCGATCTCGAAATGGTGGAACATTGTTCAAACTCTTATAGCCTCTAGTGGCCCCCACCTTGTCATAAAAGCCTAAACATTCACATTCTTTCTCTCACACGGCGCCTAAGTTATGACCTCGGCTCCCTGTTTATCTGCTTCCAACAAGGTGGTGGGGGTTAAACTCCTGTGGAATGTGGTCTGTCTCCTCTGCTATCAGAACAGAAAGGCCCTGACTCTCTGCACACAATATTCTCTTCTTACCTCAGCAGTATAGTGCATCACAAAACAATATCATCCATTCACAATAAATCAGCAGTCTAATGTAATACAAATCAGTTTAACAAATGTAATAGTTATCACCTTCTTCTATTTCTGGAGAATAATGCAAACTAAAACTACATCCTATTTTCACCATCTTTAATTAGGGGTATAACGTGGCATAAGATAATATAATAATCTCTCCATTCACATGTAAACACCAAAAACGAAGGCAAACGCTTTTAGGAACATACTGAAGCAACAGGTGGCGATAAAATCCTAACCGTGTAGAAATGCTGGCCAATCAGAAGTCTAGAAGCTAGGGCGGGAAAGAGTAAGAAAAGATGGCGCATAGAAGCAGAACTGAGTCGTACATGTAGACGGACAGCGAGGTGGAATTATTCCTCACTGGAACATAAAACAGCACAAACACAAGAAAACGTGGACTGGGAGACTTGTCAGGGGAAATGCGCCGACATTCACCATCTTTTTTTAGAGCCTGACGTCTGAAATGTCACAATAATTTTCTCATCGCAAGGAGGACATAACCAGGGCCATCATCACCACCAAACTGAAGGCTAAAAATGAGGAAATGTAGGCGAGCGGTAGACTCTGGTCGAAAACGCCAGTTGGCAGAGTGGTCCTACTGTACTTCGAGCTGTGTGAACAGATATGGGGTGGCTCGCCAGCGATGACTGCCATTCAGTCAGCTATAGAAACAGCAGATGTTGACGCAGCTTCTCATCATTTGGATTCTGCATCCACTTCATCTGCACCTGACATCTCGACTGTGGAAGTGTCAGATGTGTCTGATCACAGTCTGAGGACAGAGATTTGTCCACTTCTGTGGTGAAGGAGCGAAGACATCTACTTCATGTAAGTATGGCGTAAATATCGCTTTTTAAAAGTGATTATGATAATAAGGTTAGCCTACCATACATGTATAAATGAATGTCCTACTTTATTTCAGTAGCCCAATTATAGATGCCTTTAGCACCTTTAAGTTTGACCTGGTAAAGATGCAGCTCAGCTTCATTTCTTTAACTACTGTGTAGCTTAACCTATGCAGAGTCATCATAATGACAGATTAATATTCATCTGAATCTGCAGTATAACTGTGTTGGTGTTGAATAGCTACCTCAAAAATGTTGTAGAGTTGAGCGTGTAGGGAAAGAGAACACTTAAAATATTTAAGTACAACACTTCAGTAAATAATAATCTTGGTATTCCACCACTGATCTATTTTAACATTTATTGTGGTTAATTTGTTTGTCATTATTTTATTCTACCACAGACAGGACAGCCTTAAAAGAAGACTTTCAACTGAGACACAGCTGCTGAATGTTGCAGAGGTGGACACACAGATGAAGAAAAGATGAAGGATATAATGGAGACATCTGAGAGGCTTCTGAACATTACAGTAAATTATCAGTCACTCTTGATAGACTTACAAGTTCAATTGCAGATGGATTTTTAATGCTAAGTCGAGTCATCCACCACCACAGCCTTTCAACCTGCCACCATACCATGGTGGGCACATGTGGTGTTCACACTGTACCTGGCACATTTCCACCCAACATATTATAATAACTGAGCGGCCAAGCAGCACACCTAGCCCAACCTTACCTTTGCAGGGAACAGGGCAGTTTTCCTTCACATGAGCACGAGCAGGATGATATTTGAAACAATCTGCATCATTACTTATGCTGGGCAATAAATAACTTATGTTGGAGGCTGTTTGGGCCGCATCTGTACGTTTTATTCATCATTTGAATTTATTTTCATTATGCTCCATGTTAAAACTGTGAAAATATGTTTTTTTTTTTTTTTTTGCATTTTAAGAATGCTCAACTGTTGGCATGTTAAATGTTTTCCATTAGCTGTTGTGCAACTCCAATGGTTTCTGTTCAAAACAGCACTTAAGTGTAAGAGGCCGTCCTTGTGCCCTCACATCCCTTCTTTTATCCTACTTCTGAGAAGTTTGTTTCTTTTTTGAAAGGCAGCTACTTTTGTTTTCAAGTGGCTTCTTCTTTAAAAATGTTAATAACTAAAGACAGTATTTTGGATTTTGTCTCACTGGCTCTCTCCAGAGTTTATTCAGTAAAGAAATGAACTGAAATTTTTTACATGGGTGACAAAATGCATACAACATGTTAATAAAAGGTCTTATTCTCTGTAAACAACATTTAACTTAAGGTAAGGAGCCACTTTCTTTTTGAACATGTTCAGGATCACAGTGCACAGATTGTGAAGTGCCACACTCCCTGACTTACAGTTTCTGTAGATATGACGGTGTCCTACAATAGAAGAGAAATCCTTTTTTATGGATCGAGGAATTCAGTAAGGACTCTCCTGACCCTCTTCCCTTCTGATGTCATGCAGTCAGCTCTGTGGTAAGTCTGTGTGGCTGCTTGTCCTTGTCCTGCTGAATTACTTCAGTGACTATATTCTCATCCATCATGTCCTTGTTGGCCTCACAGTAGTTATGGAGCACAAAACAGGTATAAATGACAAGAAGTTCATTTAGATTAATGTCCATTGACCTTTGCAATGCTCCAAACCGTGCTTTCAGTCTGCCAAAAGCACATTCAATGACCATTCGAGCTCGACATAAGCATAGTCCAACATACTGTTCCTGAGCAGTGCTTCCCCGTTTGCGTACTCTTTCATTAGGTAAGGAAGCAATGGGTATGCTGGATCCCCAATAAAAAAAACTGGAATTGCCTCCTCATGTTCCACAATTTGTTTTTTTGGAAGAAGGAATCATGCCACTTTTCAAATGTGTGTTCAGCATGGAATTTGCAAATATACATGTCGTGTACACTGCCTGGCTATTTCACCACAACATTAATAAATTAACTACCCGTAGTCACCGTTGGCTTGTATGTTCATAGAAAACCTCCCCTTCCTGTTAATATAGTCCATAGAATTTGTGGATGGTTGCTTTATTTCCAGATGGGTCCCATCCACAGCACCAGTACACTGAAGAATTCCATAGGCTCGGTAAAACCCGCTACAAGTTCCTCTACTTTGGACTCGGTGAGTGGTAACTGTATAAACACAGGGCCCAAGTGAACAGTAACTGCTGTACATACTTGTCTTACTATTTTTGACACCACTTGCCTTGATAGACGAAAGCGTTTGCAGTCTTTCGTAACCTCCCCTCATCAGCTAAATAATAAAGTGTGCATTCACCTTCTTTTACAACACTAACGGGCAAACTCATTTCGGTTGTTTGGCCTTCGATGTGTGGATGAAGTGGCTGACAGAGAGCCAAAAGTGAAGTGCTCAACATGCAAAAATTTTCTCTCGCCATTCTTCTGGAAGAACCGTCTCGCTTTCAAAGTTGTCCCACCAAGCGGTGGTCCGACCCGGTCTAGTCCAAAACCGACGACGTGGTTGGCGTCGGGATTTAGGTTGTGAGAGCGTCTGTGTAGAATTTAGAAGCCACGTCCAGAGTTCACTGTAACAACTGTCTTTCGAAATGGAGGGACACTAACTGTGTGTATATGTAGCCTGTTAAAACTTCAGAGAGTAAAATTATCAGTAACTTTTGTCTAATTGTACAAATTCATCTTCCCGAAACAATAACGTGGCGCATTTACATTTTCATGTAAACTTCAGTCGTGGCCTTTATGTTCATCCACAGAGCAGAGATAACTGATACTCTGCTGATCAGTACAGCAGAACATCTTCATCACCTCATCATAACAGGACTTGAAAGCTTCAGGTTTTGTTAAGTGAAATTATTATACGTGTTGAAGCCCTTACTCTTAATGTCACAGGGGGAACTTTGGTTGAGACTTTACGGTACATCCAGGTGTGACGTCATTACTATGTTTGTTATGGGCTCTCACCATGATGGTGGGGCGCTGTATGTAGATGAAGATGGACTCTGCTCTTTATGTTAAATAAATATGCCCAAAGGCTAAAGAGTAGTGATGGGCAAAGCGAGGCTTCAAAACAATCTGACACCATCTCCACAGCGACACCTGCTGGCCAATTTGGTTATGGCCACATCTTGATAATGCTGTGAAACAGTGACACAGACGAGCCGTGCACAATTAAAACAAAGCTACTTATTATATCAGACAGTCAATAACTGTGATCAACACATTTTGGAGAAATTCTCACAGAACGAAGGAAAGAAAAATGATGAGACTGTTAAAGACAGCAATCTGTGAATGTAGTGATCAGTGTGCTTCAGCAAAGATCTCCATCTGTTAACATTCGTGTTGCTCACAATAAATCTATTTATAAAGTAACACATACAGAGAAAAGACTGCAGTGTTTACTATAATAACCACACAGGTTTACAGCTGTTTTTGGGCTCAAAGTTTGGATGTGTTTGGTTGACTTTTAAGTTTTCTGGGAGTTCGTGTCTGTCATCAGGTTTTTTCTACACCTGTCAAGCAAAGCTAGAAGCTGGCATAGTGTTAGCTTTGATTTTTAATCAACTTAATATTTATATATTTAAATGAAAAGACTAAATGTGTTGTCCTTCTTTATAAAAAGTTAACATTCATCACATTTTCTGACCAATCGTAACACTCCATTTCACACACATCTTTAAATCATCCTCTGCTGAGCAGCCTGTGAAGCATGAAGAAACCTTCCTGAACTTTCCACTGCTGTGGATTTTCCATTTTCTAACATCATGTTTTGCTGTCAGTCTGGAGTTTTGGTTATAATGAACCTGCATTACTTCAGTTGTTTTTGAGTTATTCACAAAGAAGCATCAGTGAGAAAATAAACAGGAAAAAACTCTGTCGTGAAAAGAAGAAACAGATCACGTGTAATTAATGAAAGTGTTTTTCTAGCTTTTCTTTTTTACAGTATAAATATATTCTTCATGGTGACACAGTGAGTAACAGATTATAGTGAGGATGATGTCACATAATACTGAAAATAACATTTTCTGTTAACAACAGTAGAGGCAACAGAAGATTCACACTGATGGATGAAGCCCATCAGTGTGAATCTTCTCTTCTGCTACAACGTCACCTGCTGTCTTCAATCCTCCATACCCGACAGTAACAGCTGACTGTTGTGTTGAGCTTCTTTGTGAGATCTGTTAAATGTAAAGTTCATAAATCCACTACAATTTTTGTGAATGTATGTTTTTTTGTTCTCATTCCTGGAGCTACCAAAAAGCAGAGGTGGCAAAAGTGCAGACATTCTGTATTTAAGTAGAAGTACAGATACTCGTGTTACTCAATTAAGAGTAAAAAAGTTCAGGCTCTGAAATAAAGCTTCTGTGTGAGTTCAATAAGAAAGATCTATGGTCTCACATCTGTCCGCTCCCAGGTGCTGCCGGCTGAATCTAAGCTTTATCACTTCCACTGTCAAGCTGTTTGTGTCATCACTGGTCTGGTCCAATCACATTCTCCCAGGCTTCTCCAGGCCAATCACCATTCATGCTGCGTACTTTAAATCTCACTGTGCATCTGTCATTCTCCTTCATAGACGCCTTTGTACAAAGCACCTCCTCCCCATTTCCACCTCTCATCACTCAAGCTTCATTCAAGTCACCTTCATCTTCATCAGCGAAGGCGGTCGCACTTCTCTCCTCTCCTCTCCCTTATCTTCCCTGCTTAGCTTCTTATGTCCTTGTCTTGTCTTGTGCTTTTTACTACCCTGGAACACTCTCTCACAGTCTGTGTCTAAAACCTAAAGAGAACTATGGACACACATCTCACTGCAGGGCAACCTGCTTGTGACAAATAAAGCTGATTCTGATTCTGATTCTGATCTCCATCACCAGCATCTAGGCTCTGGGGGGTCCTGCTCTAATCCGTTTCACAGCTGGAGCTCCGTTCTGCAGAGAGACAGACCACCAAACACCTTTGTATATTCTGTTCATCAATAAATCATGTTCATTCTTTCTGATGATCTCTCCTTATTGAAATGTACTTAAAGTAAAAAAGTAAAAAGTTGCTCCTTAAAGGAAAATTCTACCATCAATTTTATGTAAAGGTAACTGAACCTGGTGCTATATTAATATTATAATAACAAATATTAGTACATTAAAATACAAATGTTGTTCAAATCTAAATTCCAATTCTAATAACTGTTAAATATCTCATCTGTAAAAAGCCTGTATTGAAAACAGTACAGCACTTAGGGTCCAGCATAGCAGTGATATCAGTTTTACAGCAGGAGCAGCTTGGAGTCCAGTCTTCTTCAGCTGATTCAAGAAATCTGCAAACGTCATGTTTGTACACAAAACTGAGTTTGTTGTGTAAATTATCAGCTAAACTAAATGCGAATTTTTGTGTTTCTAATGAATGAATGGCCTGAAACTAAACAGAGAAACAGTTTAATACAAAAAAAGTAATTTTAACACAATATTATGCAAAGTGTTTCTAAAATTATATAACTCAATGAAGGACACAGTTCTATGTAAAAATGATCTATGACACAATGCACTTTATGATAAAGGCTTTATTCAGCCTAAAAACATGGCAGAACGTAAAACATGTGGACAAACTGAGCTGAGGTGCTTTAACCTCCTCTACATCCCTGTTAGCAGGATGAAGGCGCCCTCTTGTGTTGTGCATCACTTTCAGATTTCACTTGTTAACCTGCAGGAAGACAGAACTTCACTGAGCCTTCAGCAGCTTCAACATCATCAGTAAAGACAGATTTAAATATGTGTAATATCACACTGTGTCAGTTTGTTCACAGGAGTCACAACCTGTAACACTGATGCTGCATTCAAGGACCATTACAAACATCTGAAAGGACTTAAGAACATCAAGGAAATGTGACTTGTTTCTCTGTAATGAAGCTGTTTTAGTGAAGAAAGTTGAAAGGTCACAGAGCGACTGCTGAATCTTCTGCTCTAAACATGAACTCTGAACTTTGTGATGCTTCAGGAGGAAAACTGCTTCAGTTATTCTCTCAGATTAGTTTCATATTTTCTGCATCAGATTTGAGTGAGATCCTGGAATGAAGACAGAAGAAAAGACTTTGTTCAAAGTTTGATTTATAGTTAAACCTTCCAGTTTATTCACACAATAAAACATCAACACAATATATGAATTCATTCATTAAAATCACAGTTTTTCTCATTTGTTTGATTTTGACAAAAACAAACACAAACACACACACATGGTCTGCCATACTCATAAAGAGAAATGTCGACATTTTTCAATACAAATATTCAAGAAACATTTAGAGGATAGAGAAGTTTACATTTTCATGTGGAGAAATATTTGAGTAAATCAAAATGATGATGAGCAGTGATAGCCTCCATAAACAGTCACAGGAAAGATCTCCTTTAAAAACTCAGAAACATCAAGAGAACAACTAGAAGATGTGGAGGTACCACCCATAATGTTTGACTGACAGCTGATCTCTGTGCAGAAATGATGGAGAGAAAATAAAATGAAACTAAAATACAGATTTAAACCCACAATATGAAAGACTTCAGTCTATTTCAGTTTAATCAACTCAGCAGTGTCTCCAGGACCAACTAAATTATCGTAAAGCCAGAGTCCAGCATAGAGCGGCTAGAGCGGTATTTGATTGTTTATTACTGGTGCAAACAATTCATTTATTCATGGTGCAAATATATAGTAGACTCAGGAGTTTAACTCAGTTTTCTTGGCCTTTGTTTATCGTTTCATTTAAAATCTTAATGTGTAAAGATCATCATAATTACATATGAAATTATATGTACAAATTATATGTTCCATTACACTATTAACAGCACAGATTATACAGCAAATATCAGATTCATGGATGGAGCCAGAGGCTAAATGACTGTTCAGCCCTCTTTAGGAAACGATCTTCATATGACGACAAACACGACAACAATCAGCTGTCAAACTGTACAAGAAGTTCACAGTAATGTAAAAGAAGTTATATCACTTTATTTTTAAATGTACGCACTCAGGGTCAGGACTGAAGACACTGATCGAGAAAATACTCTAAATATAAATATTCACCTAAACATTCAAAATTATTCAATTGCATGAAAAGAAATATGAACTCTCTACAATACTGGCTTCTGATTGGTTGAAAAAGCAGGTGCTGAACTTCAGAAGAGCTAAACCTGCAAAACTGTGTAAAACCAGAGTGGATGCTGCCCTCTGACCTTTCAGAAGTACGATCTTTTTATGAAGACACAGAGGCAGAGTTATTATTCATCACTTTAAAGATGATATTCGTTATATGTTCTTCACTCGTTGTCTAGTAAAGTCCAGAGAATGAGACACATCATTTCAAAACATACAGCTGCATGTTAGAGATCACAGAGTTCTTCAGTCTTATGAGAACTCATGGAGACTAAATGTCAGACACATCAACAGTAAATGTCCTTCCTCCCCCCGTGAGTTTGTGTCCTCCACACTTGTTTACACAAACATCTGAGGTTTGAACAGTGTGCAAAACCACATGTTACAAAGCTGCTGAGCTACTGAATACTGGAATATTTCATTCAATATCACCATCTGACCAAAGGACAAACACAGAGAGGATTAGAGCGCCAAACTTTGTTTCAAACTGTTTCAGATTTTAGAGGCAAAAAGCAGAATTTCTACCTGGACAAAGAAATCAAAGCAGGAGAAAAACAAGCTTTTTACATTTATTCAAAGGCATTATGTGAATGTACTCTGAGCCACAGCCTCCTAAAGTAAAGACATTTTATCATCTAAACCAGACAGAGTCATGTTTTCAGCAGTGTCTGTATCCTCCATATAGACCATGCCATGGTCCACCTCGGGTGACCAGGTGTCTGACTTTATGTGGGACTACACAGCGCTCAGTCCTTGTTTCCCTGTGCCACACACACATTGAGCCAATGTCCAGTTTTTTTATTGACTCTAGTTTCTGTCGATCGGTAGGCCCACAAAAAAACCCTGTACAGGAAGTAGATTTCATCTCTCTGATAAAAGGAGTTCTAATCCCTGATCCTGTGAGTCTGACCCAGTAGATAATATTTATATGATCATATTTATGCCTTTGTTGTTTCACAAAGTGTTAAAAACATTCACAGGTTGGACTGTGGTTCTCGTTTTAGCATCTCTGCTGGAGTTTTAACTGTGAACCTCTTAGATCCAAACTTCTGAACTGCTCATCTCACAGAGGACAAAAGGGAAGAACCCCGAATCTCTTCTTCACCTCACTTTTATACCTGCTCACCCTTTCTCCCCCCTTCCCTCACTGGATGTCACATCAAGTTGTTGACATTTAATCATCCGATGTCCACCCACACCTCATCTCTCTCTCTCTCACTCTCTCTCTGATTTACAAGATTTAACACAAAGTTTAAACTTTAAAATCACTTCATTACATTTTCTTTCTTATTCTTAACACAGAAAATTCACACTGAAAAACTTAACACAGAATAAAACAGAGTAGCCCAGTAGTGGGACATGGTTCCAGCAACTCTGATGGTGACGGCCCGTTTGAAGCTGAAGCTCCGGCACATGTGTCAAAAAAATCAACACACTGCTTCAGAAACGCTGTGCTGAGGCTTTGTTTGACTGAACAGAGTCACGTGATCAATGACGTCTGAAGCTTCATTCAGCACGTCACTGCTTCAGTACCTGATTCAATGATTTATAAGGAATTGAACCATTGGTGGGATTTGTGCTGTGTTTTGGTGATTTTGTGAGAGTGAATCAGTGTGTGACATAATTATAGACATGGAGCCAGGAAGAGAGGACGCTCTGCCTGTTCCTAAATAAAAACCAGTTCATCAGCATTTCTGCTCCCAGTTCTAAAATGTACATAAGAAGTATGATGTACACATAATTATAATGATATAACTAATAGTATGTTATATATAAACGTACCAGTCTGCTGGTTAATTACATAATCAGGTGGAGGCAGTGACCTCACAACCTCCTATAAGCTTAAAGTTAAGTTTATTTATACCCATAGGTAAATTTGCTTTACAGAAAAATGAGAGCATTTGGCCTCCCTTCACAAACACACACACCTAATGAAACCTGACAAAACACATATTTAGTAACTAAACAAAATGAATCAAATCAAAAACAATTGTTATTGAGTTCAGTGACAGCAGCAGGGACAAAGCTGTTTTTATAATGCTTTGTCCTGCATCTTGGAACTAGAAACCTCCGTCCTGAAGAAAGAAGCTAAATCCAACCCTTAGAGGATGGGAACCATTTTTAAGGATTGATTAAGCCATCTGTGGTACCTGTTTAGAGTACAGGGAGTCTAAACAGGCCTGTGACTCATCTATCAGACGACTGGACCATCTCACTAACTGATTCAGTGAATGTTTCTCTGTGACAGAGGTCTGACTGAACCATGCCACCAAACAAAAACATAAAACAGACTCAATAAAAGAACAATAAACAGTGATTCTTGAGATAATGGACAAAACATGTACGGCAGATATAACCCAATTTTGTGGTTAAAAATATGCATACAAGTGTTAACCCACCTGCCTAAAAGACAAACCAAGGAAATTTTTATACAACAAAAGTATGATTTTGCATTTTTTATACATATATATTTATTTTAAATGGTACAATACATTACCAGTACCTTAAAAATCCATTGTCCAAAAGCAGGTGTGATAATATTAAAATACAGAAAAAAAATTAAAAGTAATGTAAAATTAAACATCATGGCTCTCGTCACTAAGTATTTAAGTCAATACCTTATATACTATCAAAATGTGCAATTGAAAATTTATTTTTACATATTTTTTAAGTGATTAAAATCGTGTCCAGAGTTTTTGTCAACACCATCAGATTTTTTTAAAAGTACAAAAAAATCAGGAATTATTGTGGGTAGCTTACACTCTGAGGACCCCTTTACCACTTCCTGTTTGATACACATGCCATGAGGTCACTGCTGTGATAATTGTTTTTTTTTTTCATTTATTGCTTACCTTTCTGATAAAACTCTGTGTCACAACCATAGTGCGTCAACACCAAAGTCGATGTAATCCAAGATTTAATTATTTTTTTTTGTAAAAAGATCTTAATTTAGGTAGATTGTAGAAGCCATAAGCAACTGATGAAAAACAAGATGGCTTCTGTCAGAAAAACATGTGTTATGAGAGAAAGTAGGGTATTTTGTCAACACCATCAGATGTCAACACCATCAGGATTTTTGTCTGACGGTGTTGACCCTTTTTCTAATGGTGTTGACAAATGCCACAAAAGTGTGCTATTCACCATCTATAATAAGTTAATTTTTACTAATATTTCAGATATATTACTTCCTGTGTATTTTACTGATATTTCTGCTGTACAGATCTGTCGAATGTTATCAAATTTGTCTTATCTTGAATCTCATTGTTTATGTATACATTATTAATCCTGTAGGAAAATGTTTAGTCCTCTGCATTTAACCCATTCACTCAGTGATGCAGTGGGCAGCTACCAATCCAGGATAGCCGCTGTTCGTTGGATTTGAATGCCCAACCTTCCAATCATGTGGCATCTACTGAGCTAGCTGTGCCTCGAGAGCTGGTCTTTAAGTGATGATGTATGAATCCTGCTTCCGGGCTTAAACAACTCTGTGTTTATTAAGCCTGTTGTGCTGTTAAAATGTTTTAATGCTTTTTATCTTGTTCTATTACATATAAAAAGGCCCCTAAAAACAGTCAGTGATCACTGTCAGCCTAACTATCAGGAACCCTCACGTTAACTTTTATCAAGTGGAAAAAAGTTAGCATTCATCCTCCAGTTTCACTGTGTTTATATTATGCTAACATAGCTGTGTCGCTAGTGATCATGTAGAACATCACTATATACCAGCTAGCCCAACTTTAGTAACCTGACAATAGTCACTGCTGTTTAGTTTTCTGTCTTCATTTATGTTGGAAGTGATAACAGAGCTGGTGTATCATGTTCAGGTGGAAACAAGTAATCTAACTTCTAACTCTGTTAAATTTCATATCTTCTGTTTTCATGGATGCCTGGATGTTACACCTGGTAGAGCAGCCACACTGATCATTTTATTAAAGATGAAAGAATTTAGACAGTTTGTAACTCTCAGTGATGCCGCAGAGTTCCTTTGACTTTGGGATCTGCAGCGGAGTTTGGACCTGGAAACGGCTAATGACATCAGACTTAAAGACCGGATAGCATCTCTATTGCTTAATGCATAATTGTGTTGTGAATATTCATCCTTAATCTGTAAAAAAGCATCAGGTTCAGAAAAACTATAGTAATTACAAAATGGTACATTTCAGGCTAGAATAGCAAAGGGGAACCTGACAGTAGAGGAACGAAAGAGAAGGAACAGGGAGGATCAAAAAAGAAGGAGAGAAAAAATTAACAGCCAGCCCGAGTTGAAGAAAGAGTTTCTCATAAAGGAAAGGGAAACATGGAGAAATAGAGTGAAAGAGGAGAAAATAAAGAACACCAGTGATCTGAAAGAAAGAGAAAAAAGGCAGAAGAGAAGGTTTTGGAAACAAGCACAGAGAGACAAAAGGAGAGAAAGTACAGCAGGGTCTAAACACACAACCACAGAGTACTTTGGGAATCAAGGAGTAGCAGGCAGCTACTTGCTGGTGAACTGTTAATATGTAGAACTTGACATGTGCAAAAACAGAATTGTTATGATGTGTCTTGTGATATTACAAAGGTTGTTAAGGTTTAATTGTCATTTTGAAAGAAATAATATCTTGTTTTCTACTAGTGTGTCACCACCGTCAGATTTGTGTCACCACCGTCAGCACCTTGTCAACTCCATAATATGGAGTTTTGGTTTATTTTTCTCTTTTGGAGAACCATATATTTTCCTCCCTCATGATCTTCCAATAAAAATACGTAATTTTCTCAATAAATGTGCAATTTGCATTCTGCTTAATATGATTGTTTCTTATACAGATTAAATACAGGCTTTTGAAAATATGTATGACTGTAACTCTAATAATAAAAAGCCAAAACAATCTTACTTTTGAATGTGGTATAATTACTTTGAAAACATATGTGCATAAACAATAGAATAGAGAAGCTGCTAATAGTCAAAATAGCTGAAACAACTTAATTTAAAATATATATTTTTGCATTTCTTTGTGTCTGACGGTGTTGACAAAAACCTTGCACTTCTCCAGCAAAAACATAAATTATTAAAAAATGTTACACCTGGGAGTTTGTACCAAAACATGGTGAGACAGCCAAAACTTTGTGTAACAATTATATGTAAATATGTTTTTGAAAAATTAAAAAAATATATTTTAGAAAATTAAAACCTGTTTTGTCCCTAATCTCAGGAATCACTGTAAAACAAAGTTAAAATCTTTCAGTCAATGTGGAAATGAGCAAGTTTCCTGAGGCAGTAAAGGCACTGGTGACCCTTTTTACAGACCGATTTGCAATAAAAGTTCAGTTTTTCATTGATTATGGTCCCAAGATATTTATATGATTGCACTTGCTCTATTTTCTGACCTTTAATTAAAGTGACTCTGTGCCCATTTTGTTGTTTCCTAAAATCAATAACCATATCTTTTGTTTTAGATATGTTCAATGGGAGATAAGACTCCTCCCACCACTGAACAAAGTCATCAATGATTGGACCGTGGTGAGTTTCACCCTCTTTCAGTAAGCTGACAATAACAAAGTCATCTGTAAATTTAATGATGGCCCTGTTTTCATATCTGCTCTGACACATGTTTGTAAAGAGAATGAATAATAAGGGCGATAAGAGACACCCTGGAGGAGAAGCTGTGGAGGAGAACACTGGGTCAGACAGAACCCCGTTTATTCTCCCTCTTTGTGACCTGTCAGTTAAAAGATCTAAAATCAGGCAAACCAGGTTTTTCCTGATTTGAAACTGTTCTAAAAGTCTTTTAATTAAAATATGGGGCTGTATTGTATTAAAAGCAGAAGAAAAATCGATGAAAAGAAGTCTTGCAAAAGTCCCTTTACTCTCTACATGTTTAAGAATCAGATTAGAGTCAAAAGCGCGTCCTGCACTCCTCTGTTGGGCCTGTATGCAAATTGCATTGGATCCAGCTGATATTCAATCTCTTCCATAATCACATTTCTGATGATTTTTTCAAAGACTTTCATGACAACTCAGGTGAGGCAACAGGCCTGAAGTCATTCAGGACGTTTGGACGACTAGATTTAGGGACATGAACGACGACAGCTTCCTTCCAAAGCGAGGGCACATTTTGTATTTGAAAGGATTTATTAAAAATAACCTGAAATTTAGGACTGAGCTCTTTAGCACAAGATTTAATTAGGCGGCCACTAATGTTATCAGGGCCCTGGCTCTTGTTCACATTAACTGTATGAAAGGCCTTTTGGACATCACTGAGTTCAGTGATGAAGTGTTGAGTATCTTTCAGTTTCTGTTTCAGTTCAGAAGAACTAAAACGAGCATAAAGCAAATTCAAATCTCTGTCTGACTTAAAACCGTCTAAAATGATCTGACTGCTGCTCTGGGGATTTTGAAACCCTGATATGGTTTTCATACAAGTCCAGGCAGACCCAACATTTTTTGCAGCAAATTTGCTTTCAAGAAGGTTTTTGTAGATCTGTTTTGCTTTCAAGAGCTCGATTTTCAAGTCTTTGGTGACTGCCTGAAAGTCAGTAACAGCCCCCTCTTTAAAAGCCTGTCTCTTTTTCCTTAAACAGGATTTGATGCATTTGGTGACCCATGGCTTATTGTTAGGGTGCACTTTAGCACGCTTAAGGGGTATAATCATGTCTTTACAAAAAACTGCATATGAGCTAACATCCACCAAAGCATCAAGACTGAATAAAAACTTCCCAATCTGTGAATTTAAAACATTCCTGCAAGGTAAGCACAGATTCTTCTGACCACATGATTGATTGATGATAACATAATTTTTTCACCCCCCAAAAATTCATGTTCAAAGCAACATATCAGCCCAATATCACACAGAACTGTCACATGACATCAAACACAAGCTGTCAGCTCTGCAGAGTGGGCAATCATAATGAAGCAGTTCATTATAAGCTGCAGACTCAAGCTGCTCTTCATATATTTGTCCACCAGATGTCACCAAAGAGGACGGTGATGAAAGCTTCGAGTAATGAACCGTTTTTCATTACAAGCTTGGCCAACTGACTACAATCTCCAATAAACTAATATGGCTTTTCAATCCTCTCTTCAATCACTTGGTACCACCAGGAACCTTTAAATGGGCCCTCAAGCTGCCTGGAGACTGTTTTGTCGTGCACATCAGAGAAACCACAGGTAAGACAATCTTATCCAAAAGGTCAGTGTAACAGTACTGTTTTCCACCAGCTTAACCAGACTGCCCATACTAACTGAAATTTCTTTTCCCAGGCAGACGTTAAACAGCAGCAGCTGGAAAACTGGAAAACCTAAAGACAAATAATCAATAAAACATAACAAACTTTTGTATGAGTGAGTATTGATAAACTGAGCATAATTAAATCTCAGTGAAACCACATATAAGTTCTGGTAACTGGCACATATTTATGTTTAATATGTTGTTTTATATTTGGATCAGTTTCAGGTGTTTGTGCGACTGTGTTAACCATCAGTAAAACCACATATAAATCACACTTCTGTGTTTAACAATTACAACACTTGATGCTGTTTTCTGATTCAGGATTATGTGTGTGATGAGTTGGCCACACAGTTCTTATCTTTCTGCTTCAGAGAAACACAAAACTGCCGAGGTTGAAGCTGGCTTCAGTCTCTTTCTACCCCAGGTCTCACCACATTTCCAAAATGTAAACTCTGAGTCTCATAAGAAATGTGGTTCAAAAAGATGTGCTGATCTATGAATGCATCCTTACTGAAAGCTAAAGATGTCCAGCAGACAAAAACAGCAGCTGAATGAACAGTTATCATGAGCGAGTGTACAAACACTATCACAGGAAATAACAGAAATAAACTGTAGTTTCCATTTATACCTGTAGTGTTTTTTCAGGTCAATAACATCTTCCAATATGTAAAAATATGATTTCATTGCATCTTAAACAAATACAAACTTCTTTCTTTTCCCAAAATGAACAAAAAATAAATGATTATTTATTTAGGTATTAAAATAGGAAAAATCAGTTTAAATTAGAGTACCATTAAAACAAGAAATTAGCACAGAAATTCCAAAAGACAAAAACAGAACAATAAAGTGTCTTTAAAAATGATTCAAAAACAGTTGTAGGAGCAGTTTTATGAACCATGTTCTGTTAATATACTGACTAACCAGCAGCAACACTCTGACTCAGTGTTTCCATCTGTGTTTATTTCCATCTTTACAGTCAGGCATAAACATCTCACAGCAGCTGGAAAAACCAGTGAGCACACTTTAGAGGGAAAAAGTGAAAGTTTATGTTCAACTGTAAAATATTCTCTGTAATGTAAATTGTTCTGCTCTCTGACAAACCATCAGAGGTGCAGCACGTGTATCATTTGGTGTCTGAAGCAGAAACAAAAGCAAAGAGTTAAAGGAAGACACATTTGAAGAAGAAGGAAAATAAAAACAAGACGTCACTGAGCAACAACCTGACAGAACGAGAGCCAACAGTTTACTATCAGAACTGAGGCTGATCATTAACAGGGAGCAGCAGGTAACAAGGTCATCAGCAGTGGAGGAAAGTATGGAAGTAATACTCAGCTTCATATTTGAAGATACTCGAGTATCTTAGCTGCAGGTCTGGAACAATGGTTTTATTTACTTTCCCATTAAACATCTCACACAGCCCCTCATCTGTGACCCTTAGCAAACCCACTGGATATCTACCTGTACATAAAGGAGATCAGATCAGTTCCATCTAGACCAGCTGTGACAGGAAAATGCTGCTTACACTTTGATGCATCAGTTTCACTTTGTCATAAAGACAATATATCAGATTGAGGCATTATTTTCCTGCAGTGAGTAAATCTACTTTGTACTTTACTCTTTTCTTTTAGGTAAAGGGTCTAAACAGTACTTGTACACTGTGGAAATCCCATAAGAACGTCTCCTGAACTCTGAAAAATAACAAAACAAAGACTAAAAAGAGGTCATGGGTGCTGATGATGATGATGATGATGATGAGGAGGAGTAGCATGCATTTAAAAAGTGACTGATGTCCTAGAATACAACAGAACAGTGTCTCTACAAACTTATGAAAACATGACAGTCTTGCATTAGTTTGTATTCTTATGATTTCAAAAAACGAGGGAAAAATCTCCTTGAAATCCACAATTCCTTTTTGTTATTTCTTAGTGTGTGACGTATTTTATTGCCTTTATGATTGGTGCAAACAGTTTCCTGATTCATAATGGAAATAGATTTTAGACACAGGAGGAACACGCAGTGATCAGCAGGAGCAGCTTGGAGTCCAGTCTTCTTCACACTGAGGAGGGACATATATGCAGGAACAGTTGTCATAACTGTTACAACCACCAGATGGCGAAAGAGTCCCACTGCAACTTTAAGCCATGAAGGATGTGTCTTGATGTTTGCTTGTGATAAATCTGCTTTATGTGAGTCTTTTTCAGAAAGTAACAGTAATATGTCTGATTATATGTCTTTAATCAGTAAAGTCTCGTTTTGATAGAAATAAAAAAATAATAAAATTGTAAACATGCAGCTGTATGTTAGAAGTCAAAGGGTCCTTAAGTCTTCTGTAAATTGACGGGGATCAAATGAAGGACACAAGTATCTGTTCTTACTCTAATAAATGCTGCTTTAATATCCAACAGACTATTTTCCTTCCTCATCAGCAGTAAACAGCTCGACTCCGTCTGTGCATTTGTGTCCTCCATACTTGTTCACACAGACATCTCAGGCTTGATGCCACGATGCAGTGTAGAAACCTGACAACCCTCTGACTCATGTTCAAATGTTCAAGGACATTTCTCAGGATCATGTATGACCCCTTTTGGAAATTTGGACTTTCATTAATAATATTTGTGTTTCTGAGTCATTTTTGTGGAGACTTCTGTCCAACGTAGTGTCCAAATGAAGCCTGAAGCTTTTCTTCAGCCTCTTGTCAGATGGTCAGCAACAAAACTCTGTTCCAACCAATGTCTGATAAGAGATGAGACACAGCAGCTGAGCAAATGATCATTTCATGCTGAAGACATCCTCAGACAGAATTAAATACATACATAAACACAGCCTGGTGCCAATAACACAGCTAATGACACTGCTGTATCACTGGCTTTACTGATTAAAGACCATATCTGAAGGAAATCTTTGAACACAACAGAAAGTGACCTTTTAAACCTGCGACACTGATGCTGCATTCAAGGACCATTACAAACATCTGAAAGGACTTAAGAACATCAAGGAAATGTGACTTGTTTCTCTGTAATGAAGCTGTTTTAGTGAAGAAAGTTGAAAGGTCACAGAGCGACTGCTGAATCTTCTGCTCTAAACATGAACTCTGAACTTTGTGATGCTTCAGGAGGAAAACTGCTTCAGTTATTCTCTCAGATTAGTTTCATATTTTCTGCATCAGATTTGAGTGAGATCCTGGAATGAAGACAGAAGAAAAGACTTTGTTCAAAGTTTGATTTATAGTCAAACCTTCCAGTTTATTCACACAATAAAACATCAACACAATATATGAATTCATTCATTAAAATCACTGTTTTCCTCATTTGTTTGATGATTTTGACAAAAACAAACACAAACACACACACATGGTCTGCCATACTCATAAAGAGAAATGTCGACATTTTTCAATACAAATATTCCAGAAACATTTAGAGGATAGAGACGTTTACATTTTCATGTGGAGAAATATTTGAGTAAATCAAAATGATGATGAGCAGTGATAGCCTCCATAAACAGTCACAGGAAAGATCTCCTTTAAAAACTCAGAAACATGAAGAGAACAACTAGAAGATGTGGAGGTACCACCCGTAATGTTTGACTGACAGCTGATCTCTGTGCAGAAATGATGGAGAGAAAATAAAATGAAACTAAAATACAGATTTAAACCCACAATATGAAAGACTTCAGTCTATTTCACTTTAATAAACTCAGTAGTGTTTCCAATTCTCCAAAGCCAAAGTCCAGCATAGAGCGGCTGAGTGAATGTGGTCTGGACTCTGTGGAGGAGAGTCATGGTTTCAGAGACACTGTAGAAGGACAAAATACCTGCTCTGTGATCCAGGTACACTCCTACTCTGGAGGAACGAGGACCTGAGACACGAGTTTGGAACTTGTTGTACAAAAATGTGTAACTGTTGTTGTTACAATATAATGACCAAGATTTGTCATTATATCCAAATCCACATTCATATCCTTTTCTGCTGATATTCTTGTATGCAACTGCTACACAAACTCCTCCCCCTCTCCACTCCACCTCCCAGTAACAACGTCCAGTCAGACTCTCTCTACTCAGGACCTGAAACTTGTCAGTGAATCTGTCTGGATGATCAGAATAAGACTGTTGTTGATTCATTACAGTTATTTTTCTGTTCCCCTCTGATAATAACAGCTGTTTGTGTGCTGTGTTTGGATCCAGTGTGATTTCACATGAATATTTTAAGAATCCAGCTCTGGTCTTTGGCTCTGGTGGATCTGGCAGTAAAACATCCACTTCAGTGACTGTCAGTGAGATGTTTGTCCATTCCTCTCTCAGAATGTCCTGTAGTTTATCTCTGACCTCTGACACAGCTGCTGTCACATCCTCAAAGTAGCTCAGAGGACGGATATTGATGCTGGATGAGTCTGTAGACTCACTGAGTGCTGACAGTGAGGGGTAGTTGTGTAGAAACTGGATGTGATCCTCTGTGTGTGAGAGCTGCTTCAGCTCAGCATCTTTCCTCTTCAGCTCAGTGATCTCCTGCTCCAGCTTCTCCTCAAGCTCTTTGACTCGACTCACTTCAGTTTCCTGCTGGGATCTGATCTGCTGCTTCACATCAGAGCTTCTTTTCTGGATGAGATGGATCAGCTCAGTGAAGATCTTCTCACTGTGCTCCACTGTTTGATCAGCAGACTGATTGATGGCCTCCACCTCCTGTTGAAGCAGCTTCACATCTTTCTCTCTGTCCTGGATTCTCTGCTGGATGTTTTGTCGACTCACCTCCAGCTCTCTCTGCCTCTCAGTCCTTTCTGCTGCAGCTGAGACTGTGTCGTGGCCTTTATGTTCATCCACAGGGCAGAGATAACAGATACTCTGCTGATCAGTACGGCAGAACATCTTCATCACCTCATCATGACGAGAGCAGATGTTCTCCTGGAGCTTCTTGGAGGGCTCCACCAGCTTGTGTTTCTTTAATGGAGCCACATCATAATGAGGCTGAAGGTGTTTCTCACAGTAAGATGCCAGACAGAATAAACAGGACTTGAAGGCTTTCATTTTTCTTCCAGTGCAGACATCACAGGCCACATCTTCAGGTCCAGCATAGCAGTGATCAGCAGGAGCAGCTTGGAGTCCAGTCTTCTTCAGCTCCTCCACTAAATCTGCTAACATGGTGTTTTTCTCCAGTACAGGCCTCGCTGGGAAAGTCCTCCGGCATTGAGGGCAGCTGTAGATTTTCTTCTTTTCCTCTTCATCCCAGAAGCTTTTAATACAGTTCATGCAGTAGCTGTGTCCACAGGGAATAGTCACCGGATCCTTCAGTAGATCCAAACAGACTGAACAGCAGAATTTTGTTTGGTCCATTTGATTCATGTGCTGTGCCGTTTCACCGTCTCTCAGTGACTGTCAGACAGTTTCACTTTCTCTGAACAGAAACAACCTCTGTGCTCTGAAGGGAAACAGATCTCTGCTCTTGTTCACCTCCTACAGGAAATGAGGCTCACCAGCAACTGCATTTACACCATGTTGTTTAGACCCATCCTGATACAGACACATCTGTGAAGGGAGGCGCTAAAGAAATATTCTTACAGAGCGACCAAGAGCCAATCAAATGATGCAGGGTGTGGTATGTTTGATTATAACATGCAGTAACAAGTCTGACCCAGTTAAAGTTTAATAGTTTATCTTTTCTTGGTGCTTTGAAATTTGACAGTCAACACTCAGCGAGTTCATTTTATATTTCAAAAAGTTCAGCAAAGTTTATGATGCTGTGATGAATAAAAATAAATGACATTTTATATTTTGACATTTTCTAATCTTAGTTCATTCTCACACTTACAGAATGATGCATGGGAACAACTGACTCCACTAAATCAAACCAATGTTCAAATTAAATTACTGTACAAGACAGGCAGCAAGCTTGATTTCTTGATTATTTTTTTTAAATAGTAAAATATATGTAAAACTATTAAAAAAAAGCAAATACAGATAGTTTTCTATTTCTACATTCTTTAGTAATTTTTCCTGTGTACCAACATGGATTTCGAAACGATACATTAATATGTGCTTAAAATGCAGACACTCAAATATAACTCTACAACTTTTTTTGAGTTAGTTTTAAACTAACTCAAAATTCACATTGAAGATACACAGTAGAAATAAGAATCAGTTTTCATGCCCTTTGTTTATTCTTTCATTTAAAATCTTTGTGGTAAAGATCATCATAATCACCCATTAACTTTCATGTACAGCTTAAATGTTTCACTACACTGTTGGCAGCAAAGATTACACAGCAAAGCCGATTAAACTAGAAGCTAAACGACTGTTCAGTCCTCTTTTGGAAGCAGTCTTTAAATGGGGACAAGCATTAACGTTTGTAACAAACTGTATCACCACCAGATGGCGATATTAGTTTGTAAGTAATAACGACCTGAGACACAGCTGCTGATCGAATGATTATTTCATGGTGAGGAGATCCTCAGACAAAATGAACTTAAATACAGATTAATAACAGTTTGCTAAAGATGGAAACTCACTGCAAGGACAGAGTACTGCGTTTTTTTCACTTTGACATTTTTATTTTCACATTGAACTTGAACATTTTTCTGTTATTTTGCAAATTCTCCTATTTTATATATTTCAATAGAAAACTCAGGAGAAATTCTTTGGTAAGTTAAACATTTTTGGCAATAAAACTGTTTCTGAGGGCAAAGCCAAGTATTCATCCCATTTCACCACCTGAGAAACATTCCCCACAGCAAACAGGTTTCACAAAAGTCTTTACACGTCTCTTCTGTTAATCAGTGTCTAAAAGTGAATTGACACGTTTAAGCTGTATTGCTACTCTCAAGTGTCAGTGAAATATTGAATCTAATTTTACATGTTTTTGTTTTATGAAAGTATTTTTGTGACCTTCAGTAACTCCATATTGTGGACAAAACCTCCACCAACAGCAGGAACAGTTTCAATAATTTGCAAAACTGGACATACTCACAAGAGACAGAAAACTAACAAAATAAAGCAGGAAGTGACGCACACTGAGACTCAGACATGTGAGCTTGATACTGGGACTGGGGAATAAACAGACCTGGAGACAAAAGGACAAAACACAGATGATATCAGACAGACGACAACAGGAGAGACTAAAGACAACACAAAGATGAGACAAACACAGACTAGACATGAAAAGGGGACAGACATGAACACAAACAAGAACCAAAACCTAGAAGCATAAGCAGCAAAACTCAGAGGCTCTCAAAGACTGAACATAACTATTTCATAATTCTGAAGTATGAATAAAATGTCCAACAAACTCAAAAACCTGGGTCAAATACCCAGGAGCATGACAGCCAGACATTAACCTTTTTCATTGAAAGGTATTCTGTAAAGTTCAGTTTTCAGATTCCACTTGGTGAGTCTCTTAAAAGCACCTGAAGGAAACTTCAGATTTTCTTCCTGTTTCTAGGGCAGAATGATGGTCTTGTGTTATCAAACCTCAGGCTGGTGCCTCCAGTGTCCATGCATGCAGAAGCTTCTGGTTCATGTGTCAAACCATCCAAAACAGGAGTTTCCAAAGCTGCCGGGGTGCAGTCTGTTCAGTGTTTCATGTCATCCCTGCAGAGCCAGACAGGAGCACCAGGCCTCCTACTTTCAGTCAAGGAAGGTGAGACAAAACCAGTAACCATAGTGCTCTGTGTCAAATATTTTCTATTCTATTGTTTCTATTCTATTCTGTCACTGTGTGTTAACCCTGTGCAGGGTGAACGCTGCCTTTTGCCCAGTGAAACCCGAGGTTGATGGATGTTACTGAGTATTACTAATCACGTCACAGAATCTATAAGACAAACTCATTTTACACTGTGGGCCACTTACAGGTAACTTTGATCATAAGTGGGCCGGACATGTGAAGCTGCCTGATTAATGTGAAAAATTACAGAAATGTTCTGGTAGTTGATTCCCCAGACTGTCCTGTAATTATAAAATATAAAGTCTTTCATTAACTTAAAAATAATGTCCTATTTTTCAATGACTCCACTATAAAAAAAAAGGAAAAAAAAAGAAATAACTTACAAATTTAGTGGAAAAAAAACCAGGAACTTTAATTGTTTAAGTGTCAACTAATGACTTTGGTGTAGTATGAAAAGCAACTAAGGGGGATTCTTTATAATGTCAAGAAAACCTAAAATTGCTATTATCATTATTATTAGTAGTGATAAATGTTAAAATTCTATGCATTTCACATTTTCCAGTTTCTGGAGGCTGATTCTGGTCCCCATGCTTTATGTTTGAAACCTTTGTTATAAGGGATCTAAATATAATAAATGAGGAATAATCATCGCCTTTATCAGAAAATAATTATATTGCTATACAACATGTACAGGTACAATTTAATAAATTTTAAAAGATTTCTTGCAAAAATTAAGACATAAGTGAAGTGATTATATTGTATTAATAGAAAAAAATACTTGACATAAATAGAAATTAATTACAAATATTAATTAATTAATTACAAATTCCTCCAGCCAACCTACAAAAATACCTTGCAGATAATTGTAGGCCCCTGCAGGTCAAAAAGGATGTCGCCTTATAGGAAAGTCTTATTTGGTTAATCTGCTCTTTATTTTCTCAATTAATCACTTCACCAGCTGGTCTAAGGAACTGATCTGTTTCATCCAACCTTCAGTGCAGTACACACTCCAACATCCACAATGAAGCAAAGCACTAAAGAAAAGCTGCAAGATTGAGATTTGAGGAAGCAGAAATAGAGAAAAAACTATTCAAAACTATTCAAACAATAAACTCAGTCATTAAAATTGAAGCAGATTAATTTTCTGGCTGTAAATTAACTGATTCATCTCATAATCATTTGAGCTATTCTGCTGTTTTTGTTTTTATTGAATGAACTGAGTTTGACAGAGCAGGTGAATTTAAGTAAATGCTTTCCATTTTCATGTATAAGCTTTAAACTGGAGATGTGCTGATAGGACTGCAGGAGAGAAGAGCTCGTCTGTAGTCTGTGGCTTCTTTTTTTTTTTTTTTTTTTTTTGCCTGTCCCGTTTGGCTCTTTTGCCATCAGAATTATTGTCTAAAGGCGAAGAAAGATGCCCAACGGATTTACTTTACCAAACTGACCATCCCAGCCTTGCCGTAATGGTCCATTTGATTCACCTTTTATTATTTATTTTATTTTCATTTGCTGAATCCGGGACAGACTTGATTGGGGGAAAGAAAGGGGAGAAAGAAAGAGGGAAAGAAAAACAACTGAGAAGAGGGACGGGGGAAAAGGGCAAAAAACAAAAACCAATAAAATAAGCAGACAAAAAATACATATATCGATCACCTGGATCACCTGTTGAGAAAGAAAAAAGAAAGCAAGCAGAAGAAAAGGAGAGCAACATAATAAACAACATCACAATGATATATGGGAATATGACAGTAAATACTAAATATTAAACATTATTGTGCAGCACGTAAGATCGACAGTGCACAGAGTGCTTTGAGGTAGGAGCCAAAAAGGGTGTAGTTTGTGTGTGTGAGCACCCATGTGTACACCTGTGAGCATGAACGCGCTTGTATTTAAAAGGTTCCTTCATGTAATGATCTGCTAGAGGGTGTGGGGGGCCACAGCCCCGTCCTCCAGGGCATGAAGCAGGTATGGAGGAGATCAAAACTCCAGACATCCAGAGGCCCTCAGAACACAAGAGACCAAGGAAGACCAACAGAGGGGCAGCTGCGCCACTATCCCAGAAAGAGCTGAGGAGAGTCCCAGATGAGGGGTCACTCAGCAGCCGTGGAGCAAAAGCCAGGGGGGGTTGCAGTGACGTGCCCGTGAGCTCCGCCGGCAGCCAGCTGTGCCTGAGTGACCGAGCCCCAGGCCGAGAGGCTGAGGGCACTCCACCCCCGAAGTGGCCCGAGCGAGCCCCAGGCTCCAGGCCCCGATAAGCAGCCACCAAGGAGTGAGCCGGTGTGTACCTGGACGCCCACCCCCGGACACAAAGAACCACCAACGCACCGATGTCTGAGGGCGTCTGCCACCGGCAGGGGAAGTGGTGGGGGGAGATAGGCCTCCAAACCTTGGAGGACCTGAGATGTCCCCAGAGAGGTGGCGTCTGATACCCAACCTGACATATAGACACAGACAAACAGGCACACTCAAATACAAACATCCATTCCCACCCTCATGCTCTCATATACAATTACTCAACACTCACCCAAAGTGGAGACAGACATAGAGAGACGCTGTACACACAATCACACTCCCCAAGCGTACTCTAAGCCCCAGGTCTAGGTACCCTTGCCCCTGGAGGGGGAAACTGCTCCCAGACCCAGGTAGTGTTACCCTTTTTCCCTGGGATGGAGAAAAGCAGACCGCCCCGACTCGGCAGCAGCAGGGAGGCCCCACACACCAGACCTCAGTCGGACGGCCAACTCCTCCTCCCAGCCCCCCCGCTCCAGCAGGCCGCAGAGAACGGGGGTGTGTGAAGACTCCAAACCCTCCCTCCGCCCGCTCATATGTAGTGTTGATGCATGTGTGTTCTAAGGTGCATTTAAAACCCAGGAGGGCATGGAGCTACCTGCCAGAGAGCAGCAGGTAAGCGCATAGCCCCTCCTGATAGCCCTCAATGTCTACGTGTATTTAAAATTGAGAGGTGGGCAACGACGCCAGGGGTGAGGTGTACACCCTGATGGTAATTTGGAGTCCGTGTAGCGTGCCCACCCCCAAGATCCTATATGTATGTGTAATGAGAGTGTGAGTAATGTGAATGTCTAAGTTGTGGGATAAAATTGAGGTACCGGCAGCCATTAGGGGACAGACGGGGGGATGCCTCCCCTGCACCCTGGTGACACACCTTTACCCCAAGGCCCTGCATGTGTGGGTGATTGTGATGGAGCGGGAAGAGGGAGGCAGCTGGAGATGGGGAGGAAAGGAAGGGTGGGGCAAGTGACCCTTCCCTGGGGCCAGCTCCCCCGCTGACCCCAGTCTAGAGAAATTTTCTTAGGGTGGCATGAGGGTGGCAAAGAAATCAAATGGGGTGGCAAAATCAAAGCCTTTTTTTTCAAACACATATGACATATATATGGTTATATATGGTTAAACTAATTCAAATGCAGTAAGTATACATGTTTTTCATATAGTCTATAACTTAATTATTGTCTGTAGCCCACATAATTACACACTTTAGTTACATAAAACATGTGAGTTTTGATCTTATGTACTGTATAGCCTGTATAATAAATAAATATGTAGCCTAATGAGTATAAAATCCAGAAAGGTACACAACATGGGGCGGTTCATTTACAAACGCAAGTCTAACTTAAGTTTGACACTGTTTTTTGTTAGAAAACAATCACATTGTTACAGCTTAAATTACACAAAATGTCAAAAATCTGCACTGTCATGAACAAAAATTTAAACCTAATTTTTCATGATTTGTTGGATTAACCCACTGAGGTCTGAAATACAACTGCCCATTTTTGACTCCTTTTTGAGTTTACGTTTGTATTTCACCCTCAGATTGTTTCATTTTAATTTTTTTCCCCTTGCCTTGTTTGGTATCAATCTTTTCAGCTCAACTGAATTTAGTTGTGTTTTCACTGACATACTGCATTAGTATTACTGATCTGAAATCACACAAACAACTTAAAATCCTAGAAGTATGTTTTTACTGTAAAAAAGCCCCAGACATGTTGAGTCAATTTTTATAACTTGAAATGTACATTTTGTCAACATATACAACTATTTATCTAAAAATGCCGCCAATACACCTGCTGTTTTTTTTCCATTTTGTACAACCATTTAAAAATATTACTAAAACTAAAATGAGAGAACAATCAGGTGTTGCAATAAGATGCCCCACAAATGATGTGTGCCAGTTAAAAAAAGAAAGTTTGTCCACCAAAAGACAGAGGAGAACAGCACAGGGATAAACCTGCAGGCCTGACAATATGGGCTCAAAATGTGGTCATAAATATTTTGTACTTGTAAATCAGTTTTGTATGTGTAAAAAGAATTTGTGTGTGCGTAAAAAAGATTTGTATGTGTAAAAAAGATTTGTATGTGTAAAAAAGATTTGTGTGTGTAAAAAAGATTTGTGTGTGCGTAAAAAAGATTTGTATGTGTAAAAAAGATTTGTGTGTGCGTAAAAAAGATTTGTATGTGCGTAAAAAAGATTTGTGTGTGTGTAAAAAAGATTTGTATGTGTAAAAAAGATTTGTGTGTGGACTTAGCCAAAAAACCCCTGCAAGTTACAAGTACGGATTTTTGACCCTATTTTTCTTCCTTTTATCTGATTGGTCAATGTCATGTCAATCACAAATGTAACAATCCAATCAGAGGACAGATGGGTTTGGCTGTCGGAGGGGCACTTTTTTGAACTGCAGGTCCTTGAAGGGTGATACAGTTTGAAGCTGGAGGATCTCTATATAAATATCCGATAGCAGCTAGGTCGCTAACTTTCAGCAGCTGTTGAAAGGATAAAGTTGTGGTATATCAGTGGTTAGAAATACCATCATTACTTTAGGATTAGTTTAACACAAAGTCAGGGCTGACCCGGGACCATTGCTGTGAGTCACAGTGCGCAGCATAAAAGTCCTTTCACATCGGACACAGGATGTGCTGCTAATGCTAACTAAAAGCAAAGGATCCAGAATTGTTGCGCTGGCTGCTGGGCTCTGTGGGTTTTTGCAGCAGCTCTACCTGTACTAGATGCACCTGCTCCTTGTCGTTTCTATCTCTGACTTTATGTCCTCTACAAGAGTTTCTGGGTTTTTTTTGCTAGTTCTTCAAATGTTCAATAAAAACATGTATCCTAATTCATCACGAAGAAAGCTTTGTAATGAAGACTGTCATTTCCAAAACACTGCCCGCCCCCCCGCGGTCCGCAGCGCTTTTGAAAAGGCTGTGGAAGTCCCTGTATTAAGCACGTAGACCTGTGACACAAAAATCACCAAACTCAGACCACAGACTGTTTTCCTTCGTGGTGATGAAGGAAAACGCTGGGTTGGCATGAAAAAGGGCATTTATTCCCTTCAAAGACCTGCAGTTCAAAAAAAGTGCCCCTCCGACAGCCAAACCCATCTGTTCTCTGATTGGATTGTTACATTTGTGATTGACATGACATTGACCAATCAGATGAAAGGAAGAAAAATAGGGTCAAAAATCCGTACTTGTAACTTGCAGGGGTTTTTTGGCTAAGTCCACACACAAATCTTTTTTACACATACAAATCTTTTTTACACACACACAAATCTTTTTTACGCACATACAAATCTTTTTTACGCACACACAAATCTTTTTTACGCATACAAATCTTTTTTACGCACACACAAATCTTTTTTACACATACAAATCTTTTTTACGCACACACAAATCTTTTTTACACATACAAATCTTTTTTACACATACAAATCTTTTTTACGCACACACAAATTCTTTTTACACATACAAAACTGATTTACAAGTACAAAATATTTATGACCACATTTTGAGCCCATATGACAACAGCAGGTGTATCACTCCGCTGGTTTTCTACTTAGTGACAGTGTTTACATTGCAAATGTGCCTTTGTGACATTCATTAGTGCCCTCACTGACACACAAAACAAAACGACTACACAACAGAACAACTACACACACTAAGTATACACTCCACACTAAACGTCACAAATCTCCCACATCTAAAAACTCTCTCTCACTCGCTCGCTCTATCTCGCTGTCGTTACCGTCACTCCCAAAACTTTTCCCTCTTCCTACGTGTTGACTTTTTTTTAAATTGGTCGACATGGTGCATTTTTTTCCCGATAGGAAACGTGGCTTTTTTCCCTTTCTTTACTGTTTTCGCGCTGTCCTTAGAAAACGCTTAAAACACACACACAAAAACGTGACGACAGTATTTAGAAAAAGGCATGGCTTATATATATTATCATAACTCTGGATTTACTGGCCTGTAATTAAAATTTAAAAACTTTGAAGCCCGAACTTTTAATGTGGGCTGAAATAGAGACTCAGTGTGGCTGCAGCTTGTTGCTATGTCAGCTTAGATCAGTCATGTGATTTGGAGGTGCAGCGTGTGCATGACCACAGAGGGTTAATAACACTCACCTTCCTTCCATTTCCAGAGTGTAACAACCGACCACCTGTGTAAAATCCGTAATTCCCATGGTGTTGTTCAAAATGTGCTCTGGCACAATCATAAGCATCGCTTGCTACTGAAAACTAGAAAAAAGACGGTCCTGCTATGGGCTGAACCATTTGTTAATGGTGGAGGGGGGGAACACTATGCAATATATTCAGTTTTAGCATTTATATTCACTGTTGACTGTAACTACGCTCAAACTGTTAATGCTATCTTATTTTAATAAACAACACTGTCATATGCAAAACTGGGGTGGCACTTGGGGTGGCAAGGGATCATTTTAGGGTGGCACTTGCCACCCCATGCCACCCCTTCTAGATCCGCCCCTGTTGATCAATGCCATGAGCTTCAGTCTTCCTGGTGTTTCTTAAATGAAGCCTCTCTCAGTGGGTCAACAGAACTTCTGGCACAGGACATTTGTGATGAAAGAAAGGGAAGAAGTTTCTCCAAACCTCTGGACACAGGAAAACCAGCTTAGTCCTGATGGTCTCCCTCACTAGTTTCTCTCCAGGGTGAATGTAGCTGTTGATATAATATGGACTCTATTATTAAATGAAAAGAACAAATTAGACTACACTACTGAAACCTTCTGCTGGTGTTTTTAAAGTTTCCATGTTACCAGGCTGTAGAGGGCTCTGAAGATTTAAACAGTTTTAGATCCATTACACTCACAGTCTTATGTTAAAATCTCAAAGGACAGCATTACATTTTTGATATTAACAGTAACTCTGGGCCTCTGTAGAGTGTGCAGACGATCTCATTGCTGTCTAAAAATGGATAACAAAACCTAAGAAGTGCTGAATCCCTCAATAATACAGACTATTAGAGTAACAGGTGTGTAGCATCGCTAACTAGCTAGCAACAAGCCTCCAACACAGTGCGTATGCTAGCGGCTAATCTAGCAAACGAATTAACAACAGAGTGATTTTAGAACTATAACATGATAAGCTGTGTGTCTTTTTTTATAACAGTGACATGGTTGTATTTATCTTAATTAAACAAGTCGTCAGTCGCGGTAAACCAGCAAAGAACTCGAGCAGCCAAGCTACGTAAAAAGTGTAGAGGGGCGTCTTTGCGGTCACGTCCAGCAGGTGTCTGGGCGCGAGCGTTACACAGTCACTCAGCCTCAAGTCACTACTGCGCCGACTCTGGCTCCAAAAATGCAAGATGGCAGCCTCCACAAGCGGGATATTTTGGCTTCATTTTTGCACAATGGGAGGAGGCGGTGTCGCGTCGTCCATGTTTTCTACAGTCATTGGTCACGAGGATAACTATCACAACTTAGAAGTAGGTTTGCAGGAGACCCTCCCCCATGTGTAGCTGTAAAAGTAAGAAAACCAGAGGCCAATGGCCCAGTGGAAACTGGCCAAATGGAAGTAGAGTGGGGGTCTCAGTGCTTGTAATCTGTTAACTATGTTTTGTAGAGGAGCTTGGTGTAGCTTGGGTGAGGGGAGATGGACTGGCAGGGAGTCACATGCAGAGAGACAATTACACATATGCACACACACAGGTACGCGCACATGCAGGCACTTACATGCTCGCACACGCACAGTGTTTTGGGATTACGACACACCATGTGGGTTTTACGATGGGGGGTCGCTTCTCTGTTTGTAACAGACAAACGGTTGAGATTTTGCAGAGGAATTGCCGGGCCCTGTACATCTCCGTTCTAGAAGGCATGAGTGAAGATGAATAAAGGATTTGTGAGGTAACTACTGAGTTCCGGTGTCGTCTGTGGAGGCCTAAGAACTGGGGTGAAACTGCTAAACGCAACACATGTTAATAGCGCCTTAAGATTTATATCATAGTTTATAATATAGCATGTTTATTTAGGAAAAAGCCTATTTATTTTAGTATATTGGTGTACAATTCTTACCTTTGTCCATAGAAAGTCCACATGAGTCCAGATTTTCAAGGGCACAGCTCACGTGGGCGTTGTCTGTGATAGAAGTTATCCAAGTTAACTTTAGCTAACCAAGTCAGACACTGAGCACCTGGATCGACGCACGTCAGACTCTGGGCAGCACCCATCATGTCTCTGAAACTAAAAAGCGGTCGTTCATCAGCTGTACAGATGATACTTAAAAACTGAAAAACAAACTGTCTTGATGATGAAAATAGTGGGTCTGCCCAGGTGTTTCCCTGATGAGCATCCGTAATAAAGACAAAAACACAACTTTATTTACCTTTGTCATTTTGGCTAAACACAATTTTACATATATGATCATAAAACAGGACACAGAAACTGTAATTGCTGACCTCAAATCAAATGTGTATGTAGACTGAGTCTGTTTGATGTTTGCTTTTATATCTAATCTTTGCCCTCAAACCTTTAAACAGCAGCGAGTCTCCAGCTGAGGAAATAAAAACTCAAACTGTCGGAGCAGGTTTGATCATTTCGATTATTTATGAGCTGGAAGTGCCACATTTTCACTCAGTCTTTAATTTTGTGATTCATTAATGTGTAAATGTTGTTCTGTTTGTTTCTAATCTGCTGCTGAGTCTTTTACGCTGATGGAAATGCAGATAACACAGAACACGCAGGAACATCTGTTCAACCAATCACATTGAACCCACTTTGATCTGCAAAAAACTGAAGCGTTCATCTCTTTTACAGCAGTGTTGAGTTTAACTGATATATTTTTGTGTTCTTTATACTGCAGATTTTCACGTCTCCGGAATAGCTGGCACTAATAAGGATGATTTTTTGTAAAAGAATATCGATTTGACCCATGAATTAGATCGTAGATGACCATTAGATTAGTTTGACACACTTTCATGTGCCCGCACTGGGAAACCCTGGGTTAACTTAGAGAGCTAATAACCAGCTTTGTGTGACGGTTTATCCTGGTCCCAGAGTTAGGGTCAGTGATTCCAGATAACGGAAAGATATCCTTAATATACTGATGTTACTCCATGTATACAGGGCTCTAGACAGCAGCTGGACTGCCTGTTTACCCTAATGATAAATATTCACAATGAAAATATTAGTTGAACATTGTGAAGTCTGTATGTGTTTCATAGTGTTGAACAAGCTTTGTACAGTTAAACCTAACAGTTACTACATGACGGAAACACAGCAGAAATTTCTGGCACAACTTGACCTACTTCCAAGGTGCATGGAGAGGATGAAAAAATCACAACACAGGAACTCCAGCAACACTCAAAGGGAAGAGGAACAACTTTATTGACTGACCAACGGGTATCGGCTTGTGGCCTTCATCAGGGTCATGGTCACACAGGTCACGCTGATTACTAAACAAAAAGCACAAAGATCAGATGTTTATCAGATTTATTTGCTCTCTCTCCTCTGTTTTTAATATTAGTTATAAATTAGAATTGGTGACTGAAACAAGTATGACACATATAAACATCAGGAGATAAAGACGCAATAGATACAACCTCAGTAAATGAAGTCAGTGTTCAACCTCCGAGAGGTGACAGTCAGCGGGGGTTATGACAGTTGTGTACTGGGATCTGCGCTTTGTCAGCAGTATAACAGCTGGACTTCTTGCGAGGCGAGCGGGTCTATCACAGGCTTTGCCATGAGACTGGGCTGGGCAGACATCTCCAAAATCATCGAAGCACTTTTGCAAAGAGACTCCATCTTGACAAACTGACCAGATATCTGAAGATTAAACCACTACATTCTCGGCAAAAAAAATTAAAAGCGTATTTGGTGACACACAAACAGGGTTTTTCAAAGTACAGTTCAATTATTTTCTACAGGTTCGCAGTTGTTGTTAACAAACGTCCACTAAAAAGAATGTCCACCAGCCCAAAGCAATGGTTTTGATTCGATCAGAGTTTACCCCTGCCCTCACTTTGATGGGTGAGGCTGACAGATAAAATAAGTTAATGAAGACAACCACAAGGTCACGAATGCCAAAATGAATTAAATACATAATTAATTAATTAATTAAATGTTTTATTAATTTAAAATATTTAAATAAATAAATAATTAATTTATTAAATGTTTTTAATGAAATGAATGGGCATTTATTTAATATTTGAAATATTTGTTTAATGAATTAACTCCAATTTTCATTAATGTAACATTTATTTAATTATTTAATGGTGTATTTAATTAATTCATTTTGGCACTCCTGGCCTTCCTTGCACTTCATGACATGCACCTCATTCCCAAACTTTGGGAATGAGGCATGGGAACAAGTGTCTCCAATAAATCAAACTAATTTTTACATGCGATTGTTCTACATAAGGGGATTATAGATTATTTGATTTAATAGTTTAAATTTTGCCTGTGAATACAATCACAGTGGATTTAAAATCATAACATGAATATTTAATTCATGTGAAGATATTTAGCTTGAATTTGAGGGATTTAACAAAACTTTTGCATTACATTTTTTTTAAAGTTAAAAAATAAACCTGTAGACCCAAAGCTTTTCTCACTGCAGTTGTATTGTGCAGTTAAGCAGCATCCACAGTTTTGTAAAATTTTGGTGAATTGTTGTATTGTTTGGTTCCATTATTTAAATTTGAAAAAAAAAAAAGTTATTATCCATTAATATATGATCTGTTTTATTGTATTTATTAACAGTGCAAGCAGTTCACTCATTCATTACAGAGACTACACCCTCATGAAGTCTGTTTCTGATTAATTGGTCCGAAACATTCACCAGTGGCCTCCTGGAGATCATTTTGTAGCTCTGGCAGTGCTCATCTCGTTCGTCCTGACACAAAGGAGCAGATATGGGTCCTGCTGATGACTTAAGGACATTTAACGGCCCTGTCCAACACTTTTTTTTTATAGTAACTTCCTGTTACTTGGAATCTCCTCCATGCTCTTGAGACTGTGCTGGGAGTCAAAGCAAACCTTCTGACAATGGCATGTATCGTTGTGCCATCCTGGAGGAACTGGACTACACGTGAAAACTCTATCCAGGTATCACCTCATGCTATCAGTAGTGACTTGATGCTACATGAAAGTGTTTTTATTTTTTGAGCAGTGCATTTAAAAAGCAAAAAAGAATTCTGTCAAGAACCAAACTAAATGTAAACTCAAGTTCAGGACACCAGAATAAAAGTTCAACAGGTGTATTAAAGCCACAAACAATCAGCAAAGACTGAATTATGAATATTTTGGTGTCTTCTTTCTGAGTGGGGCGAGCGAGTGGGGCAGGCAGGTGAATCCAAATAGATTTCCTCCATGTGTTTCTCTGCACAGGTTAGCAAATATGAAGAAGCTCAGAAGAGAAACACTTAAGTCTAAAAGAGAAAACTGAATTTCTCATAAACCCCAAAACACAGAACATGATGGTCAAACTACACGACCAAAGTAGGAGCAACAATCTGGCAGCAACTGAGAGAAATCTTTAGCCTTGAGTAGTAGATGAGTCATCACCGATGAGTGATTACTAGTGATGGGTTGTATCGTGCTGATGCTTCAGACCGTGTGTCGAGAAATCTTGAAACTCCTTAGTTCCAAGATCCTTAGTTTGTGGTTTTTTTGGCCGTGTGACGTCACCAATGATGTTTGAAGCCTTGTTGGTTCAGGAAGTGTTTCGAGTATTGGTGCGATTTATGAATGTATAAATAGCTCAATGGATCCACTGACACTCTGTGGGTTAGTGTGGGCGATTTGTTGGCTTGTGGATGATAAAGAGGTGAATTGTGTTAAACTGCTGCTTATTTTGATGGAGCCTGTCAGAAAGAGAAAGTTCCCCCGCGTGGGAACATTTTGATCTGATTTCTCCCAATAAGGTAAATACACTTTCATCAATATTATTACATTTATTTCATTTTTGTTATGCAATGAACTACATATTTTATCAGCTTCCATTCTATTGTCATGTTACACAGCCTCAATACACCAAACAAAAACTGAAATTGTATTTATATGAATGATACATGCATTTAAGATGAATTTATTTCTTTTACGTGGCAGTCATTCCCATGACTGCATTCTTACAGGAGACTTTGGAGTGTTTTACAAATTGATCAAAATGACAGGAAGTTTATGTCCATCCTTTAATACTTTTGGATGAGGTAACATCAGGCAGCAGTCACATGCACGTTTGTGCCGTACTTGCATAAGTTGATCTCTGCACATCCAGAATATGCTCACCTCATGGACCTGAAACTTTTCTGTCCATAATGCACTCCAAGGCACACGATCTCACATGTGAGGTAAACCTAAGCAGCTCCTTAGACTACCATGAGCTGGATGACTGAGAACCTGCACAGACATCTGTGAGGTAAACATATTTTTCTGTGAGCATCATTATGTCAACTCTAGGTTTCATGTGCTGATTCAGGAATCTTTACATTTATTCTGTTTTAGAGCAGGTGGAGAGGGGGAACCAGATGGGAGCAGGTTCCACTTTAGGTGAGGAAGTGGAATAAGTGATTACCTTTTTGTCTCAGCTTGTCATCACCGTCACCGTTACTGTTTCAATGCAGCCAAATTCATGATGTAACTGACATGATTTTCTCTGGTTGTTATGAACAAGTCTAACACTGTGGTTTAAATGTGGCACATATGCTTAAAAATCACAGAGCGACTGCTGAATCTTCTGCTCTAAACATGAACTCTGAACTTTGTGATGCTTCAGGAGGAAAACTGCTTCAGTTATTCTCTCAGATTAGTTTCATATTTTCTGCATCAGATTTGAGTGAGATCCTGGAATGAAGACAGAAGAAAAGACTTTGTTCAAAGTTTGATTTATAGTTAAACCTTCCAGTTTATTCACACAATAAATCATCAACACAATATATGAATTCATTCATTAAAATCACAGTTTTTCCTCATTTGTTTGATGATTTTGACAAAGACAAACACAAACAAACAAACACACATGGTCTGCCATACTCATAAAGAGAAATGTCGACATTTTTCAATACAAATATTCCAGAAACATTTAGAGGATAGAGAAGTTTACATTTTTATGTGCAGAAATATTTTAGTAAATCAAAATGATGATGAGCAGTGATAGCCTCCATAAACAGTCACAGGAAAGATCTCCTTTAAAAACTCAGAAACATGAAGAGAACAACTAGAAGATGTGGAGGTACCACCCATAATGTTTGACTGACAGCTGATCTCTGTGCAGAAATGATGGAGAGAAAATAAAATGAAACTAAAATACAGATTTAAACCCACAATATGAAAGACTTCAGTCTATTTCACTTTCATCAACTCAGCAGTGTCTCCATTTCGCCAAATCGAAACTCCAGCATAGAGCGGTTGAGTGAATGTGGTCTGGACTCTGTGGAGGAGAGTCATGGTTTCAGAGACGCTGTAGAAGGACAAAATACCTGCTCTGTGATCCAGGTACACTCCTACTCTGGAGGAACGAGGACCTGAGACATGAGTTTGGATTTTATTGTACCAAAATGTATAACTGTTGTTGTTACAATCTAATGACCAAGATTTGTCATTATGTCCAAATCCGAATTCATTACCCCCTCCTTTTCTGTTGATATTCTTGTATGCGACTGCTACATTAACTCCTCTCCCTCTCCACTCCACCTCCCAGTAACAACGTCCAGTCAGACTCTCTCTACTCAGGACTTGAAACCAATAAGTGAATCTGTCTGGATGATCAGAATAAGACTGTTGTTGTTTCACTGCTGTTGCTTTTCTGTTCCCCTCTGATAATAACAGCTGTTTGTGTGCTGTGTTTGGATCCAGTGTGATTTCACATGAATATTTTAAGAATCCAGCTCTGGTCTTTGGCTCTGCTTGTGGATCTGACAGTAAAACATCCACTTCAGTGACTGTCAGTGAGATGTTTGTCCATTCCTCTCTCAGAATGTCCTGTAGTTTATCTCTGACCTCTGACACAGCTGCTGTCACATCCTCAAAGTAGCTCAGAGGACGGATATTGATGCTGGATGAGTCTGTAGACTCACTGAGTGCTGACAGTGAGGGGTAGTTGTGTAGAAACTGGATGTGATCCTCTGTGTGTGAGAGCTGCTTCAGCTCAGCATCTTTCCTCTTCAGCTCAGTGATCTCCTGCTCCAGCTTCTCCTCAAGCTCTTTGACTCGACTCACTTCAGTTTCCTGCTGGGATCTGATCTGCTGCTTCACATCAGAGCTTCTTTTCTGGATGAGATGGATCAGCTCAGTGAAGATCTTCTCACTGTGCTCCACTGTTTGATCAGCAGACTGATTGATGGCCTCCACCTCCTGTTGAAGCAGCTTCACATCTTTCTCTCTGTCCTGGATTCTCTGCTGGATGTTTTGTCGACTCACCTCCAGCTCTCTCTGCCTCTCAGTCCTTTCTGCTGCAGCTGAGACTGTGTCGTGGCCTTTATGTTCATCCACAGAGCAGAGATAACAGATACTCTGCTGATCAGTACGGCAGAACATCTTCATCACCTCATCATGACGAGAGCAGATGTTCTCCTGGAGCTTCTTGGAGGGCTCCATCAGTTTGTGTTTCTTGAATGGAGGTGAATCATAATGAGTCTGAACGTGTTTCTCACAGTAAGATGCCAGACAGAATAAACAGGACTTGAAGGCTTTCATTCTTCTTCCAGTGCAGACATCACAGGCCACATCTTCAGGTCCAGCATAGCAGTGATCAGCAGGAGCAGCTTGGAGTCCAGTCTTCTTCAGCTCCTCCACTAAATCTGCTAACATGGTGTTTTTCACCAGGACAGGCCTCGCTGTGAAAGTCTGTCTGCACTGAGGACAGCTGTAGATTTTCTTCTTTTCCTCTTCATCCCAGAAGCTTTTAATACAGTTCATGCAGTAGCTGTGTCCGCAGGGAATAGTCACCGGATCCTTCAGTAGATCCAAACAGACTGAACAGCAGAATTTTGTTTGGTCCATTTGATTCATGTGCTGTGCCGTTTCACCGTCTCTCAGTGACTGTCAGACAGTTTGACTTTCTCTGAACAGAAACAACCTCTGTGCTCTGAAGGGAAACAGATCTCTGCTCTTGTTCACCTCCTACAGGAAATGAGGCTCACCAGCAACTGCATTTACACCATGTTGTTTAGACCCATCCTGATACAGACACATCTGTGAAGGGAGGCGCTAAAGAAATATTCTTACAGAGCGACCAAGAGCCATTCAAATGATGCAGGGTGTGGTATGTGTGATTACAGCATGCAGTAACAAGTCTGACCCAGTAAAGATCAGCAAAGTTTAGGATGCTGTAATGAATAAAAATAAATCAAACTTTAGATTTTGATATTTTCTAATCTTAGTTCATTCTCACACTTACAGAATGATGCATGGGAACAACTGCCTCCACTAAATCAAACTTATGTTCAAATGAAATTACTGCCATGATGATTATTTAATAGTAACAAATATTTTAATTTAGCAATAACAAATGCAGATAAGTCCACAATGTTTAAAAACAAACTGTCAGGGCTCTGTGTGCGGGCAGGCAGAGAGGAGGATCCAATCAAAACAAAACACAAGGAGCACATGTCCAGAAATACATGAATAACTCAAAACCAACTACACAGGGTCAAACCATGAGTCCAGGAAAAAGTTCAGGGGGTAGACCCGAAGGTAGACAGCACAGGGCCAAAACAGTTCAGGGGGCCGGCCGTGCACACGGCAACAGCGGCGGCGCCGACAAAACAAATCCGGAGGCTGGCCACGTGGAAGGCAGTGGCGGCAACAGAGCAGGTCCAGAGGTCGGCCGCAAAGCCAGCAGCGGCGGCGAATTCTTTCAGGAGGCCGCCCTCGACGGCCATGCCAACTTAGAGGCCTGGAAAGCGGCCGACGAAGGCGAGGTGGAACAGGCCGAGCTGTCTCTGACGGCAGTGTTGCAACCGCAGGACCAGGCGAAGCTGAAGCTGAAGTGGAGGCTGGACCAGGCGTGGATAAAGACACGGCTACGGAACCTGACGGCAGCGCGACGGCTGCGGAGCCTGACGGCGGCGATGCTGCAGGCGACGATGCTGCAGGCGACGATGCTGCAGGCGACGATGCTGCAGGCGACGATGCTGCAGGCGGCGATGCTGCAGGTGGCGATGCTGCAGGCGGCGATGCTGCAGGTGGCGATGCTGCAGGCGGTGATGCTGCAAGGGACGATGTGGATGCTGCAGGCTGTGATGCTGCAGGCGACGATGTGGATGCTGCAGGCGGTGATGCTGCAGGCGATGATGTGGATGGTGCAGGCGACGATGTGGATGCTGCAGGCAGTGATGCTGCAGGTGACGGTGTAGAAGTCACAGGGGATGATTCAGCAGGTGACGGCAGAACAGACTTCCCAGAACCGTCAGCAGACATGAGGATGTGCTGGCTGGGTCCTCCAGGACCTCCAGCAGACGTGATGTGAAGCTGGACGGGCTCCTTGGGCCCTCCAGCTGACGAGACTGGAGGCTGGACGGGCTCCTCGGGCCCTCCAGCTGACAAGACTGGAGGCTGGACGGGCTCCTCAGGCCCTCCAGCCAACGTAGCAAGATGCTGGCTGGGTACTCCTGAACCCCCAGCTGAAACAAAGGATGACTGGACGGGCCTTCCGGACCCTCCAGCGGAGACGGGCAGCTGAAACAGTTCTCCTGAACTGCCAGCGGAGACAGACAGTGGCGTGGGAACCGCGAAGTGCTGGGTTGGCTCACTCGAGCTTCCAGCAGGGAGTGATACTGGACCAGAAGGTAATGAGACCCCTGGCTGAGGGTGTAGATGAGTGGCTGACTGGATGGGTGAAAGCACTGGAGCCTGAACTGATGACGAAGGTAATGATTGCGCTACCAACTGAGCTACTGACTGAGCTATGGACTGTAACAAAGGTTGTAGTAAGTCTGGTTGTGGTAGTGACTGAGTGGCTGACGGGGCTGGACACTGAGCTACGGGTAGTGGGGCTGATTGTGGTGGAGCTGTAGACTGCGCTAGCGGCAACACAGAAGACGGAACAGAGGGCAACTGAATTTGAGATGAAAGGGGTGGTGGAGTTGGCGACTGGGCTACAGGCTACTGGCATCCTCGAAAGAGTGAGCTTTGTCCTTTAGATGCAGATGGACTGCTGAGTCTTGTCCCGTGGAGGTGGCTCTTCTATGTTGTGCCATGCGCTTGTGAAGTGGCTGTTTGGTCTCTCCAATGTAGAGGTCTGGGCATTCCTCGCTGCACTGTACAGCATACTAGAGATGGACCGATCCGATATTACGTATCGGTATCGGTCTGATACTGACCTAAATTACTGGATAGGATATCGGAGAGAAATAAAAAATGTAATCCGATCCATTAAATATCAAAAAAGCACCTCACAAAACTTGCGACACGGCGTAGCTCAGCTCATAACCGTAGCACGTCGGAGCAGTGTGCTCACGTGATAGAGCGGCTGTGTGTGTTTGTAGCCTCGCTACCAAACCAGCATTTTATCTCCAAGGAAGTGATCCCAGAGAGAAGTAAAGCAAGTGTGTAAGTTCATCTCTGAATGTTTGTAAAGCGTACCTACGTTAAGCTTAACAACCGATATATTTAGCGAGTGCCTCTTCTCTCTCCCTCCCTCTCCTGCTGCTACTTCAATCTGCTTAATGATCAGCTGATCGGCTTTTCTGTCGCGAGTCCGTCTCTCTTCTTTGTTTTTGGCCCACTTTGCACCAGAAAGAGGAAACCAGCGGCTGAACAACAGCAGCACGTTTAACCTTGATAAGCTGTTGTTAGAATTTATTTAATATGACTTTCTAGACCAGGATCCTTTTCTACGTAGCTGACGGATGGTAACTGTGCAGGGGCGGATCTAGCAAAATTTAGCCAGGGGGGCCGATGGGGCATTAACAGGAAAAGGGGGGCACAAAGACATACTTTTCTTTCTTATTCTCATTTAAAATGTCTAGCTTTTAATAAATAATTATCTGAATCTTACACCTAAAGTTTTAATCTGATGTAAAATGTATAGAATGTATAGAAGTCCATTACGACCGTGGCTGCTGGGGCTCTGTGGGTCCTCTCAGCCTGGCTGGGGGGTTTCTTTACTCTTTAAGTGTGCGTGTGTGTGTGTGTGTGTGTGGGGGGGGGGGGGGATGATGTGTGTATTCATGATCATTTATGTTAATGAGAGTGTGGGGAGTGAGTGGGAGGGTGGGGTGGGGTGAGCTGCTTTTAACCATGTAAAGCACTTTGTGCTACATTTTTTGTATGAAAAGTGCTTTATAAATAAAGATTGATTGATACTGTATATAGTAACTGTTAAGTCTAATATACCCTAGTAAGCTATAGTACTTTTTCCTTGGGAAGGTACCATCTGTGCAGTCTGCAATTCTGTAGAAGAAAGATGTTGAATCTATTTAATTATTCTTGAAAAATAATTTATTTCTGTGCATTTTTTTTTCCACACTGCATCAAATTAAAGTTGATTACGTCAATTAAGCATCATGAGGTGGAGGGTGGTTCCCTTTTTTTTTTGCTGGGAGTTTGCAACCCTATTAGTTAGGTTGCTTAATATTTCTGCTTAGTACTCTTTAAAATACCAGAATAGGAAGGGTGGAGTAGGTTTAAGTTTATTAGATTGATCAGTGTTGCTGAACTATGAAATATTTTGGGTGCAGTGTATATTTTACATACAGGTATAACAGAATAGCTTTAGTGTTGTTGTTTATTTAAACTTGAGTATGAACTTATACAAAATGCAGCAAGATATTAAAAAAACAGTTTTATTGATTAAAAAACACTATATCCGATTCATATCGGTATCGGCAGATATCCAAATTTATGATATCGGTATCGGACATAAAAAAGTGGTATCGTGCCATCTCTACAGCATACACCACGTTGTTAAGTTTGTGTTTTGGAGTTTTCTTTTGGGTGAACCAGTTTCTGTCTGAGTGTGTTGCTGGGTCTGAAGTACACTGGGATGTCGTGCTTGGAGAAAACTCTCCTGAGGTTTTCTGATACACCGGCTACATAGGGGATGACAACGTTGTTGCGTCTGTCTTTCTTATCCTCCCTCGCTGGTGTCTGATCTTCTTTTCTGTGCCTCTTTGCTGACTTTATGAACACCCAATTAGGATAACCGCATGTTTTGAGTGCTTCCTTTACGTGTGTGTGTTCCTTCTTTTTTCCTTCAGGCTTAGAGGGAACATGTTCTGCCCGGTGGTGTAGGGTCCTAATTACTCCAAGTTTGTGTTCCAGAGGTTGATGGGAGTCAAAGAGGAGGTACTGGTCCGTGTGTGTGGGCTTCCGGTAAACCTCGATGCTGAGGTTGCCATTCTCTTCAATGTGCACAGCGCAGTCCAGGAAAGGCAAACAGTTATCCTTTGTATCTTCCCTGGTGAACTTGATGTTTTTATCCACGGCGTTGATGTGCGCAGTGAAAGATTCCACTTCTTGTGTCTTGATTTTGACCCAGGTGTCGTCTACATATCTGTACCAGTGTCTGGGTACTCTTCCTTTGAAAGAGCCAAGAGCCTTCCTTTCCACTTCCTCCATGTAAAGGTTGGCTACAATAGGTGACACGGGAGAGCCCATGGCACAGCCATGTTTTTGTCTGTAGAAGCCTTCGTTGTATTTGAAGTATGTAGTGGTGAGGCAGAGGTCTAACAGTGTGCAAATCTGATCAGGTGTGAAGTTGGTCCTGTCTTCCAAGGAGCTGTCTTCTTGTAGTCGTTTTCTGACAGTCTCCACTGCCTCCGTGGTGGGTATGCAAGTGAAGAGAGAGACTACATCAAAGGCCACCATGGTTTCATCTGGATCCAAGGTAAGTTTCTGGACCTTGTCGGTGAAGTCGGTGGAGTTCTTGATGTGGTGTGGGGTGTGGAGTAGGCACAGCAACTTCTGAATTAACTACTCCTGAGTTACCTGGCACGGGCTTATGAGTCTCTGGGATGACACACACGTTGTTTGCTCTCACAGATGTGTTGAGTTGAGGACGAACAGCAGTCTCTACATGCTTGACAGGTTGAGAAGCATGACAATCATCCAGAACCTTCCTAGCCAGCTGTTCAGACAAAATCCCAGACTCCTGCTGGGACTGTGAATGCTGGCGGCGCATCCGCTGCTTCCCAGTTGAAATGGGATCAGGGCTGGCAAAAGGTGACATGGAGAAACTCTGCTGCGGCTGCTCCTGCTGCGGTGTGGAAATGAAAACTGCACCAGTCCATACTACAGGAGAGAATGGAAGTGTGGTTGGGTGATGATGGAGAGGGTTGCATTTCTTCTTCAAGGATGGATCAAACGATTTGGCGATAAACCTTGGCAAAAAATGCCACTGACGTCGAGAACACCAAGTGCTGAGGGGCTCCAGGAGGGTAGCTGAATAGTCCTTTCCTGGACCGCCCATGCCAAACAGTTCGAAGCTTAGCCTCGCTCTTAGAGCTGTTATTATTTGTTTAAGTCCATTTATATTTAGAAAACTGACAGTGGAGGCAGTGGACGATAAAAAATTATCAAAAAACACTACCTCCAGCTGCCTCTTGTAGGGGCTCGCAGCGTGGATTATCCTCCAACAGTGATCCCATAGGTGCGCGAGATTCTCTCCCTCAGAGGCGAAACGTGAGTCCGCTGGATCCATACTGGTCGCGTCGTTCTGTCAGGGCTCTGTGTGCGGGCAGGCGGAGAGGAGGATCCAAACGCAGGACTCGAACACTGAATTGTAACCCAAAAAACCTCAGCTTTATTTGCTGGCAGAAAAACAAAACATAAACTGAGCAATGGTACTGAACACGAAAATACAGAACACGAAAACACACAGGCATAATCCGATGGTACAAAGCGACACCGAGCACGGGAAAACACAGGGCTTATATACACAGGGTGGTAATCAGGGAATGGGTAACAGGAGGGGGACACAGCTGGGAGGGAGTGGACTAACGAGACAGGGGAGCAGTAGAACTGAACACACTCACATGAGACACAGACCTTCACAATAAAACAGGAAACAAGAAACCACTAAACAAAGACGCAGACAGAATATAACACATGCAACTCAAACAATACATGAAACAACAAATCCTTAAATAAGGATAAACAGAAACATGAAACTAATAATAATCTATCATCATCATATCCATCACCACCACCACCACAAGTACTACAAGAGAATGAGAAAACAATCCATAATGCAAAAACACACCAAAATAACTGAAACACAGATTCCCAACAAAGCACCAGAGAAACATAAAGAATAATCCATCATTCAAAAATGAACCAAAACATAACAACTCAAAATACTGGGTCAAACTGACCCAGAACCGTGACACAAACAAACAAGCAAAACATTATTATGTAGTTTTTCCTGTGTACACAGTCACAGTGAATTTTAAATGAAAACGTTCAAGTTTAATTCAAGGTTTTAGTAAAACTTTACCTGAACTGTTTAGTAATTTTTTCACAAAGTGTCCATGTCAGTAATTCATTCAAAGGTATTTTGGTCTTAAACTGATCCAGTAAATGTAACTTTGTCTCACCTACTTGTATTTGATTGTTTATTACTGGTGCAAACAATTCATTTATTCATGATGCAAATATATAGTTTCACTCAGCTTTCTTGGCCTTTGTTTATCGTTTCATTTAAAATCTTAATGGGTAAAGATCATCATAATTACATGTGAAATTATATGTACAAATTATATGTTCCATTACACTATTAACAGCACAGATTATACAGCAAACATCAGATTGATGGATGGAGCCAGAGGCTAAATGACTGTTCAGCCCTCTTTAGGAAACGATCTTCATATGACGACAAACACGACAACAATCAGCTGTCAAACTGTACAAGAAGTTCACAGTAATGTAAAAGAAGTTATATCACTTTATTTTTAAATGTACGCACTCAGGGTCAGGACTGAAGACACTGATCGAGAAAATACTCTAAATATAAATATTCACCTAAACATTCAAAATTATTCAATTGCATGAAAAGAAATATGAACTCTCTACAATACTGGCTTCTGATTGGTTGAAAAAGCAGGTGCTGAACTTCAGAAGAGCTAAACCTGCAAAACTGTGTAAAACCAGAGTGGATGCTGCCCTCTGACCTTTCAGAAGTACGATCTTTTTATGAAGACACAGAGGCAGAGTTATTATTCATCACTTTAAAGATGATATTTGTTATATGTTCTTCACTCGTTGTCTAGTAAAGTCCAGAGAATGAGACACATCATTTCAAAACATACAGCTGCATGTTAGAGATCACAGAGTTCTTCAGTCTTATGAGAACTCATGGAGACTAAATGTCAGACACATCAACAGTAAATGTCCTTCCTCCCCCCGTGAGTTTGTGTCCTCCACACTTGTTTACACAAACATCTGAGGTTTGAACAGTGTGCAAAACCACATGTTACAAAGCTGCTGAGCTACTGAATACTGGAATATTTCATTCAATATCACCATCTGACCAAAGGACAAACACAGAGAGGATTAGAGCGCCAAACTTTGTTTCAAACTGTTTCAGATTTTAGAGGCAAAAAGCAGAATTTCTACCTGGACAAAGAAATCAAAGCAGGAGAAAAACAAGCTTTTTACATTTATTCAAAGGCATTATGTGAATGTACTCTGAGCCACAGCCTCCTAAAGTAAAGACATTTTATCATCTAAACCAGACAGAGTCATGTTTTCAGCAGTGTCTGTATCCTCCATATAGACCATGCCATGGTCCACCTCGGGTGACCAGGTGTCTGACTTTATGTGGGACTACACAGCGCTCAGTCCTTGTTTCCCTGTGCCACACACACATTGAGCCAATGTCCAGTTTTTTTATTGACTCTAGTTTCTGTCGATCGGTAGGCCCACAAAAAAACCTGTACAGGAAGTAGATTTCATCTCTCTGATAAAAGGAGTTCTAATCCCTGATCCTGTGAGTCTGACCCAGTAGATAATATTTATATGATCATATTTATGCCTTTGTTGTCTGTGAAGGCTCTCAGTCATCCAAGTCATCGTTGTCAAAGGAGCTTGCAAAGAAAAGCGTGTGGACTTCTTTAAGTTGCTTGAAGATGTTTCACCTCTCATCCGAGAAGCTTCAACTGAAGAAGCTTCTCGGATGAAAAACTATCCACAACACTACACACTAACTACACAAGACAACACATTAACTACACACTCCAAACATGCTAAACGTCACAAATCTCTCACATCTCAAAACTCGCACTCTCTCTTTTTTTGCTGTCTTTCTTTCTCTCTCTCTCTCTTCCTCTCTCGGTCACTCCTAAATCTTCCCCCTCTTCCTAAACAACCAAATGTCATGTCGCCATATCATTTTTTGATTGGTCGAGATGGTGCATTTTTCCACCAACACCAACGGGCTGTTTTTTGTTTTGTTTTGTTTTATTTTTTGCTCATAAGCAGAGAGTGCTTGCTGCGCTGTCCTTCGACAGTAAACGTAACGAAACTATTGAGAAAAAAAATGCTGTGTATATATTTTTTATCATGACTCTGGTTTTACGTGGCTTGTCGACACAATTTAAAAACTGGTATACACACTTTGTTGCTTTGTCATCTTGAAGTGGTCATGTAATTGGCTTACCAAGACTACTTTATCCTTCCTCAGTCAAACAGCAGCACTCATGTGATTGTTTTGCCCCCTTAGCTCCAGGTGTTGTGCCAAAAAGTGAACGTCTGCCAGAAAGTGATTGCCGCAGCTGCTTAAAGCTGTAGCGCCCAGATTACTTACATAAACTGTGTCCAAATTCATGGGCTGCATCCTCCTGAGGATCCGGCCTTTGCGGCCTATGTGGGCTGGGTCCTCAGGAGGATGCAGCCCATGAATTCGGACACAGCTATAGACAGCTACTTCCGTGCAACTGATATGATGTGCGGTAACCTGAACACAGCTTCAACTGTCTGTTTGTTGAAAAATAGTAACGCGACAGCACCTCATTTTCTTGTTAGTAACGGTAACGGCGTTGTAATGATAGGAATAGTAATTAGTTAGATTATTCGTTACTTAGTAACACCATTACTTGTAATGGTTCCAGCAACTCTGATGGTGACGGCCCGTTTGAAGCTGAAGCTCCGGCACGTGTGTCAAAAAAATCAACACACTGCTTCAGAAACGCTGTGCTGAGGCTTGGTTTGTCTGAACAGAGTCACGTGATCAATGACAACTGAAGCTTCATTCAGCACGTCACTGCTTCAGTACCTGATTCAATGATTTATAACAGCGGTCCCAATCCCTGGGCCACGGACTGGTACCGGTCCGTGAGTGGTTTGGTATCGGGCTGTGAGAGTTGAGGCTCGGGTGTGAAATGTATGGTTTTCAGGATTTTTATCGTTTTTTAGCGTTATTTTGTTATCGTTTTATCGTTAACTCAGTTTTCCTGGGTCTTTTCACGTGTATTATAAATAAATCTTCTGCTTTTTTTGGAACCGGTACTGGTTTTATTTTGTTGCATTTATCCGCCTTAAACACCTTTAAGGCCGGTCCGTGAAAATATTGTGGGACAAAAACCTGTCCGTGGCGCAAAAAAGGTTGGGGACCGCTGATTTATAAGGAATTGAATCATTGGTGGGATTTGTGCTGTGTTTTGGTGATTTTGTGAGAGAGAGAGTGAATCAGTGTGTGACATAATTATAGACATGGAGCCAGGAAGAGAGGACGCTCTGCCTGTTCCTAAATAAAAACCAGTTCATCAGCATTTCTGCTCCCAGGTCTAAAATGTACATAAGAAATATGATGTACAAATACTTATAATTATAGAACTTATAGTATATGATATACCTTCCTGATGACCGAGGAAAAATGAATCTTCCCATTGAATGCTTTTTGTGATTTTCTTTCTCTTTGGAGCTAAAGAGGCCACCCAAATGCATGAGCTATCAATGGAAAGACCAGGATGTCTTCTATTTAGTCCATCAGGAGTTATTAGGATAGCTCAAATAAGTCAAAAGATAGAGACTATTGTACCCCGATTCTTTTGTCCCCATGATAGAACAGAGAAAACCGACTCAGAGTGTGTTTAAATATTGATATTTCTTTTATTCAATCATCTTCCGGAAGAGAGAGACCTCCACACAGCTCAAACACCAGTTGCAAGAGCTCTCTAACATTAGAATCATGAGCTGTGTCTTATATGGTTTTATTTCAGTACTTTACACGTCCCACAGTCTCAAACATTGCTTATATGGAAAGTTCCTCATTTCAGAGCCTCATCTATTAATACGGCTGTGCACTAAAACTTCCTGTTTTTCAGTCTGGCTGAGCACTTAGTTTGTGAGTTAAAAGTGGCCTTGCCCTACAAGCCTTTATTAAAGTACATAAAACAATATAATGAGCAGATACACATTAAACAATATTTCTTTTTCCTAACAGTCCCCCTTTTTCATTTCTCACTTGAGGAATGAACTAATTCCTAATTTAGCACATTAACTTTACCTAAATACAATCCAATTCAATTTTATGTATATAGCGCCAAATCACAACAAACGTCGCCTCAAGGCGCTTTATAAATACAGAGTCAAACCCAACAATCATCTGACCCCCTATGAGCAAGCACTTTGGCAACAGTGGGAAGGAAAACTCCCTTTTAACAGGAAGAAACCTCCGGCAGAAACAGGCTCAGGGAGGGGCAGCCATGTGCTGCAACCGGTTGGGGTGAGATAACAGAGACTTTAAAGAGAGACCTAATATTTAATAATCCACATTTCACTGTTTTACTCTTTGGTTCAGATGTGGATTCTGTATTGTTCTTTCTTTGTGATTATTAAGATGTTTATTGTTGGCTTTTAGTTTGTTTTGTCTGTCTGGGAGCTGACATAGTCTCTATGCATAAGAGTTTTTTTTTTGGCCGGTTAGCATCAGGAGAGAAGCTGCAGAGAGGCATGTTCCATGTTAAAAGCTAAAATATAACAAAGGAGATTATGCTAAACAAACAAAACCTTTCAATTGCCCAACCCTATCTTTCCCCTCAACGGGTTGTATGTTTTCAGTGTTTCCTCATTATTTTGTCATAAAAATAAATCAAACAAATAACTTAAGCCGTGTGACAGCACCTTGTGGGGGTTACGCTGTGAGCTGCCCTAAATCTACTTCCTCCCCCTTTTCAACTAGAATCCCAGTTTAAAACTATTCCTGATTTCCCTCAGTGGTCACTTTAAACTCCAAAAGATACAATTAGCTTTTCTGGTAAAAGGCCCTAGATTATTTTGTCAACCTTTGGAAACATCCTCTATAGAGTTAACCCGTTTCATCTTTAAAACTTAGGCCTAGTTTCTTCGCCCCCTTTAACGGGTAGCGCATATCCAGTCTGAACACTGTGTTTGGGCAATTTACATAACATATAAATCCTGCAACAATTCCTAAAGTCCCTCTCATTACTTTTACGCTCCCATTATAACCTGTGTCTAACAAGCTTTTGATCTTCTTTGCAATGTAAACAACTAGGTGTCTTTGTGCTCTGTTCTTCTCCTTTCTCTGGTTGGTTCTGTTCGGTCTCGGGCTTCCAGGATTCTTGCCACCCCTGTGGTCGCTGTGGTCCTGGAATCTTCTTCTGTAAAGGATAGAAAACAAAAACCCTCTCTCTGCTACACCTCACTAATCTACTGTGTTCATCTAATGTTCCTTTAATCATTCAAAGTTGTCTCACCACATCATGCTCTGGGCTCTGTCCTTTATATTAACTTTACTTAATCTCAATGCTCTTTGTGTGTGTAAGCAACACTTTTAGTTTTATTAAACACACCCAGGGTAAGATAAACCATCACCATCTGAGCATAAAAACAGACAGAGATCTTCTCCGAACAGCTCAATTCAGCATGGTTTCATTCATTAGGGTTATGCCCCTTCTCACGTCCTAAGAACATAATTTACATCTTAAGAACATCATTTGCAAATTTTACAGACAATGGTCAATTTTTAGAGCTAAAGTCAGACACCCAAGTTCCTCTTTCTAGCATCTTCTTTTAATACAAGGCAATAAGTTTCAAGACTACATGGTCCCTGAGACGGATGCTCTTCTTTAACTAATCTCCTGTCATCTGTTACCAACTAGACTAAAATGCAGTTAGAAGCTAAATGAGGTAAGGCACATTTATAGACTATACTGTATGTATTATATGTATTGTAAGCGTGCATGCAGTCAACCTTCTATGTCTTCATCTTCCCTCAACATGTATCACCTGGACAGTCGCACCAGTGAAGCTTAAGACCCTTTTGGATGGAACATCAACTCTAAATAAGCACAAATGCAATGTGTATAAAATACTTCTGGCTGTACCTGTAATAAAAGTTAACATAATGGAAGGATCCTTAACTAAGCATCCTCAATAAAAAACTTTAATGCAATATCAATACTGAAAGAAATATTATTAATGGAATAATGCTGTGAAGAATGTTATTAATGCAATTATTATGATGCAGGTTATATTGGCAACAATAAAAGAATTACTGGATCTCCACATTCCCTCTTTTGACATTCCAGAAGGGAATGTCACCACACCTTGTGTTGTATCACTCCCTGCCCAACTGCATGGCTTCTAAGTTCGTCAGATAGATTGAATCCGCCCGTCTGGGGGCCGCAGAACCTAGCCACTATCTTTGCAACTTCTGCATCACCAGTTCCTACACAAAGACAAAGCAAACTGTGTTTCACCTCTACCCTAGAAATAAATCTATGTAATATCTTGACAGGGGATTTCTTTAAATCACCCCGTAGTTCATCAGCTGAGACACCTGTGTTAGAAAACACTAACACTTGTTAAGGGTTCAGAAATTGAGGAGGTAGACCAAAATAATGACCACTGATCCGGCCGGGTGCAATTAGACGACATTTTAATGAATACACGCAGCGTGGAGCCAACACTGTACAGATTCAGTGTTGAACTCTCTTACAATAGTCAGAACCCAATATTTATAGGGGTGAAACAGTACAGCCCCCCCCTTTCTGTTGCCAGGCAAAAACCAAAACCACAATGACTTTTAACATAGTTTAAAAAGAACATCGTCGCGTCTCCATCCAGGTGCCTTCCTGTTGTCCCCGGACGCTCGCCTTCGCTGTCGCTTGTCTCTGGAACATCCTGCACCTGCTTCTTCATCAAACAGTCACATATGCACGCACAATTTTGCAGTTGCAAGCAAAACATAATTAACTTTTACCTATATAACTGAGTCTATCTACGATGTGTGTGTATGTGGGTGTATGTGTGTGTCAGCTTCTGCTTGCACTTTGTTTCACCCCTCATCTCCCCAGCTAGACCTTGTAACCTTTCCACTAGACAAAAGGCCAGCACAACTGAAACTATGTGTGTGCATGTGTGTATGTCTGTCTGTGCGTGCACAGAGTTTGCATATGCTCTCTGCACCTTAGTTGACCTCAGCTTAAGCAACCAGGCTAAGGCTATCCTGTGTGTGCCGATCTTGACTTATATGTAAAATGTATAAAACAAAGGTTCCAATCTAATACAACTACTTAAATCTTAATCAGCGATAAATGCATACAAGACACCCTACTCTTAACTTGCACTTAGACTCTGGTTTCAGTTTCGCTTCTGCAGAAGCATACTCTGCACAAGCCTGTGTCTCCTGTCAAGACCGTGTAGGCCTAAAGTTAGACCTTCTCTTCTATAAAATAATGTGGCCAGGAAGTACGTATTCAGATTATAAATTTAAATCTCAATAATTCCCCCTTTTTGTGTTTCCCTAGAAACACAACACAATTCCTAGTTTTCACCCTATCTGTCCCCTCAAAGGGTTGTATATTTTCAATGTTTCCTCATTATTTTGTCATAATTACTTCTATCCACAACAAATAAATCAAACAAATAAGCTGTGAGCGGTCCTAAATCTACTTCCTTCACCCCCTTTTCACCCAGTTTAGTTTTCTTTCAATCCTACTTTAAACTCTTCCTGACTTCTATTCATATATAGTCTTAAACAGCACTTATTGTAATCTACAACATTCTAACAGTCTTAAAGCACTGCTTTCACGCCCCCGCATATATTTCCTGCTGCTCCCCTTATCTGATCATCAACATCCTGTACTGTCGCAGCGGCATGTAACTCTCATCTAAAATCACATTTCACAAGAAAAATCATCATAAACGCCTATTCTACTAAAGGATTGAAGAAAAAACAACCATTCTAATCAGCCAAGTGTAAGCATATACTTAATTACTCATCCTAGCTAAAAGCTCCCTAAAAACAAGTTCTATATGTTAACCCTAACTTCATTTTAAACTCACATTTCCTGTGTTATTCCGGTTCTTGGTATAACATTTTATTTCACTTTGCTGCTCTTAATGTAAGGGTACATTCTAATTTATACTTTATCAGACTTAACCAAAATATATAAGCTTTCCCCATTTACGTCTGTTTTAAAACAAAAAACTTGGTCACTTCAACAAGCATTTGTTATTCTGTAACTGCATTTTATATAATAAGACTAATTTAGAGCTGCATGTGTTATCGCAATATTTTACATGTCACACAGTTTAGTTACAAGCAAAACTCCTATTCAAACAGAGGCTAAATGGATTTGAGGCCTTTGGCCTGGAATCAATACTGTCATGTGTGGTTATGGACTCTATATGTCTGTAAGCGTGTGCGGCCTTCCATGCTCTGTCATCTTGCACAATAAATTGCTTGGACATCGCGCCAAACAAAGCTTCTGACCTTCAGTTATTGACTTGAGCAACATTTCTTTAATAAGCACAAAATGCAATGTGTATGAAATCATTTCTATGTATGTAATCTTCAATGCTATTCCTTTGGGTCAGTGACACTTTTAACATCCTCATAAAAAGCTCTCCTCTACCCTAGAAATAAATCTATTTAATATCTGTTTCTAAAGCCTACATTATAACAGCTTATTCTACAAATCAAAATAAATCAATTTCTACTCCTAAAATCTTCACTAGTTTTCCCCAAATTATCTAAGCCTATCTTTTATTCCCACAGTTTCCCTTTAAATTTGGTGTACAACTTCTCATGGACACCATTTATCTTCTGAACAGAATTCAGTTCCTTTTACTCCTTTAACTTAGACATGAAAATAACAATTCCTGCCTCAGTTTTACCATATCTAAATTATCACAAAAAACCCCATAATTATAAACTCATCCTAAAACCCATTTCAAATTAAATCCCCCTTTTTATTTGGACTTCACATGTGTGTCCAAATAAAACTCAAAATGTGTCACCTGGGCTTAAAAAATTAAAAGGGAAAAAAGGTTAGTCATATCATCTCTCTAAACACTCAAACACTACAGCCATCCTCCTCCCAGGTATTTTGCCCTAAAAACCTGTGTTCAAGGAATAAAATCAATTTAATCATCATGACCCATCTCCTTGCTCCTTTCGAAATCTGGATCCTTGAAAATTCCTGGAAACAGAACTATACTTTACATTTAATAACCAACTCCCCCTTTATGATCCAATCCGTGTTATAAGAAAGAAACCCCAACAAAGCACAATTATCAAGCAAATACATTATAAAAAATAGCAGCAGAAATAGCAGCAAAATATGAAACATGTGTTTCTTCTGTTAATGGTAACATGAGTTATAAAAAATAGCAGCAGAAATATCAGCAAAATACGAATCTAACCCCAGTCAGTAAAGCAGAAATTCCCTCAAAGCAACTCAAAAGTCAGCATCCCCGAATTAAGTCTCCCCCTTGTCCTGCTTATGACAAAAGCAAAACAAAGCCTCCCATTTCTCTTCCTGGCATGGTAAACTGTTTGTCCACATTCATTCATCCCCTCTTTGGTCCAGTCACTCACATTCACTCACACGCATTCACACATGATGTTTGCTGATATCGAGCCTCCAAATAATCAGATACTCCACATCAGCAAAATGAGCTCAATCATTTGTTTTATTTCGTTGTCCTTTTTAGGAAAATAGTCCTTTAGGCTTTTGACTGGATTGAATCGCTACAATCCTTTTAGACAAAGACTCACAACCAATCAGGTCTCCAGAAGGAGCCCTCTCCTGAGCCAATTATAATCCGGAGAAGCCCACCTTATATTTTGTTCTCCCGAGAATTTTGTCAGCGCTGCTCACCCTCTTCCAGGCCTTCTTCAAAACAAAAAATGAGAAAAAGAGAGCTGCTTATTAGCTCATCAAAGTACAAAACAAAATCACCTGACAGGTTTTTCTCAGTGCACTGTTACCAAACTAATGGGCCCCCTTACACATCTCCATGTTTATTAAAACTCCCCCTATTGAAGATAAAAAACAACACCCTCAAAAATCTTAACCAATCTTAAATGTCACCCGTTCAACACACCGAAAACCCCGTCAAAAGCTGCACCGTTTTCCACACAACGTCTCCCTAGACACTTCACCATACTTAGATTCAGCATAAGATATACACCCATTACAACAATGTATCATCACTACATTATAAATTTCCTGTCCAAATCTGCATCTCTGAACAGACCTGACCACCGTAATCAATTATCCGGTTACTTTACCATTATATATTTCGCCCAATAATCCTTCTCAGTCACTGCTCCGTTTGCTCACTGAAAGCCTGAGTCTCACACGCACACAGGAAGTGTCTTCTTCACCACTCACTCCAGCTAATTTGCATACTGAGTCATATCTCAAGAAGTTACTGTGACAAGAGAAATACATGTTTAAACCTTATCACATCATTCAATTATTTTCATTTTCTTTCTATACTAATCACTTGCTTTGATCATTCAGCGCAAAAGCACTCCTAACTCACTCTTATAAAAACTACTTTAATCACTGTTCTGTTTGTTTTTCCATAACTCACTCCCTTGTCATACAGCTTCTTTTGAGTCAACTTCAAGCTTTAACCTATCTTATTAAACATTCACACCATTCTATCACTCATACAATTAGCAAGCTGATTTAATTGCATGTGTTTGTGTCCTTTAGCCAAGTTTAATCACTATCTTTGCATTACTCTTCACAAGCTTGTCTCTATCTCCTTAAGGTTAGTGCATTTTCTGTTTGTGTGGGTCATTTTGTATGTGTTGCTTTTCCAGTGATTCAAACTCCTTCACAATTCTCCAGTTAAACAGTCAGTTTTCTCCTTCCCCGAATTACTAGCCCAAACTTTTCGATTTCCCACCTTAAATAACAGCCCTCCTGGTCTTCAGCCAGGAGTTAGGGCTTGCTTTCAGGTTCCTGGACACATCATGCTGTGAACAATTCAACCAGAAACTTGCCTTAACATATCCATTGATGTTAACCTATAATTTCTTCCGACCGCTGCTGTGGAGAATTGGTCCAGGTCTGCTTTGCTCCTGAAAATAACAAAACTGAAACGTTTTCATTATTATCACGGGTACCTAAACGACCCATTTCTCTTTCTCTGGTCAGAAATACCAACTTATGTCATGTATGTAAGCGTGTTCTTCCTTGCGTTATGGGGTCATGTAAATGCAGTGTAAGCTGTTTCTTCATTGCATCTTACGTTATAATCAGGTTTAATTCATGCGTCTTTTCTCTGAGTTCTAGATTCAAACTATCTCACTTCTGCTTCTCTCCAAAAATAATTTCACATGTAACAATTTGTGCATATGTGTTTTCTATTCATTAATGTAGTTGTCAGTTTTTTACTTTCATTATTTTTACCTTTTCTATTATTTACCTGTTTGTTGTGACGTGGTGGACCTCCCTAAACCATCACAAGTCCAGCCTTCAATTTCAACCCAAACATATCCTGTATTCTCGCAGTCAAACTTGTCCTGCTTCACCTGACCTTGGTCCCTCTCTTCACAGTGTCCTGTCCGGGCTTCAAAGTTCCAACAAACACCGTCTGTTTCTTCTCTGTTTTGATGTTTCAGTATTCTTCTTTTAAGTTAAGTTCCAGTCTGGCAAAATATCACGTTCAGTGCCTTCGACTCTGTGCCCCCAGTCCAGTCACACTGCTCTTTACCAGCCTCCAGTTTCCCCCTGCATACTTTATCACGGGGTTTCCTCCATTCTGCTTCTGGAGTCGTCAGTCAATCTTCTTTTCATTTACTCTCTTGTTCTTCTCCAGTCATCTTTTCAGTCTTCTCTTCCAAAATTACTTCAAGCATGGCAAACATGACACTCAATGCCCAATGCTTTTCCACAGTTCTTTATCCCACTGTTCAACTGCCCAGCCTGTAATTCACAATACATGTTGTCATCAGGTGAATTTCTTATATGCTGATGCTGGTGTCGTCAGTTTTAATGGTTCGGTTCCTTTTGTCTGCTGTTGATCCACGATGTTCTATCGGTCTTCATCAGGAGATTAACTGGCCTTTGAGCTTCAAAGGACAAAGTGTCAGGTCAAGCTATAAATTTTAGCCAAAGAGTGGCCTGTTTTCCCAATTGTGTTAATCTACGCTTTTGCCGCTGTACTCAGGGTTCCAGGTTGAGAGAAGTCCACCTGTATCAACACACTAAAGCATACAATTAATATCCTTTTCATTTCTTTTCTTTTCTGTGCTTTCTCCACCCAGAGTTTAACTCGTCTCTCTCTCTGGGTTCTCTCTTCACACACTCCGTTCCTTCTATGGGCATGCAGCCCCGGTTACACACACACAGGCACACAGAGCCATATTTCCTGTTTCTTCAGACTAATCTAACTCTTTTGTTTTTCATCGAATTTATAGTCTACAGACCCTCTTTAATTCTACTAAATCTTAATCTAAAATACACCTTTATTTCCTGCACACTTTTAAATATTCTAACCTCTTTCAGACATCATGAATCGTCTCACACACACTGCCTTTTCTCTCAAACTTCCACTTTTTCACTCACTCTACTATCAACCTCCTGAGTGTTATTATTACCTATTTACTTATTTTATACAAATCACGCACAGTCACTCAAATACTTACATCCTTCACACAGTTAAAATCACTCAAAATACACTCTCCTAGGAGTATTTTAGACATGCTTTTCATAATCATAAAAGCAAGTCAAAGAAAAACAATTTAAACCTCTAATCATTCTCACAGCACACACATAACTGAAAAAATAAAACACACCAGCATTTGTGGCTCAAGATAGGTTACTACTTTACAATAATATATTGGTCTTAGGTACTGTACAATGCACTCAATCTATATATATCTATCAAAAGTCAGTCAACTCCTATACATCTACAGTAATCAATTCACACTCTATTTATACAATTGTAGTGAGCAACATCTCAGTCACAGGCTTTTAGCCATTTTCAAACAATAGTTATAAAGCTCAATCACACTCTAAACTGAAAGCAACACTCTCCATGCACGTCACCGCTCCTCATTTGCATTCTCACACACACACCGTGCATGTTCACAGACTCTCTAAAAATAACTCACAGGACCGTAGCATCCTGTCACTCAGTCAGACTCATCACACACCACTCTGTTTATACATAACTTTACACAGACGTCATATATACACAACTGCACAGATTTTCGGCCTAGTGGTTCCTAACAAATTTCGATAAATTTAACCTAACGGCTCCAACCGATAAAGTCCCAGACTTTTTTGCGTCCACTTCACCAGAACAGACTTTAACTGCTCCGTCCAGATTTCTAACCCTAACTTTAATTTACAGGTAGCCAAACAAGCGCAGAAATAGGAGACTTTAACTCCTAGCAGTTTTGAAGGTTCCCAACATTCCTTCCCCGCTGTCGACGGTACTATCCCTACTCGCCGGTAGGTCAAGGGTCAGCGTCCTGCCCAGGCGCAAGCGTTACCAAGGAGAAAAGTGCGCTTCTTAAGGGTCCCAGACTCCTCGTCCTAAAGTAATTTAGAACAATTTGAAACAACAATCTACACCCAAAACAGGATTAAGATTGAGGCAGATCTCCCGTTGTGGACATAGGGGACTCTAACCCACAAAAATGACCATCACACGTAGACCAAATGACCAACAGACTTTAACCCACACAATGACCAAATTCCCTACCACACTAAATTAGCAGCTCCAACTGCTTTAATTCTCTCGACGGCTCCAACCGTTCTTAATTCTCTCAGCGGCTCCAACCGCTTTTAATTCTCTCAATACTGTACTTTATTACTTTCATTATCTTAATGTCAATTCCATTAAATTTTCACCAAAATCGAAACAGACATTCACCAGTAATTTCAGTGATTAGGCTTTAATTTGACATGCCCAATTTGACACCTTTTGGAAATATATTTCAACAGGCAGTGTCTTACCTTTAAATGCCCCGGGGAATGCCTCCTCACTTTCACCACTGATTAGCGTCTGCCCGTCCAATCACCACAGACCCCGGATCTCTCCGTCTACATCTCCAAAATTCCCCCTCTCACCGGACGATGCCCCCAAATGTTAAGGGTCAGATATTGAGGAGGAATCCAAAATAATGACCACTGATCCGGCCGGGTGCAATTAGACGACATTTTAATGAATACACGCAGCGTGGAGCCAACACTGTACAGATTCAGTGTTGAACTCTCTTACAATAGTCAGAACACAATATTTATAGGGGTGAAACAGTACAGCCCCCCCCCTTTCTGTTGCCAGGCAAAAACCAAAACCACAATGACTTTTAACATAGTTTAAAAAGAACATCGTCGCGTCTCCATCCAGGTGCCTTCCTGTTGTCCCCGGACGCTCGCCTTCGCTGTCGCTTGTCTCTGGAACATCCTGCACCTGCTTCTTCATCAAACAGTCACATATGCACGCACAATTTTGCAGTTGCAAGCAAAACATAATTAACTTTTACCTATATAACTGAGTCTATCTACGATGTGTGTGTATGTGGGTGTATGTGTGTGTCAGCTTCTGCTTGCACTTTGTTTCACCTCTCAGCTCCCCAGCTAGACCTTGTAACCTTTCCACTAGACAAAAGGCCAGCACAACTGAAACTATGTGTGTGCATGTGTGTATGTCTGTCTGTGCGTGCACAGAGTTTGCATATGCTCTCTGCACCTTAGTTGACCTCAGCTTAAGCAACCAGGCTAAGGCTATCCTGTGTGTGCCGATCTTGACTTATATGTAAAATGTATAAAACAAATGTTCCAGTCTAATACAACTACTTAAATCTTAATCAGCGATAAATGCATAAAAGACACCCTACTCTTAACTTGCACTTAGACTCTGGTTTCAGTTTCGCTTCTGCAGAAGCATACTCTGCACAAGCCTGTGTCTCCTGTCAAGACCGTGTAGGCCTAAAGTTAGACCTTCTCTTCTATAAATTAATGTGGCCAGGAAGTACGTATTCAGATTATAAATTTAAATCTCAATACACTACAGTCCTTTCACTCGCGAGGGGCAGTCATGGAACGCAAGACCTGGGTCTCATCACTGTCTGCGTGCTTTATTTATACAAGCTTTTGTCTGTGTGTACAAAGATAACAGAGTTATTCTCGGAACTCAGAGCTGAGGTTCTCCTTTTCTAAGTCTGCATGTTCTAGAAAAGAGGAAGCTGCTAGTTGGTAAATAAGTTTATCATCACAAAAGGTATTAGGTGAAAAGTCACGTAGACATTTGCTTAGTCATCCTAAAACAATACATTTCATCTATCTGATCACATATACACGATTTTCCTTTAACATATCTGTATGTGTAAGCCTAAATTATAACCTCTTATTCTAGAAATCAAAAAGAACATGAAACATTTTCTACTCCCAAAATCTTAGTTTTCTCCAAAGCATATCTTTTATTCAAAGTGTCCCGCAGTCTCCCATTAAGTTTGATATACAGCTTCTTATGAACACCGGCATTTTATCTTCTAAACAGGATTCAGTTCATTTTAATCCTTAAACTTAAACATGAAAATAACAATTTCTGCCTCAGTTTTACCATATCTCAATTATCAAAACCCCCAAAAGTCATAAAATGATCCTAAAACCCATTCCAAATTAAACCTTAACTCCCCCCTTTTGTGACACATCTCATGTGTCACAAACTCAAAATGCTTCACCCGAGCTTAGGAAATTAAAAGAAAAAGGTTAGTCATATCATTTCTCAAAACACCTCAGCAATCCTTCAGCCCTGCAAACCTGTGTTTAAGGAATGAAATCAATTTAATCATCATGTCAAATCTTTTCTTGGCTCCATCCACAGCCTGCATCCTTGGAACTTCCTAGAAACAAAACCTGTATGTTAACCTCAACTTCACATTTCATACTGAGTTTTCCCCACTTATGATCCAACCTGTGTTATAAAAAAGAAAACTTAAAACAGAACAGTTATCAGTCATGTGTTTAACCTTAGTCCAGTCTTTATCTAAGTGTCCAGTCGGTCCAACTTTTAGTCCACATCGTCCATCCAGTCACCGTCCATTTACACACATTCATTCACACGCATTCACACCAGGTATTGCTAATAGTGGAGATTCCCGTGCAAATAATCAGATTCTCCACCCTCAGCAACATGAGCTCATTCATTTGTTTTATTTTGTGTTTATTTTTTTTCGGAAAATAGTTCTTTATGCTTTTGACTGGATTGACTCGCTGCAATCCTCTTAGTTAGAGACTTTCAATCTGATCAGGTCCCCACAAGTAGCCTTTCCTCCACCCACTGTAATCTGGAAAAGGTCACCTTATGTTTGTTCTCCCGGAAATTTTGTCAGTTCTGTTATTCACTCTTGCAGGCCTGCTTAGAACAAAAATGAGAAAAAAGAGAGCTGATTATTTGCTCATCAAAGCACAAAACAAAATCACCTGACAGGTTTTCTCTAAGTGCACTGTTACAAAAATAATGGGCCCCTCTTAGACATGCTTAATCAAACTCCCTCTATTAAAATAAGAAAACAACCCATCACTAAAACAACAACCTCAAAAATCTTAAACACAGAAAAGTTTTGCCACTGGTTCTTCAGGGTCCTAACACTCCGAAGTCAACTGACATATTTCACCTGCTCAGTGCACAGAAAGTCTTGTTAAACACCACACAACTTGCACACCATCATCACTAAATTCTAAATTTTCTTTTCTAAAAACTACTACACACTAAGCGATTTGGACAAGATGATAAACAGACTCACACGCTCAACATGCTGTCTAATCTTCATGAGCTCTCTTGTATTCTAAGTTTAATGCATTTTCTGTTTGTGTGTGTGATTTTATATATGTTTCTTTTGGCAGTGTTTCAAACTCCTTTACAATTTTCCACTTAAACAGTCAGTTTTCTCCTTCCCAAATTTGCTAACCCAAATTTTGATTTCCCACCTTAAATAACAGCATTCCTTGTCTTCAGCCAGAGGTTAGAGCTTGCTTTTCAGGTTCAGGGACACATGTCGCTGTGAACAATTCAATCTGAAAGAGAGGGAGTGTTTTCCCTCTTTGGCTCATCACTGGTCATTGTTAATGACATTTCCCCCTCCGCCTCAGCCCAGCGGCTTTACCCTTGAAGTCCCGTCTTCGTCACTTCATCTCACCAGTGAGTCTGAGCTCACAGGGACTGAGGCCGAGTAATCGTGACTGTGCCTGCCTTAGGTTGTCCCGGGGTTTCAAGGTGGGATCTTACCCGTCATGGGCTATCCAGCCTTCCATACTTGCCTGATACGGGGGCCAAGTGGGCAGGGGTGCTATGAGGGGAGGGGACACACTGGCTCTGGAAATTAAAGGAGTGTAAGCTGCTTTCTTCATTGCATGTGTATATTAAACTCTCACTTCTGATTCTTTCCAACAATAATTTCCCATGTAACAATTGTGTACGTGCGTTTTCTATTCATTAATGTAATTGTTAGTTCATGTATTTATTTTTCTCGGTCTTTCTCTTTTCTAAAACATGTAATTAATATATTTTATTACTTTTTCTTAAGACATTCAGTCTCTAATTCCTCTGTTTTCATGTTGCAGCATCTCTCGCCAGCTCATAAGCTATAATCAGACTTCCTGTTTCAAGCACACACTCTGCTATGTACCTGCGTAGTGTTATTATTACTTATTTATTATTTTGTACAAATCACACAGAATCATTCAAATCGAGTACTCACAACATTCACACTTAGAATCATTCCAAATATGCTTTCCTAAGAGTATTTTATCAAACATGCTTCAATTCTCCCCATCTTAGACAAAATGTGACCTTAAATGTCCGTTTCTAAGTCATGTTCTTCTCTACACATGACTCTTGGCCTCCCGGGCATAAAACTTTGAACATAATCTTTTACTTTACCAGAACCCTCATACGTGCAATAAGACTGCTATATGTGCAATTCTTTCTCTGACAAATTGGATATTTTTTATTTTCTTACTCAGTTGTATATAGTATTGGTATTCTATTTTATTCTATTGTATATAGTATTTTATTTTTACTTTATTTTATTGCATTCCAGTGTTTTCTAATTTCTGCTGCATAACTTTGCACTTTTGCTGTAACAAAACAAATTTCCCACCTATGGGACTAATGAAGGTCATCTTTATCTTTTACTAGACCTAATCTAAACTCACTGCTTAAGTTCTAGTTCAATGAACACATGTGTCGCAGTTTAAAATTAAAAGAGGAAGTAACTCACACCCAAGAACTGTGTGTGTGTGTTAATGTCTGTGTCCCTTCAAACCAAGAAAAGGTTTTCCTTAATTTACACAAAATATGATTAAATATCCTTTTCTAATTCCTGTTCTTTTTTAAACACCATGAATGACCTCCAGGTCATAACCTTTGGACTTATAACTCTAATATAAGTCCGCACAGCGCGCCAAGCACAGAGAAAATTCAACCTCAGTGCTTCAGAATTCTCCTCAAAATTCAGAAACTGTTTCTGTCATTTATCTGCCCCAGAACTTCATCATATGGACCTCGCCGGGTCCAGTAATCTTCAGCACATGTATCTCACTGCAGCCAGTGATGATTTAAAAACAGTTTCTTGTCTCAGTTTACCCAGCATTCACTTATCAGATGGACCGCAGCGGATCCAGCAATATCAACACAATTGTGTGTCCACATGTACACAACCTATTCTTCACTTGTATCACAGCACATCTAGTAATATCATCAGAATTACTTCAACATGGTGAACATTGATTTTCCTTTAAAATCAATTTACTATTAAAACTCAAGATCACAGCTGACTCGATTCTCTGAAATCCTGAGTCAGTTAAACACCTTGCTCAACTCAAGGTGTCCTTTTCTCGAAGTTCCTCGTCCGAACTCATTCTTTTTACCCCGGCATCTCCACCAGAATGTTACGGGATCTTCCACTCCTACTTGGTGAAAGGAGGTAACTTCGTAAGGTCTCTCCACTGTCTCACAGTAGCATACAACCTGCGCCTAAAGAAGATCCCCTTCCCACTGTAATTCAATTTTCATAGACCCAAAAGTAAGCATATTATTTTCCGAGCCAAAAGTGAAACCGTGCCTCGCACAGTAATTCTTAATCCAACCTTAAAGTAAAACCAACACCCTTTGTGTTTTGAAACTAAAAAGAGGAAGGAACAGCGCCCAATTTTAACTGCGCATGTTGTTACTCACACACACACAGACCCAGGGCAATTCTTCCTGGATCATTTATCAACATTCAAACCAACACAGTCTGCATTGGTTATTTTTGTGGACCTCAGTGGATCCACCAAAATTCATGTAAGCATATAAACCATTCACCGAGTTATTTCTTTTCCTTAGACCACGCCGGGTCTGGTAATATCAACAACGCTGCACACACAGAGTTATACAGCTGATTTTTTCCCGTCAGACCACGCCGGATCTGTTACTTCAACACAATACACTGATTTTCCTTCAAATCAGTTTACCAAGAGCCACAAAACCATTTCTGACTCGATTTTCTGAACTTCTGTGTCAGTTAAACTTCCTGACAGGAAGGACTCGTCCGAAATTACTCTTTTTACTCACAAATAAGTGTATCTCAAAATGATCCTCTGATCATAACCTATTTTTAAACCAAGGTCCCAAGTCTTGGTAGATGGTCAATCTCCAGTACGGCCTACTGAACGTCTCCAATAGGGAGGGGGTCTTCACCCCTGAACTTGACACTTATTAAACCATAAAATGACCAATAAACTCTTATATGCTTCTTTTTTCTTCAACTACATTGGTCTCTTTTCTCTCTTATTTCCTTAAAATGACATCTCATGTTACTTTTTATCTCAGTATCGTTTTCTACGAGTCGACCTTGAACACAACCCTACTTCAAAGTTTCTCTTTCATTACTTCAAAACTTTACTTTATTCTCAAGAATTTAGTTTTACCACTACTGAGCCAATTTAATAGTTAAGATCATCTACTCAGCAAACAGATAATTTAGAATTCAGCCAATTTGCACAAATTTGCTTATTGAACAGGTTTGTGCCTACCTTTAAATCTTTTTAGACCGGTCTTCGGTTCGCCTCATGTCAGATCCAACCTTTAGCCACATTTGTTCTCTCTGTTGCATGAAGAACCGGGTGGAAACACCAAATATTGTACCCCGATTCTTTTGTCCCCATGATAGAACAGAGTGTGTTTAAATATTGATATTTCTTTTATTCAATCATCTTCCGGAAGAGAGAGACCTCCGCACAGCTCAAACGCCAGTTGCAAGAGCTCTCTAACATTAGAATCATGAGCTGTGTCTTATATGGTTTTATTTCAGTACTTTACACGTCCCACAGTCTCAAACATTCCTTATATGGAAAGTTCCTCATTTCAGCGTCTCATCTATTAATACGGCTGTGCACTAAAACTTCCTGTTTTTCAGTCTGGCTGAGCACTTAGTTTGTGAGTTAAAAGTGGCCTTGCCCTACAAGCCTTTATTAAAGTACATAAAACAATATAATGAGCAGATACACATTAAACAATATTTCTTTTTCCTAACAGTCCTCAGCTGATTTTAATTTCAAATATGTGTCTTGGGCATAACTTTGTTTATCTCAGCCTGTGTGATTCATGCTGTATTCACCTGCACGCTAAGGTGCTGGCCAATTAAATCACCAGGAAGGCCGATGAACACCCGGCAGGCTGCATAAAGTTTGATTAAAATCTGCTGCAGAACATTACTGTGAATTCTGACAGCCAGTTTCACATGTCAGGGTTTCAGTCACTAAAGACTGGCAATAAATGGAAATGTCAAATGTTTCATTACAAGGAGCTGCCAACTTTAGAGGCTGGTTAATCGTGACAAATCTTTTCCTTCACTCAGGTTAGCTAGTAGATTGTGGCTCAAGCAGTGAACACATGTTATCTCTATTCGGACTTTCCCAAGTGTTCTTTGTTTTTTTGCTCTTGTTGTTTTCTTTTATTAAGCAGCTTTAATCTTGTTCCAGCTGTGGTTCAGGTGGTACAATTGGTACCAGTCACGGGGTCAGTGGATTGGTCCACAGTTTCCTCCAGTCCACATGTCAAAGTATCCTTGGACAAGACACTGAACCCAAGTCCATCAGCGTGTGTGTGAATGTTGGCTAAAGCCTACAGGCACAGATAGAAGTGCTGCATTCAAGGACCATTACAAACATCTGAAAGGACTTAAGAACATGAAGAAAATGTGACTTGTTTCTCTGTAATGAAGCTGTTTTAGTGAAGAAAGTTGAAAGGTCACAGAGCGACTGCTGAATCTTCTGCTCTAAACATGAACTCTGAACTTTGTGATGCTTCAGGAGGAAAACTGCTTCACTTATTCTCTCAGATTAGTTTCATATTTTCTGCATCAGATTTGAGTGAGATCCTGGAATGAAGACAGAAGAAAAGACTTTGTTCAAAGTTTGATTTATAGTCAAACCTTCCAGTTTATTCACACAATAAAACATCAACACAATATATGAATTCATTCATTAAAATCACAGTTTTTCCTCATTTGTTTGATGATTTTGACAAAAACAAACACAAACACACACACATGGTCTGCCATACTCATAAAGAGAAATGTCGACATTTTTCAATACAAATATTCCAGAAACATTTAGAGGATAGAGAAGTTTACATTTTCATGTGGAGAAATATTTTAGTAAATCAAAATGATGATGAGCAGTGATAGCCTCCATAAACAGTCACAGGAAAGATCTCCTTTAAAAACTCAGAAACAAGAGAACAACTAGAAGATGTGGAGGTACCACCCATAATGTTTGACTGACAGCTGATCTCAGTGCAGAAATGATGGAGAGAAAATAAAATGAAACTAAAATACAGATTTAAACCCACAATATGAAAGACTTCAGTCTATTTCACTTTAATCAACTCAGCAGTGGCTCCATAATAATAAGGCAAAAGTCCAGCATAGAGCGGCTGAGTGAATGTGGTCTGGACTCTGTGGAGGAGAGTCATGGTTTCAGAGACGCTGTAGAAGGACAAAATACCTGCTCTGTGATCCAGGTACACTCCTACTCTGGAGGAACGAGGACCTGAGACACGTGTTTCAATGTTGTTGTACCGAAATGTATAACTGTTGTTGTAATAATTTAATGACCAAGATTTGTCATTCCATCCAAATCCACATTCACTCCCTGCTCTGCTGATATTCTTGTATGCGACTGCCACACGAACTCCTTCTCCTCTCCACTCCACCTCCCAGTAACAACGTCCGGTCAGACTCTCTCTACTCAGGACCGACCACCATCCAGTGAATCTGTCTGGATGATCAGAATAAGACTGTTGTTGTTTCATTAATGTTACTTTTCTGTTCCCCTCTGATAATAACAGCTGTTTGTGTGCTGTGCTTGGATCCAGTGTGATTTCACATGAATATTTTAAGAATCCAGCTCTGGTCTTTGGCTCTGGCTCCACTTCAGTGACTGTCAGTGAGATGTTTGTCCATTCCTCTCTCAGAATGTCCTGTAGTTTATCTCTGACCTCTGACACAGCTGCTGTCACATCCTCAAAGTAGCTCAGAGGACGGATATTGATGCTGGATGAGTCTGTAGACTCACTGAGTGCTGACAGTGAGGGGTAGTTGTGTAGAAACTGGATGTGATCCTCTGTGTGTGAGTGCTGCTTCAGCTCAGCATCTTTCCTCTTCAGCTCAGTGATCTCCTGCTCCAGCTTCTCCTCAAGCTCTTTGACTCGACTCACTTCAGTTTCCTGCTGGGATCTGATCTGCTGCTTCACATCAGAGCTTCTTTTCTGGATGAGATGGATCAGCTCAGTGAAGATCTTCTCACTGTGCTCCACTGTTTGATCAGCAGACTGATTGATGGCCTCCACCTCCTGTTGAAGCAGCTTCACATCTTTCTCTCTGTCCTGGATTCTCTGCTGGATGTTTTGTCGACTCACCTCCAGCTCTCTCTGCCTCTCAGTCCTTTCTGCTGCAGCTGAGACTGTGTCGTGGCCTTTATGTTCATCCACAGGGCAGAGATAACAGATACTCTGCTGATCAGTACGGCAGAACATCTTCATCACCTCATCATGACGAGAGCAGATGTTCTCCTGGAGCTTCTTGGAGGGCTCCACCAGCTTGTGTTTCTTGAATGTAGGTGAATCATAATGAGTCTGAAGGTGTTTCTCACAGTAAGATGCCAGACAGAATAAACAGGACTTGAAGGCTTTCATTCTTCTTCCAGTGCAGACATCACAGGCCACATCTTCAGGTCCAGCATAGCAGTGATCAGCAGGAGCAGCTTGGAGTCCAGTCTTCTTCAGCTCCTCCACTAAATCTGCTAACATGGTGTTTTTCACCAGGACAGGCCTAGCTGTGAAAGTCTGTCTGCACTGAGGGCAGCTGTAGATTTTCTTCTTTTCCTCTTCATCCCAGAAGATTTTAATACAGTTCATGCAGTAGCTGTGTCCACATGGAATAGCCACCGGATCCTTCAGTAGATCCAAACAGACTGAACAGCAGAATTTTGTTTGGTCCATTTGATTCATGTGCTGTGCCGTTTCACCGTCTCTCAGTGACTGTCAGACAGTTTGACTTTCTCTGAACAGAAACAACCTCTGTGCTCTGAAGGGAAACAGATCTCTGCTCTTGTTCACCTCCGACAGGAAATGAGGCTCACCAGCAACTGCATTTACACCATGTTGTTTAGACCCATCCTGATACAGACACATCTGTGAAGGGAGGCACTAAAGAAATATTCTTACAGAGCGACCAAGAGCCATTCAAATGATGCAGGGTGTGGTATATTTGGTTACAGCATGCAGTAACAAGTCTGTCCCAGTTAAAGTTTAATAGTTTAACTTTACTTGGATGTTTGAAATTTGACAGTCAACACTCAGCGAGTTCATTCTATATTTCAAAAAGTTCAGCAAAGTTTAGGATGCTGTGATGAATAAAAATAAATGACACTTTATATTTTGACATTTTCTAATCTTAGTTCATTCTCACACTTACAGAATGATGCATGGGAACAACTGCCTCCACTAAATCAAACCTATGTTCAAATGAGATTATGATCATTAAATAGTAACAAATATTTAAATTTAGCAATAACAAATGCAGATCGGTCCACAGTGTTTACAAAAACAAACAAACAAACAAACAAACAAACATTATTTTGTAGTTTTTCCTGTGTACACAGTCACAGTGGAGTTTCAATGAAAACATCAAGATGTGCTTGAAATGCAAACTTTCAAGTTTAATTCAAGGTTTTAGTAAAATTTTTGCCTGAACTGTTTAGTAATTTTTTCACAAAGTGTCCATGTCAGTAATTCATTCAAGTGTATTTTGGTCTTAAACTGATCCAGTAAATGTAACTTTGTCTCACCTACTTAATCGAGTATTTTAGTTGTTTAACTGTCATTATAACTAAACTGAACATCCAAAGCTTTTCTCACTGCAGTTTTGTTGTGCAGTTATAGCAGCACTTTGAATCATCCACAGTTTTATAGAACTGTCTGTTGAATTGTTGTTTTGTTTGGTGCGATGGTTCATTTTATTTAAATAATTGATGATAATTTGATGTATTTGATTATTTATTACTGGTGCAAACAATTCATTTATTCATGGTGCAAATAAATCGTAGTCTCAGGGGTTTAACTCAGTTTTCTTGGCTTTTGTTCACCGTTTCATTTATAATCTTAATGGGTAAAGATCATCATAATTACATATGAAATTATATGTACAAATTATATGTTCCATTACACTATTAACAGCACAGATTGTACAGCAAATATCAGATTCATGGATGGAGCCAGAGGCTAAATGACTGTTCAGTCCTCTTTAGGAAACGATCTTCATATGACGACAAACACGACAACAATCAGCTGTCAAACTTTACAAGAAGTTCACAGTAGTGTAAAAGAAGTTATATCACTTTATTTTTAAATATACGCACTCAGGGTCAGGACTGAAGACACTGATCGAGAAAATACTCTAAATATAAATATTCACCTAAAGATTCAAAATTATTCAATTGCATGAAAATAAATATGAACTCTCTACAATACTGGCTTCTGATTGGTTGAAAAAGCAGGTGCTGAACTTCAGAAGAGCTAAACCTGCAAAACTGTGTAAAACCAGAGTGGATGCTGCCCTCTGACCTTTCAGAAGTACGATCTTTTTATGAAGACACAGAGGCAGAGTTATTATTCATCACTTTAAAGATGATATTTATGTGTGCCTATGGCAAGAGGCACACATATTACTATTCGTCGGATTTATTATTATTATTATTATTCTTCAGTTTCCGCCTGAAATTTTGCAGTGAATCTCGCCTCGCAGTTTTGAGACAAGCTTCATATATGTTACCTCATTTTGTGCGGCTGGATCAGGAATGGTGTGCTATGACTTTTGGTGTTTATGACTATTATAGTTTTTTAAATATTAATATTTTAGTGAAAATTTTCCCGCGCTTCTCTGCCAAACAGTTTTGACAATAGGGTTACATATGTTAGATCATTTTGTGCGGCTGGAGCTGGACTAGTATGGTATACACTTTTGGTGTTTATGACTTTTATAGTTTTTTAAATATTAATATTTTAGTGCAAATTTAGAAAGATTCTTCTTTTGGCACCATAGAAACAGACTTCATTTGTGGTGTGTTGGCGCCATCTTTTGGTTCCACTGATACAAATTTCAAACTTCATTTGTGGTGTGTTGGCTCTCTCTAGTGGTCTGCCGGGAGTAGTACGGCCTGTCTACCCTTATTTGGATTACCGTAATGATGACAATATCAACGGTGCGCACAGCGTCGCTGCTTTCAGGAGCCATTGGAATTTTTAAGGTTGCGCAAATCATTCAAAAGTTACGGTAATGCTTGGTGGAAAACTCAATATCCCACAATTCATAGCACGCCTCTGCCGAGTCAAACAATGGCGGCCATCACTTAGTTTTTATTTTCCTCTTAATACTGTTTCTAGGTCACAAAATAAACTTTTAAGATATTTTCAGGCGAGAATATAGGTGTGTAAACTTCAAATATCTGCTCGTTTTGTCAAAACATCCCATATTAGCAACCGTGTTCTGACGATGTCGTTTCTGCCTGAGGCTAGCTGGCTAGCTAGCTAGCTAGCGCGGCTTTGCTAACAAGCTACAGCCGGCCTGGATGACAGTGAGGGCGGCTTACTATCGTTTCACCCCCGGTCCTTCGCAATATCTCGTGGTCACAGCTGGACTTATTTTTCGTTTATATGGACTGATGACTTATTTATTTATTCATTTTAGTAACGGTACAAACAGTGAAAGGCGGTGGATTGTCCAGATGCTGGTCGATGTGGAAAAAATAACTGAGTTGTTTGGTAGTCGCTGACGCGGAGCTACAACCGAGGGCAGCTATCCACCGGTGTGTGTTACAAAGACATGCGGGAACGAGACGAGGCGACCGCCGATCGACCGGTGGTAGATCGTGGATCAGGGAAACCGAAGGCAGGAGAAGCAGGCGGCTGCCGGTCGGAGCGTGAGGTGAACTGAATTTCAGGTAAGAAGTTATGAACTGCACTCTATTTGGGTCAGATATAAACCGAGTTTAGGTGTAGTTTATTTTCGTTGTGCTGACTTTTTACAATCAGTTATAATAACTCGTACTGCGTGCTAGCTAGCACGACGGAGTTTCTATACAGCTGTGTGCGCGCTAAGTTACTGATGTTGAACTTTATGACAGCCTCCCCTGTCATTCTCTCGCCTGTTCAAACTTCAGTCATGCAACTGATCAGTGATCGGCTTTTCTCTCTTGTTTGTTTATCGCGCTAAACAACAGCAGCACGTTTAAGCTTGATCAGCTGTTGTTAGAATTCATTTGATTTTAATTTCTAGTATCAGCTGATGTTTGCTGGAGCCACAGCTGTAGAAGCGGCTGGTGGAAACCAGGAGATGACCTTACTGAATCATCAGAGCTGAACTGGTGATGGAGAAACAGGTTTACCTTTTTTTTAGGTGACATGAATGAGTTGAAGGGAAGTTATGAACTGTTTCTGAGAGAAATAAACACCAAGCTCCTTTTTTATTTAGCTGACAGCTGGTAACTGTGCAGGGGCGGATCTAGCAAAGCTTTTGCCAGGGGGCCAGGTAGGGCATCTTACAACCAAAGTTTGTATAATAATACACAAGATTGGCTGTAGACCATTGTTAATCATTCAGAACACTGTGTAAAAATAACAAAAAACAAAAAGTGAATGCAAAAGTGCATAAATATTTATTTTACGTGTTTGATGTGAGCTGAACTGGTGATGGAGAAGCAGGTTTACCCTTTAGGTGACATGAATTAGTTGAAGGGAAGTTATGAACTGTTTCTGAGAGACAAATAAACACCAAGCTCCTGTTTTTGTGTAGCTGACAGCTGGTAACTGTGCAGGGGCGGATCTAGCAAAGCTTTTGCCAGGGGGCCAGGTAGGGCATTAACAGGGAAAGGGGGACACAAAGATATACTTTTCTTTCTTACTCTCATATAAAATATTTAGCTTTTTATTAAATAGTTATCTGCATCTTACAACCAAAGTTTGTATAATAATACACAAGATTGGCTGTAGACCATTGTTAATCATTCAGAACACTGTAAAAAATAATAAAAAACAAAAAGTGAATGCAAAAGTGCATAAATATTTATTTTACGTGTTTGATGTGTGTGGCGGGGCGTGGTCTGCAGTGCCGCTGCAGTGGAGGTGGACCCACCTGAGCGGCACCTGCAATCACGCCTCTCGGGCGTAGTCTGTGCTGATTAGCAGCGGCATAGGCACACTTAAAATTTCTTCTGAAATTTTCGCTTTCTAGTTGTTATATGTTCTTCACTCGTTGTCTAGTAAAGTCCAGAGAATGAGACACATCATTTCAAAACATACAGCTGCATGTTAGAGATCACAGAGTTCTTCAGTCTTATGAGAACTCATGGAGACTAAATGTCAGACACATCAACAGTAAATGTCCTTCCTCCCCCCGTGAGTTTGTGTCCTCCACACTTGTTTACACAAACATCTGAGGTTTGAACAGTGAGCAAAACCACATGTTACAAAGCTGCTGAGCTACTGAATACTGGAATATTTCATTCAATATCACCATCTGACCAAAGGACAAACACAGAGAGGATTAGAGCGCCAAACTTTGTTTCAAACTGTTTCAGATTTTAGAGGCAAAAAGCAGAATTTCTACCTGGACAAAGAAATCAAAGCAGGAGAAAAACAAGCTTTTTACATTTATTCAAAGGCATTATGTGAATGTACTCTGAGCCACAGCCTCCTAAAGTAAAGACATTTTATCATCTAAACCAGACAGAGTCATGTTTTCAGCAGTGTCTGTATCCTCCATATAGACCATGCCATGGTCCACCTCGGGTGACCAGGTGTCTGACTTTATGTGGGACTACACAGCGCTCAGTCCTTGTTTCCCTGTGCCACACACACATTGAGCCAATGTCCAGTTTTTTTATTGACTCTAGTTTCTGTCGATCGGTAGGCCCACAAAAAAACCCTGTACAGGAAGTAGATTTCATCTCTCTGATAAAAGGAGTTCTAATCCCTGATCCTGTGAGTCTGACCCAGTAGATAATATTTGTATGATCATATTTATGCCTTTGTTGTTTCACAAAGGGTTAAAAACATTCACAGGTTGGACTGTGGTTCTCCTTTTAGCGTCTCTGCTGGAGTTTTAACTGTGAACCTCTTAGATCCAAACTTCTGAACTGCTCATCTCACAGAGGACAAAAGGGAAGAACCCCGAATCTCTTCTTCACCTCACTTTTATACCTGCTCACCCTTTCTCCCCCCTTCCCTCACTGGACGTCACATCTTCACACTTGGGCCAATCAGGTCGTTGACATTTGATCATCTGATGTCCACCCACACCTCATCTCTCTCTCTCTCTCTCTCTCTCCCTCTCTCTCTCTCTCTCTCTCTCGCTCTCTCTCTCTGACTTACAAGATTTAACACAAAGTTTAAACTTTAAAATCACTTCATTACATTTTCTTTGTTCACATTCAAACACTTAACACAGAATAAAACAGAGTAGCCCAGTAGTGGGACATGGTTCCAGCAACTCTGATGGTGACGGCCCGTTTGAAGCTGAAGCTCCGGCACATGTGTCAAAAAATCAACACACTGCTTCAGAAACGCTGTGCTGAGGCTTGGTTTGACTGAACAGAGTCACGTGATCAATGACGTCTGAAGCTTCATTCAGCACGTCACTGCTTCAGTACCTGATTCAATGATTTATAAGGAATTGAATCATTGGTGGGATTTGTGCTGTGTTGTGATTTTGTGAGAGTGAATCAGTGTGTGACATAATTATAGACATGGAGCCAGGAAGAGAGGACGCTCTGCCTGTTCCTAAATAAAACCAGTTCATCAGCATTTCTGCTCCCAGGTCTAAAATGTACATAAGAAATATGATATACACATAATTATAATAATATAACTTATAGTATATTATATATAAATGTACCAGTCTGCTGGTTAATTACATAATCAGGTGGAGGCAGTGACCTCACAACCTCCTATAAGCTTTAAGTTAAGTTTATTTATACCTGTGATGGCATGCCACACATGGTAAGGTCCACACCTCACCACCAGTTGATTCACCTTAATTTAATTTACAGTCACTACTTTCAAATATTCTACTTATTGTTCAATATTGTTTCTTTATTAAATGTATTTATTTTCCATCACACCTTCCAATGTTTATATGGCGTGCACACATATTAACCTTGCAAGGTCAAAGTTCTGTTTTAGGTTATATTAATACATAGTGATGGGTCCTGCAACACTGACGCACCGACGCTTGTATCAAGCTCACCTAGCGATGCCTGTATCGGTGCGTGCGTCGCTTTAAGAAAAAGTCACGTGATCGATACAGCTGCTGTATCGCTCATTGCCAACGCGCCAAACTGTGTTTAAATGGTGCCGCATCCGTATCTGCCAACGGAATGAGTCGCCACCAAAAAAACATGAAATGTCTCTCGCAAAGATAAAAAAGAAACACACATCTCTCCATAACAAAACGGAGCCCGAAAGAAAAAGAAATGTTTCTGCTCTGTGGGATCATTTTGATCTTTTAACTGCAAATAAGGTAACTGTTTGTTTCAGTGTAATCTATCAGAACAGGAAAAACAGCAATGTGACCCTACAGTGTAAATTATTTATTTCATTTTATGCAGGTTAAATGTCGCCTCTGTTATGCATTTCTTACACAAACAAAAGTATCTCCTCAGTGTTTAGGCATACAGAGCCAAACGTAAAAATGAGGAGACGAACACACTGAGAATGAACACAGGTCGGCCTATATTGACACTGAACAGCTTTAACATCTTTTTTTTTATTAATATGTGTTTTATTATTTTGAACTCAAGTATCTATGAAGACTGTTCTGGACCAGGCAGTCCTGAATTTTATTATAAAGGACTGCCAACCCCTTAGTATTGTGGAGAGTGTCAGAGAGAAAAATTCCAAGATCAGAGGATCCTTTAACGTACTGGGGGAATAGGACGACATATTATCAGAACAGTTTCCACCTGGCTTTACAGTTTTTGTGTACCCCAGCTTCATCTGTGCCTGTGAGTTTTCCAAAGTTGGGGAAATGGTGTCAAAAAAACCCCGCAATAGACTGAATGCAAAACATTGCATGAAACTTATTTTTCTGAATAGAATTTTATAATAAACTCTGAGTCAATTACATTTAAATGGGTAATAGAGAGGGATATTATACCCCTTATGTCAAAATATTCATGAGCTTTTTGAGTGATAGGTTCAAATGAATTATTCACGAGCTCCGGAAGTAATAACGGAAGTAATTAAAATATGATATTCATAAAAATATGATATTCATAAAAATATGATATTCATAAAAAATATGATTTTCATAAAATTATGATCTTCATCCAAAATATACTAGTTCATAGCTCATTGCTTTTTCTTCCCTCAAAATTGATACCTACTAATTGATTATTTAGAAAGATTTATTTTATATCAAATAGCATTCTTTTATTTTTAAGCTATTAAAAAAGTTTTTACTTTTTTATGCTTAAAAAACGCCATCTACTGGTGGCTCAGCGCATGAGCGCACAGGGCGCCCGCGCCTGTGTCTCTAGGCGCGCCCGTGAGCGCGCCTCTCTCTGCATCGGGCCTGTGTGTTTAAAACTTTTTGGAAACCCGTTACATGAAATATAACTTTCTTGGAAAAACTTTACAAGAATCAATGTAATTATTTGTTTTACCCCGTTCAAATCTATTGGTTTCATTACATCAAATATAATAATTTTGGAAACCCGTTACATTAAATAAAACTTTCTTGGAAAAACTTTACAAGAATCAGTGTAATTATTTGTTTTACTTGAATCAAATGTATTGGTTTGTTTACTTGAAATAAAACTTTTTGGAAACCCTGTACATAAAGTAAAATGTTTTTGATGTTGCAACTTTATCTTTCTGTTCTGGTTTTAGAGTCATTGTTTCATTGACTCGTACTTTGGGAATCACCCTGTTGTGAGAAAAGAGTAAGCTGGGAAAGAATACAGCATTATATAAGCAGAGTGTTTAAGCTGTATCCATAGATCTAAGACATAAAACTTGTTATTAAAAAAAAAAAAAAAAAAAAAAAAGTTAACTGAAGTACAGATTTAATTTTAAATTATTTCATGAACTGTCCAGGAATTACAGAGAGTTTTATACTGATATGCTTAAATTCTCTGAGTGTATTGGCTGTGTATGACAAGTATTTGTAAATCATTAGTAGTTACTCTTGCATAGGTGGTTTGCTTGTTTTAAATTTGTCCACTATTTTTATTTTTGTATTTTGTAACGTATCTCTGATTCACCTTTTCTTCTTGGCATTGTTGTGTGTACCTCACAAGTCAAATTATACATTGTGATGGAGCAGTCACAATACACTACAATACACACACACACACACCTCCACTCACTCACCTGGAGGATCAACACTCAGGCTAATGATGCTGATGGGGTTATTGCTCTGGGGATTTAGCAGGTAAATTAAATAATGTGTAAAATGAGAATTTCCCGAGTGTGGCATTAATAAAGTCTGTGTCTATGCCAAACCTGAAGTTTAAACTCCTTTTTTAAATTTACCAACACTTCTGATTTGCAGCTAAGACTGTGACATGTTTTCACCATTTGCAAGCCAGAATAGTGATCACTCTTGAAGCCTGGTTGCTGCACAATACTAGGACTACTAGTACTAGTTCTAGTACTACTGCTACTGCACAAAGCATATTTGTTCAGGAATTTCACAAATTTGCTTAAGTCTAATGTGTTGGCTTACAGGTAAACTTGTTTTGGAGGTGGATAGGATTAAAACTTCCAGCATCACATAATGTTTTCTGATCAGTAGGTTTGGAGTAAAAAGAACTGGACATATATTTGCTTTTTTGGGCTACTTTTATGTCAAGAAAGTTAACTTTTTTAGAACTGTGATCAAGGATAACACATAAACCCTTGAAAATGTGATGGTAAAAGAGTCTAACATCTAGGTGTTACATGGTGTTGCAGGTGATAAAGAACCATAAACTACTTCCATTTGTTTAGAGGTGATTGCTAGTTTGGTTGGGTTTTTTAGAGACACAGAGATCCTGTTCTGCTTTACTTTAAAAAAAAAAAGATTTTCAGAGCTGTTGATATATTAATCAGTGTTCATAGAAACATGGATCAACCCTGTTTTGACAGTGAGAGTGTTACATTGTGACAGTTTCCATAAAAGCCTGCAAATTCTCTGAACAGGTAGCCATGAAACAACCATATTTTCTTAAGATTAATTCAATTTAATATTATTTGTATGGCCATATCACAACAACATCATAGCCTTAAACCAGGTTTGGAGTAAAGAGAAATGGACATATAGTTGCTTTTTTTGGGTTACTTTGATGTCAAGAAAGTTAATTTGTTTAGAACTGTGATCAAGGATAACACGTAAAACGTTGAAAGTGTCAGTATAAAAACTGCACAAACTCCAGAAAAGTGGCAACTGAGGTGGCAAGAGTGCAGGCAATTTTTACTTAAGTAGAAGTACAGCTGCTAGTGTCAAAAACACTCGAGTAAAGGTTTGATAAAGTATCGGTTGACAAAAATGTGCTCAAAGTAAGAAAGTCAAAATAGTAACCTAACTGCACCGTGTGCTATAATAAAAAAAATTAAATAATATTAGTAGATAGGACTACAAACTTAGTCTGGTGGTAAAAGGCACAAAGGCCTCAGGGGGACACTTGGCAGCCAGGGTTAGAGCTCAGACACCTGGAGCCTGGGGGTTGGGGCTAACAACACTGACTGGTAAAAGAATCTAACATCCAAGTGTTACATGGTGTTGCAGATGATAAAGAGCCATAAACCACTGTTTAGAGGCTGTTGTGGAAGTTTTCCATTTAATAAAGCCTGCAGACAAGCGATGAGGCTCAAAACACCCCAATCAGACGAAGTAAAGGCGATTCGCGGTGTTAGCGGGCCAAAACTTTCACCTGCTTTTAGCTGGTAGAAATAGATTTCTCTAAGGCTGAAAGCATAGCTCCCAGACCCACCGGTGTTGAGCCTGAATCTCTCCTCCATCGGACCTGCAGCCGATTGGCTAACCGGGGTGCGAATGGAGCCGCCCCTTTGTTATGTGATTGGGAGCGGGGCAGTAAGGTTTACCTGGGAGGCGGAGTTGGCCTCCGGCGCAAAATTTCGAGCGAAGGGAAAGAATCATTTGGGATACTGAGACAGAACGAGTAACAAGGGAAAAACTGTGCTCTGGCTGCGGTTGCGGGACGAGTAAGAGCGAAAGGAGGACTTAGACTCTGCGCTGAATTTTAGAGGGAGCTAGTGAGAGGGCTGGTTTTTTGAAGAAAAAAGACTAAGGGTTTTTTTTCAGGATTTTTCCCTGTTATCGAATATAAGGGTTAGGGTATACGAGGGGTTGCCTAGAAGTTATTCTAGGGGTTTTTGGATAGAAATACGGAGGATTTTTCAGGAGTTTCTCCCTGCTTATTTCCTAAGGATCGGGGTTTGGGAGCGGGGGAGAGAGTTTTATCGAGTAATTCTATGGGGTTTTTTATGGTGCGTTTTTTGGGAGAAAATAGTTTTTTGAGAAAGTTTTTTATGTTGGGAGCAGCGGTGCGTTTATGCTCGGGGTGGGAGCAACGGGGAATGCGAGAGTTTTTTGCGATTCTGAGTTTGATTTTAAATCTCCTTGTTCGGATTAAACAAATGCATATAAAATGAAATAAAGTTTTCCCCAAAGGCATGCACCCTGTATGTCTGCCCATACTGAACGTTACAAAGCACAAGTTTAACTAAGCACATTTATACTGGTTTAACACATTTTCACAGACAAGCACGGTCCCAGAAACACACAGGCCCGATGCAGAGAGAGGCGCGCTCACGGGCGCGCCTAGAGACACAGGCTATTTGAAAGAATGCTATTTGATATAAAATAAATCTTTCTAAATAATCAATTAGTAGGTTTTTGAGGGAAGAAAAAGCAATGAGCTATGAACTAGTATATTTTGGATGAATATCATAATTTTATGAAAATCATATTTTTTATGAATATCATATTTTTATGAATATCATATTTTTATGAATATCATATTTTAATTACTTCCGTTATTACTTCCGGAGCTCATGAATAATTCATTTGAACCTATCACTCAAAAAGCTCATGAATATTTTGACATAAGGGGTATAATATCCCTCTCTGGTAATATTACATTCACATTACTTTCATTTTAATTTTCACTTAAAATCATTCACAATATATTTTAAAGATGTCTACAATATTTGCAATGTAAAAGATATAAAATGATTCCATGGAAAGTACAATACCTTACAGTGTATACACGTATGACTATGTCATTGAATCAGTTTCTGTTGTGAGTCTCAACTAAGTTGCCTGCAATGATATTTAAGGTCCAGCAGGTGTCAGTATGGAGCAAAATAGCAACACTGTTTCGTGTCAACACAGTATCGATACAGTTTGGGGAATGTGCTGAAACGCTTCACGAGGCCTCATCTACCCATCACTATTAATACATCTCTCTTTGTTTGAGTTACCTGGGGGTTGGCATCTTCTCCTGTCTGGCAAAAGGTGTGGCAAAGGGCTGGGAGACCTGAAGTACCACTGACAGCCTAATTGGATAGCACCACATGCTTCATTGCCTGGGGGGTGTTTCATGTTTGTTTAATTGTTTTGTATTAGTTGGTTATATGGCAGCCATTTTGTTTTCCCCCGTGTGTGTCATTTGGTTTAGCTAAGCCAGTATTTAAGTCCCCCCCTGTGTCATTTCAGCAGGTCAGTTTACCTTATGTTTGTTTGAGGTTTTGTTAATTATTATCTGGAGTTTAGTCTATTGAGTTGACCTCTTTTATTGGTCTGCCTGTTTAAGTTTTGGTTTTGTTAAATATATTTTCATATTTTTGGGTCAATAAAACCCCTTTTTTGAATTAAACCACCTGTGTCCTTTTTGCTTTACTGCTTGGTCCCTGACAATACCCATAGGTAAATTTGCTTTACAGAACAATGACAGCATTTGGCCTCCCTTCACAAACACACACACCTAATGAAACCTGACAAAACACATATTTAGTTATTAAAAAAAAGAATCAAATCAAAAACAATTGTTATTGAGTTCAGTGACAGCAGCAGGGACAAAGCTGTTTTTATAATGCTTTGTCCTGCATCTTGGAACTAGAAACCTCCGTCCTGAAGAAAGAAGCTAAATCCACCCGTAGAGGATGGGAACCATTTTTAAGGATTGATTAAGCCATCTGTGGTACCTGTTTAGAGTACAGGGAGTCTAAACAGGCCTGTGACTCATCTATCAGACGACTGGACCATCTCACTAACTGATTCAGTGAATGTTTCTCTGTGACAGAGGTCTGACTGAACCATGCCACCAAACAAAAAGATAAAACAGACTCAATAAAAGAACAATGAAACAAAGTTAAAATCTTTCGGTCAATGTGGAAATGAGCAAGTTTCCTGAGGCAGTAAAGGCACTGGTGACCCTTTTTACAGACCGATTTGCAATAAAAGTTCAGTTTTTCATTGATTATGGTCCCAGGATATTTATATGATTGCACTTGCTCTATTTTCTGACCTTTAATTAAAGTGACTCTGAGCCCATTTTGTTGTTTCCTAAAATCAATAACCATATCTTTTGTTTTAGATATGTTCAATTGGAGATAAGACTCCTCCCACCACTGAACAAAGTCATCAATGATTGGACCGTGGTGAGTTTCACCCTCTTTCAGTAAGCTGACAATAACAAAGTCATCTGTAAATTTAATGATGGCCCTGTTTTCATATCTGCTCTGACACATGTTTGTAAAGAGAATGAATAATAAGGGCGATAAGAGACACCCTGGAGGAGAAGCTGTGGAGGAGAACACTGGGTCAGACAGAACCCCATTTATTCTCACTCTTTGTGACCTGTCAGTTAAAAGATCTAAAATCCAGCAAACCAGGTTTTTCCTGATTTCAAACTGTTCTAAAAGTCTTTTAATTAAAATATGGGGCTGTATTGTATTAAAAACCGAAAAAAATCAATGAAAAGAAGTCTTGCAAAAGTCCCTTTACTCTCTACATGTTTAAGAATCAGATTAGAGTCAAAAGCGTGTCCTGCACTCCTCTGTTGGGCCTGTACGCAAATTGCATTGGATCCAGCTGATATTCAATCTCTTCCATAATCACATTTCTGATGATTTTTTCAAAGACTTTCATGACAACTGAGGTGAGGCAACAGGCCTGAAGTCATTCAGGACGTTTGGACGACTAGATTTAGGGACATGAACGACGACAGCTTCCTTCCAAAGCGAGGGCACATTTTGTATTTGAAAGGATTTATTAAAAATAACCTGAAATTTAGGACTGAGCTCTTTAGCACAAGATTTAATTAGGCAGCCACTAATGTTATCAGGGCCCTGGCTCTTGTTCACATTAACTGTATGAAAGGCCTTTTGGACATCGCTGAGTTCAGTGATGAAGTGTTGAGTATCTTTCAGTTTCTGTTTCAGTTCAGAAGAACTAAAACGAGCATAAAGCAAATTCAAATCTCTGTCTGACTTAAAACCGTCTAAAATGATCTGACTGCTGCTCTGGGGATTTTGAAACACTGATATAGTTTTTTATACAAGTCCAGGCAGACCCAACATTTTTTGCAGCAAATTTGCTTTCAAGAAGGTTTTTGTAGATCTGTTTTGCTTTCAAGAGCTCGATTTTCAAGTCTTTGGTGACTGCCTGAAAGTCAGTAACAGCCCCCTCTTTAAAAGCCTGTCTCTTTTTCCTTAAACAGGATTTGATGCATTTGGTGACCCATGGCTTATTGTTAGGGTGCACTTTAGCACGCTTAAGGGGTATAATCATGTCTTTACAAAAAACTGCATGTGAGCTAACATCCACCAAAGCATCAAGACTGAATAAAAACTTCCCAATCTGTAAATTTAAAACATTCCTGCAAGGTAAGCACAGATTCTTCTGACCACATGATTGATTGATGATAACATAATTTTTTCGCCCCCCAAAAATTCATGTTCAAAGCAACACATCAACCCGATATCACACAGAACTGTCACATGACATCAAACACAAGCTGTCAGCTCTGCAGAGTGGGCAATCATAATGAAGCAGTTCATTATAAGCTGCAGACTCAAGCTGCTCTTCATATCTTTGTCCACCAGATGTCACCAAAGAGGACTGTGATGAAAGCTTCGAGTAATGAACCGTTTTTCATTACAAGCTTGGCCAACTGACTACAATCTCCAATAAACTAATATGACTTTTCAATCCTCTCTTCAATCACTTGGTACCACCAGGAACCTTTAAATGGGCCCTCAAGCTGCCTGGAGACTGTTTTGTCGTGCACATCAGAGAAACCACAGGTAAGACAATCTTATCCAAAAGGTCAGTGTAACAGTATTGTTTTCCACCAGCTTAACCAGACTGCCCATACTAACTGAAATTTCTTTTCCTAGGAAAACATTAAACAGCAGCAGCTGGAAAACTGGAAAACCTAAAGACAAATAATCAATAAAACATAACAAACTTTTGCATGAGTGAGTATTGATAAACTGAGCATAATTAAATCTCAGTGAAACCACATATAAGTTCTGGTAACTGGCACATATTTATGTTTAATATGTTGTTTTATATTTTGATCAGTTTCAGGTGTTTGTGCGACTGTGTTAACCATCAGTAAAACCACATATAAATCACACTTCTGTGTTTAACAATTACAACACTTGATGCTGTTTTTCTGATTCAGGATTATGTGTGTGATGAGTTGGCCACACAGCTCTTATCTTTCTGCTTCACACACACACAAAACTGCCGAGGTTGAAGCTGGCTTCAGTCTCTTTCTACCCCAGGTCTCACCACATTTCCAAAATGTAAACTCTGAGTCTCATAAGAAATGTGGTTCAAAAAGATGTGCTGATCTATGAATGCATCCTTACTGAAAGCTAAAGATGTCCAGCAGACAAAAACAGCAGCTGAATGAACAGTTATCATGAGCGAGTGTACAAACACTATCACAGGAAATAACAGAAATAAACTGTAGTTTCCATTTATACCTGTAGTATTTTTTCAGGTCAATAACATCTTCCACTATGTAAAAATACGATTTCATTGAATCTTAAACAAATAAAAACTTTTTTCTTTTCCCAGAATTTAGACAAATGAACAAAAAATAAATGATTATTTATTTAGGTATTAAAATAGGAAAAATCAGTTTAAATTAGAGTACCATTAAAACAAGAAATTAGCACCGAAATGCCAAAACACAAAAACAGAACAATAAAGTGTCTTTAAAGATGATTCAAAAACATTTGTAGGAGCAGTTTTATGAACCATGTTCTGTTAATATACTGACTAACCAGCAGCAACACTCTGACTCAGTGTTTCCATCTGTGTTTATTTCCATCTTTACAGTCAGGCATAAACATCTCACAGCAGCTGGAAAAACCAGTGAGCACACTTTAGAGGAAAAAAGTGAAAGTTTCTGTTCAACTGTAAAATATTCTCTGTAATGTAAATTGTTCTGCTCTCTGACAAACCATCAGAGGTGCAGCACGTGTATCATTTGGTGTTTGAAGCAGAAACAAAAGCAAAGAGTTAAAGGAAGACACATTTGAAGAAGAAGGAAAATGAAAACAAGACGTCACTGAGCAACAACCTGACAGAACGAGAGCCAACAGTTTACTATCAGAACTGAGGCTGATCATTAACAGGGAGCAGCAGGTAACAAGGTCATCAGCAGTGGAGGAAAGTATGGAAGTAATACTCAGCTTCATATTTGAAGATACTCGAGTATCTTAGCTGCAGGTCTGGAACAATGGTTTTATTTACTTTCCCCTTGGAGTCCAGTCTTCTTCACACTGAGGAGGGACATATAAGCAGGAACAGTTGTCATAACTGTTACAACCACCAGATGGCGAAAGAGTCCCACTGCAACTTTAAGCCATGAAGGATGTGTCTTGATGTTTGCTTGTGATAAATCTGCTTTATGTGAGTCTTTTTCAGAAAGTAACAGTAATATGTCTGATTATGTGTCTTTAATCAGTAAAGTCTCGCTTTGCTAGAAATAAATAAATAATAAAATTGTAAACATGCAGCTGTATGTTAGAAGTCAAAGGGTCCTTAAGTCTTCTGTAAATTGACGGGGATCAAATGAAGGACACAAGTATCTGTTCTTACTCTAATAAATGCTGCTTTAATATCCAACAGACTATTTTCCTTCCTCATCAGCAGTAAACAGCTCGACTCCGTCTGTGCATTTGTGTCCTCCATACTTGTTCACACAGACATCTCAGGCTTGATGCCACGATGCAGTGTAGAAACCTGACAACCCTCTGACTCATGTTCAAATGTTCAAGGACATTTCTCAGGATCATGTATGACCCCTTTTTGAAATTTGGACTTTCATTGATAATATTTGTGTTTCTGAGTCATTTTTGTGGAGACTTCTGTCCAACGTAGTGTCCAAATGAAGCCTGAAGCTTTTCTTCAGCCTCTTGTCAGATGGTCAGCAACAAAACTCTGTTCCAACCAATGTCTGATAAGAGATGAGACACAGCAGCTGACCAAATGATCATTTCATGCTGAAGACATCCTCAGACAGAATTAAATACATACATAAACACAGCCTGGTGCCAATAACACAGCTAATGACACTGCTGTATCACTGGCTTTACTGATTAAAGACCATATCTGAAGGAAATCTTTGAACACAACAGAAAGTGACCTTTTAAACACTGAGTGTCATCCTCACCTCAGTTCAGTCTTCAGCTGTTCTGTGGTCACCATGACTGTTTCACTGTACTCATCAACTAGTTGTTAAACTGTAACAGACTTCATTTGAAATGATTTGTTGTGAACAAGTGTAAGGAGATGATTGTCGACTTCAGGAAGACTCCACTCACACACCACTCAGCATCCGTGGTTCCATGGTAGAGAGTGTTACCAGCATCAAGCTCCTGGGAGTTCACATCTCAGACAACCTCACCTGGACCACCAACACCACCCCCATCACCAAAAAAAAAGGCCCAGCAGCGCCTCCACTTCCTGAGACGCCTGAAGCGGGCCAACCTCATTCCTGCTATCCTCACCACGTTCTACAGGGCACCATTGAGAGTGTTCTGACCAGCTGCATCTCCGTGTGGTTTGGCAACTGCAATGTTGGTGATCTCAGCAAACTACAATGCATTGTTAAAGCAGCTGCCAAGATCATCTGAACATCTCTCCCTCTGCTACAAAACCGCTGCATCAGTAAGGCCTCCAGCATCGTGCTTGACCCCTCTCACCCCTCACATATACTCTTTTCTCTCCTTCCATCCTGCAGACGCTACTGCAGCATCGGCGCCCGATCCCCCAGACTGTGGAACAGCTTTTTCCCACAAGCCCTCCTAAACTCACTACCAGCCCTCCCTCTCTCCCCCACCACACACACCCACACAAACTGCTAACCGACTCTTTTGCATTTTTGCATTTTACACACCACTGCCTCTGTAAGACACGCTGCTCTATGGACATTTATTTACTCCAGGTTTACGAGCTGCTACACTGGTCACTTTAAACTCCAAACTGTAAATTGTAAATTCTAATTGAAAAGTCTCTTGATCACCTTAGACTTAAGCGTTTACTTTTTTTTTTCTCCTTTCTTTATCTATTTATTGCCTTTTTTGCACTGATCTAACCGAAGCCTCATAGTCTTGTCTCTCTGTATGCTGCACTAGATATAGTAGAGATTACAATACAGTTTCTTTTGACTTGACATTGACTAATACTGTAGTGAAGAAAGTTGAAAGGTCACAGAGCGACTGCTGAATCTTCTGCTCTAAACATGAACTCTGAACTTTGTGATGCTTCAGGAGGAAAACTGCTTCAGTTATTCTCTCAGATTAGTTTCATATTTTCTGCATCAGATTTGAGTGAGATCCTGGAATGAAGACAGAAGAAAAGACTTTGTTCAAAGTTTGATTTATAGTTAAACCTTCCAGTTTATTCACACAATAAAACATCAACACAATATATGAATTCATTCATTAAAATCACAGTTTTTCCTCATTTGTTTGATGATTTTGACAAAAATAAACACAAACACACACACATGGTCTGCCATACTCATAAAGAGAAATATTGACATTTTTCTTTTTTTTAATTCTTTATTTCTAAACTTTTACTTCACTAAGCTGATTACAGGCATTGGTCAACACAATTTACAAGGAAAAAACAAGAAAGAAAGAAAAAAGAGAAAAGAGAAAAAAGAAAAGAAAAGAAAAGAAGCACTGAACAATCAGACCAGTTAGTTAGATTGGTAATTTCAAGCTTTGAAAATAAGATTCGGCTTATGGGTTTTGGTGTATAGGACCCACTTATCCCAACACGAACGGAACCAACACACCCTGTCATTGACATAAGCTATTAACTCCTCCATCCTATCAATCTCTAGCGTAATTTCCCACCATAATGACAAAGTCGGTATATCTTGCAATAACCATTTCTTAGTTATACATTTCTTACTTGCAACAAGTAAAGCTCTTAACAAACATGTGTCATTTTTAGACCAGTTCTGCGGCATACATCCAAAAAAGATTGTCTTCATGTCCAAGGGGAATTTACAGTCAAAAATGCCTTGTAGTGTTCCATGAATGTCTTTCCAGTATGTCCGGAGCAAAGAACAATCCCACATAATATGGGTGTGGTGTGCTCGTTGGTGTCCACAGTTTCTCCAACACACGGGAGGATTCCCATCGTAATGAGCCTTTTGACACAGAGTGATAAAAAACCTTATCAAAGACTTCCATCCAAATTCCCTCCAACTGCTGGAGGAAGTACTCCTCCATTGCCGTTCCCACATCTGAGTCCATTCATCCCTTGAAATACACACCCCTCCCTCCTTTTCCCATAACGTCTTCACATAGTCAGTTGAGTGGGGAAGCTTATTTATAAGAAAGGTATACAGGAAGGAGATAAGTCTTGTATTGACATCCCCTCTATACGCCTGTCTAAACAGAGTTACCAATTCCACATTAGTGTTTGACATCACTCCGATTGTTGTTTTTATATAATGACTTATTTGCAAGTATCGGTAAAAGTCCTGTTTTTCCAGATTGTACTTCTGTTTCAGTGTGTCAAAACTAATTATGTTCCCATCCTTAATCAAACTATCGAGTGTAGATAACCCTTTAGCGGACCAACTTTTAAAACGTGAGTCCAGTTTGTTCGGGACAAAGTCATATGCATACCACTTAAATAAAGCCAAATCCCGTTCCAATTTAAATTCCTTCACAACGTTTCTCCATACAGTAAGTGTACATGACACCCAGGGGTTGCAAACCTTGTCTATACATTCTCAAATGTTCGAATCCATCAAGACAGCTTGTATTGGAGAGGAAAACATGCTCTCCTCAATAGTCTTCCATTGTGCTTCGTAGCTTGTATCACACCAATTGACCACTGTCTTCAGCTGAGCAGCCCGAAAATAATTTTTTAGTGACGGCAGCCACTTCTTATGTAGTTGTAAAGTTTTAAAACAAATGATTTTGCTTGCCATCTCATTGGATAGTGAACAACCAAGTGAGCCGGAATATTGACATTTTTCAATGCAAATATTGAAGAAACATTTAGAGGACAGAGAAGTTTACATTTTCATGTGGAGAAATATTTTAGTAAATCAAAATGATGATGAGCAGTGATAGCCTCCATAAACAGTCACAGGAAAGATCTCCTTTAAAAACTCAGAAACATGAAGAGAACAACTAGAAGATGTGGAGGTACCACCCATAATGTTTGACTGACAGCTGATATCTGTGCAGAAATGATGGAGAGAAAATAAAATGAAACTAAAATACAGATTTAAACCCACAAAATGAAAGACTTCAGTCTATTTCACTTTAATCAACTCAGCAGTGGCTCCACAATCATCATCATAATCGTAGTAAAGCCTCAGTCCGGCATAGAGCGGCTGAGTGAATGTGGTCTGGACTCTGTGGAGGAGAGTCATGGTTTCAGAGACGCTGTAGAAGGACAAAATACCTGCTCTGTGATCCAGGTACACTCCTACTCTGGAGGAACGAGGACCTGAGACATGAGTTTGGATGTTGTTGTACCAAAATGTATAACTGTTGTTGTCACAATCTAATGACCACGATTTGTCATTATGTCCAAATCCACATTCATTACCCAATCCTTTTCTGCTGATATTCTTGTATGCGACTGCTACATAAACTCCTCCCCCTCTCCACTCCACCTCCCAGTAACAACGTTCAGTCAGACTCTCTCTACTCAGGACCTGCTGCCAATAAATGAATCTGTCTGGATGATCAGAATAAGACTGTTGTTGTTTCACTCCAGTTGCTTTTCTGTTCCCCTCTGATAATAACAGCTGTTTGTGTGCTGTGTTTGGATCCAGTGTGATTTCACATGAATATCTTAAGAATTCAGCTCTGGTCTTTGGCTCTGGTGGATCTGACAGTAAAACATCCACTTCAGTGACTGTCAGTGAGATGTTTGTCCATTCCTCTCTCAGAATGTCCTGTAGTTTATCTCTGACCTCTGACACAGCTGCTGTCACATCCTCAAAGTAGCTCAGAGGACGGATATTGATGCTGGATGAGTCTGTAGACTCACTGAGTGCTGACAGTGAGGGGTAGTTGTGTAGAAACTGGATGTGATCCTCTGTGTGTGAGAGCTGCTTCAGCTCAGCATCTTTCCTCTTCAGCTCAGTGATCTCCTGCTCCAGCTTCTCCTCAAGCTCTTTGACTCGACTCACTTCAGTTTCCTGCTGGGATCTGATCTGCTGCTTCACATCAGAGCTTCTTTTCTGGATGAGATGGATCAGCTCAGTGAAGATCTTCTCACTGTGCTCCACTGTTTGATCAGCAGACTGATTGATGGCCTCCACCTCCTGTTGAAGCAGCTTCACATCTTTCTCTCTGTCCTGGATTCTCTGCCGGATGTTTTGTCGACTCACCTCCAGCTCTCTCTGCCTCTCAGTCCTTTCTGCTGCAGCTGAGACTGTGTCATGGCCTTTATGTTCATCCACAGGGCAGAGATAACAGATACTCTGCTGATCAGTACGACAGAACATCTTCATCACCTCATCATGACGAGAGCAGATGTTCTCCTGGAGCTTCTTGGAGGGCTCCACCAGCTTGTGTTTCTTGAATGTTTGTGAATCATAATGAGGCTGAAGGTGTTTCTCACAGTAAGATGCCAGACAGAATAAACAGGACTTGAAGGCTTTCATTTTTCTTCCAGTGCAGACATCACAGGTCACATCTTCAGGTCCAGCATAGCAGTGATCAGCAGGAGCAGCTTGGAGTCCAGTCTTCTTCAGCTCCTCCACTAAATCTGCTAACATGGTGTTTTTCACCAGGACAGGCCTCGCTGTGAAAGTCTGTCTGCACTGAGGGCAGCTGTAGATTCTCTTGTTTTCCTCTTCATCCCAGTGGGTTTTAATACAGTTCATGCAGTAGCTGTGTCCACAGGGAATAGTCACCGGATCCTTCAGTAGATCCAAACAGACTGAACAGCAGAATTTTGTTTGATCCATTTGATTCATGTGCTGTGCCGTTTCACTGTCTCTCAGTGACTGTCAGACAGTTTGACTTTCTCTGAACAGAAACAACCTCTGTGCTCTGAAGGGAAACAGATCTCTGCTCTTGTTCACCTCCTACAGGAAATGAGGCTCACCAGCAACTGCATTTACACCATGTTGTTTAGACCCATCCTGATACAGACACATCTGTGAAGGGAGGCACTAAAGAGCCATTCTGGTGACGCAGGGTGTGGTATATTTGGTTACAGCATGCAGTAACAAGTCTGACCCAGTTAAAGTTTAATAGTTTAACTTTACTTGGATGCTTGAAATTTGACAGTCAACACTCAGCGAGGTTATTCTATATTTCAAAAAGTTCAGCAAAGTTTATGATGCTGTGATGAATAAAAATAAATGACACTTTATATTTTGACATTTTCTAATCTTAGTTCATTCTCACACTTACAGAATGATGCTTGGGAACAACTGACTCCACTAAATCAAACCTGTGTTCAAATGAGATTATGATCATTAAATAGTAACAAATATTTAAATTTAGCAATAACAAATGCAGATCGGTCCACAATGTTTACAAAAACAAACAAATCACTATTTTGTAGTTTTTCCTGTGTACACAGTGACAGTGGAGTTTAAATGAAAATATCAAGATGTGCTTGAAATGAAAAATGTCAAGTTTAATTCAAGGTTTTAGTAAAATTTTGCCTGAACTGTTTAGTAATTTTTTACAAAGTGTCCATGTCAGTAATTCATTCAAATGTATTTTGGTCTTAAACTGATCCAGTAAATGTAACTTTGTCTCACCTACTTAATCGAGTATTTTAGTTGTTTAACTGTCATTATAACTAAACTGAACATCCAAAGCTTTTCTCACTGCAGTTTTGTTGTGCAGTTATAGCAGCACTTTGAATCATCCAGTTTAATAGAACTGTCTGTTGAATTGTTGTTTTGTTTGGTGCGATGGTTCATTTTGTTTAAATAATTGATGAAAATTTGATGTATCTGATTATTTATTACTGGTGCAAACAATTCATTTATTCATGGTGCAAATATATAGTAGACTCAGGATTTTAATTCAGTTTTCTTGACACTGATCGAGAAAATACTCTAAATATAAATATTCACCTAAACATTCAAAATTATTCAATTGCATGAAAAGAAATATGAACTCTCTACAATACTGGCTTCTGATTGGTTGAAAAAGCAGGTGCTGAACTTCAGAAGAGCTAAACCTGCAAAACTGTGTAAAACCAGAGTGGATGCTGCCCTCTGACCTTTCAGAAGTACGATCTTTTTATGAAGACACAGAGGCAGAGTTATTATTCATCACTTTAAAGATGATATTCGTTATATGTTCTTCACTCGTTGTCTAGTAAAGTCCAGAGAATGAGACACATCATTTCAAAACATACAGCTGCATGTTAGAGATCACAGAGTTCTTCAGTCTTATGAGAACTCATGGAGACTAAATGTCAGACACATCAACAGTAAATGTCCTTCCTCCCCCCGTGAGTTTGTGTCCTCCACACTTGTTTACACAAACATCTGAGGTTTGAACAGTGTGCAAAACCACATGTTACAAAGCTGCTGAGCTACTGAATACTGGAATATTTCATTCAATATCACCATCTGACCAAAGGACAAACACAGAGAGGATTAGAGCGCCAAACTTTGTTTCAAACTGTTTCAGATTTTAGAGGCAAAAAGCAGAATTTCTACCTGGACAAAGAAATCAAAGCAGGAGAAAAACAAGCTTTTTACATTTATTCAAAGGCATTATGTGAATGTACTCTGAGCCACAGCCTCCTAAAGTAAAGACATTTTATCATCTAAACCAGACAGAGTCATGTTTTCAGCAGTGTCTGTATCCTCCATATAGACCATGCCATGGTCCACCGAGGGTGACCAGGTGTCTGACTTTATGTGGGACTACACAGCGCTCAGTCCTTGTTTCCCTGTGCCACACACACATTGAGCCAAACTTTAACTGTGAACCTCTTAGATCCAAACTTCTGAACTGCTCATCTCACAGAGGACAAAAGGGAAGAACCCCGAATCTCTTCTTCACCTCACTTTTATACCTGCTCACCCTTTCTCCCCCCTTCCCTCACTGGACGTCACATCTTCACACTTGGGCCAATCAAGTTGTTGACATTTAATCATCTCATGTCCACCCACACCTCATCTCTCTCTCTCTCTCTCTGACTTACAAGATTTAACACAAACTTTAAAATCACTTAATTACATTTTCTTTCTTATTCTTAACACAGAAAATTCACATTCAAAAACATAACACAGAATAAAACAGAGTAGCCCAGTAGTGGGACATGGTTCCAGCAACAGCCTCTGATGGTGACGGCCCGTTTGAAGCTGAAGCTCCGGCACGTGTGTCAAAAAAATCAACACACTGCTTCAGAAACGCTGTGCTGAGGCTTGGTTTGTCTGAACAGAGTCACGTGATCAATGACGTCTGAAGCTTCATTCAGCACGTCACTGCTTCAGTACCTGATTCGATGATTTATAAGGAATTGAATCATTGGTGGGATTTGTGCTGTGTTTTGGTGATTTTGTGCGAGAGAGAGTGAATCAGTGTGCGACATAATTATAGACTTGGAGCCAGGAAGAGAGGACGCTCTGCCTGTTCCTAAATAAAAACCAGTTCATCAGCAGCTCTGCTCCCAGATCTAAAATATGATACACATACTTATAATTATAGAAGTTATAGTATATGATATATCTTCCTGATGATCGAGGAAAAATTAATCTTCCCATTGAATGTTTTTTGTGATTTCCTTCCTCTTTGGAGCTAAAAGAGGCCACCCAAACACATGCGCTATCAATGGAAAGACAGGATCTCCTCTATTTAGTACATTGAGACTTATTACGATAGCTCAAATAAGTCAAAAGATAGAGACCAAAAACAAATGTTTATTACAGAGGACATAAATGAATAGGCTGGTTCTCAGGAGGATATAAACGTACCTGACTGCTGGTTAATTACTTAATCAGGTGGAAGCAGGGACCCCACAGCACAAGCATACTCACAACCTATGAGATTGATTATAAGATTATATATTTTAATAGTAAAAACATCAAGAAACCACAGGACAACAACCCATGGCACGTGTTTAACATCAGACGGCCTCTGATGTCCAAATGAAGCTTTCTGAAGCTTGCATTGAAAAAACGGTTCATTACTCAAAGCTTTTCAACACAAACCTCTTTGGTGACATCTGGTGGACAAAACTATGAAGAGCAGCTTGAATCTGCAGCTTAAAAAATGAACTGCTTCATTATGATCGCCCACTCTGCAGAGCTTGTGTTTGATGTCATGTGACAGTTCTGTGTGATATCAGGCTGATGTGGTGCTTTGTACATATTTTTTTTTTTTGGGGGGGGGGGGGGGGGGGGGGGGATAATGTCATGTCTATTTCAATAATAAATCATTTAGATGAATAAACCTTCCTTGTTTAACTGGCAGCTCTTTATAGACTGCTGCTAATTTGCCCTGAAGCCATACCGCTATCTGTGGTTACATACGAAACTAAACCACACACACATTTCTTATCTAATAATTATTATTAATATCAAATCAATGCTGTAGACATAAAAACCATAATTACAACTATTAAATAAAATATTTCCCACTTGGTGAAGTACGGAAGCGTAGAGCTGCCACCCAGTCAAAAGAAAAATAGAGCTATATCACGTTATAATGTGAACTTTATTGTTCTAACAATATACTTTTCATGTTTGTACAATATAATATCACGTTATTACAAAACATATTTCACGTTCTTACAATATAAATATTATTTTGTATGAATGTGATAATTATACTGTTAGAATAATAAAGTTTTCATGTTATAACGTGATATAGCTATATTTTTCTTTTGCCCGGGTGGCAGCTCTACACTTCCGCAGCCACCTGACTACAATCTACAATAAACTAATATGTCTATTCAGTCCTCTCTTTAATCACTTGGTACCACCAGGAACTTTAAAAGGGCACTAAAGCTGTCTGGAGACCCTTTTGGCTGGCACACCATCAAGAGAAACCACAGCTAAGACAATCTTATCCAAAAGGCAAGTGTAAAAATATTGTTTTCCACCAGCTTCCCATACTAATTGAAATTTATTTTCCTAGACAGACAGTAGCAGCTGAAAAACTGCCCACAAGCAAAACCTAAAGCCAAATAATCAATAAAACATAACAAACTTTTGTATGAGTGCCCTTTCCTTTAATATCAATATTAAAATAACCAATGTTATATCTTCACTACTTAACCATACCTTCATTACACCCTCATCCTGCACCACACACACACACACACACACCACGGTCAGACTCTTGGTAAGGTCTGTTATTAAAATCACTGTTACTCTATTTTCTGATTCATTATACTGGTTAACTTAAACATATTTATTTTAATTTATTTTCAACATGCCAGTATTGAGAAACTGAGCATAATTAAACCTCAGTGAAACCACATATAAGTTCTGGTAACTGGCACATATTTATGTTTAATATGCTGTTTTAAATTTTGATCAGTTTTAGGTGTTTGTGCGACTGTGTTAACCACGTACGCTTACTTCGGTGACAGTGACAGAGTGTTGTGTCTTCATCTTTGTGGAAACTTGGCTTAACAATAACATTCCCGACAGTGACATTCAACTCGACCGACTAACATGTTTTCGAGCAGACAGAGGTCTCGCTAAAGGCAGTACTCCAGGAGGATTTCACAAAGCTTCAGCGACGGCTGAGACACTCGGAGGCTGTGACGAGGAATACAGACCATCACAGACTACAAGCCCACTCCACAGACCGTTGTTGGTTTCATGTCTTTACCAGATGAGCTAAACAAATTCTTCGCTCACTTTGAGGCACAGACCTTCACCCCCGCACAGAAGACCCCCCCAACAATCGGGTGGTGACACTATCCCCAGACACTGTGTGGAGATCCCTTGCTAGGATCACTCAAAGCCCCAGGTCCTGACAACATCCCGGGATGAGCACTGAAGAACTGTGCTGCAGAACTCACAGATGTCTTCATAGAAATCTTTAACACATCACTGAGCCAGGCTGTTGTTCCCACATGCCTCAAAGCCTCCACCATCATTCCTGTACCGAAGAAGTCATCTCCCTCCTGCTTTCATTACTACCATCCAGTTGCACTCACCTCCATCATTATGAAGCAGTTTTAAACGCCCTTCACTCAGCCCTCGCCCATCAGGACACTAGAGACTCATATGTTAGAATGCTGTTCATAGACTTCAGTTCAGCATTCAACACCATCATTCCCCAGCAACTCATTCACAAACTGGATGTGCTGGGGATCAGCACCTGGCTGTAACTGGCTGCTGGATTACCTGACAGGAAGACAGCAGACAGTACGGGTCGGCAGCAACACCTCCAGCACAAGAACACTGAGTACGGCGCTCCCCAAGGATGTGTGTTGAGCCCCCTTCTCTTCACTCTGCTGAACCACGACTGCACACCACCACACAGCTCCAACCTTTTCATTAAGTTTGCAGACGACACAACTGTGGTAGGTCACATCAGCAACAACGATGAGACCTACTACAGGTGTGAAGTTTACTATCTGTCCGAGTGGTGCAGCAACAACAACCTGTCCCTGAATGTGGAGAAGACTAAGGAGATCTTCATAGACTTCAGGAGAACTCAAACCCTGCACACCCCACTAACCATCAATGGTGCTGCTGTGGAGAGGGTAAGCAGCAGCACCAAGTTCCTGGGTGTGCACATCTCAGAAGATCTCTCCTGGTCAAAAAACACAGCATCACTGGTCAGTAAAGCCCAACAGCGACTCTACGTCCTCCGCAAACTGAGGAGAGCAAAAGCCTCAACCCCCATTATGAGCACAGAGCACAGAGGCACTGTTGAGAGTATCCTCACCAGCTGCATCACTGTGTGGTATGGCTCCTGCACTGGGTCCTGCTGGAAAAAGTTACAACAGGTAGTGAGAGCAGCGGAGAGGATCATGGGTACTTCTCTTCCCCCCCTCCAGGACATCTACTGCACCCGCCTCACCTGGAAAGCCCTCTGCATTACAGGTAACTCCACTCATCCGTCCAACAGCTTCTTCAGTTTGCTGCCATCAGGAAGGAGACTGAACAGCCTTCGGGCCAGAACCAGCAGACTGAGAGACAGCTTCATCCATCAGGCTGTCAGGATGCTGAATTCACTCCCTGCTCTCACACACGAACTCCAGACCTGCATTCACCTCTTTCCTCTGAACCCCCCACCCCCACTTGCACAGGAACTTGTGCACAATCACTATGATTGTATTGAACACTGCTGTTTAAATAATTGTATAGTATAGCATTGTGTTGTACATAAGACTTTTATTTTATTTTTATCTTTTTATCTTTATATTGTTTTAGTGTACACTGGGGGCCATGGGAGGATTACAGTTTCAAATTCCTGTGTATGGTCCTTGACAAACACGCTAACTTTGACTTGACTTTGACACACAAAACTGCCGAGGTTGAAGCTGGCTTCAGTCTCTTTCTACCCCAGGTCTCACCACATTTCCAAAATGTAAACTCTGAGTCTCATAAGAAATGTGGTTCAAAAAGATGTGCTGATCTATGAATGCATCCTTACTGAAAGCTAAAGATGTCCAGCAGACAAAAACAGCAGCTGAATGAACAGTTATCATGAGCGAGTGTACAAACACTATCACAGGAAATAACAGAAATAAACTGTAGTTTCCATTTATACCTGTAGTATTTTTTCAGGTCAATAACATCTTCCACTATGTAAAAATACGATTTCATTGAATCTTAAACAAATAAAAACTTTTTTCTTTCCCCGGAATTTAGACAAAATGAACAAAAAGTTAATTATTAACTATTTAAGTATTAAAATAGGAAAAATAAGTTTAAGTTAAATTACCTTTGAATTAAGAAACTACTTCATTATAAAGTCCTAAACCACAAAGACCGAAAATAAAGATAAGTGTCTTTAAAGATGATTCAAAAACATTTGTAGGAGCAGTTTTATGAACCATGTTCTGTTAATATACTGACTAACCAGCAGCAACACTCTGACTCAGTGTTTCCATCTGTGTTTATTTCCATCTTTACAGTCAGGCAGAAACATTTCACAGCAGCTGGAAAAACCAGTGAGCACACTTTAGAGGAAAAACATGATCTGAATAGTGAGAGTGATAATTCACGTAAACAAATGTACTCAATGTGTGGTATACTCTGAAAGTAACTTACTGTAAGTGTATATTGCTTAAGAGCAACACAGCAAATCAAAGAGTCACAACTATAAAACAGCCAGTGATGAGAAACACATGATGCATTTAAAGTTTGTTCAACTGTAAAATATTCTCTGTAATGTAAATTGTTCTGCTCTCTGACAAACCATCAGAGGTGCAGCACGTGTATCATTTGGTGTTTGAAGCAGAAACAAAAGCAAAGAGTTAAAGGAAGACACATTTGAAGAAGAAGGAAAATGAAAACAAGACGTCACTGAGCAACAACCTGACAGAACGAGAGCCAACAGTTTACTATCAGAACTGAGGCTGATCATTAACAGGGAGCAGCAGGTAACAAGGTCATCAGCAGTGGAGGAAAGTATGGAAGTAATACTCAGCTTCATATTTGAAGATACTCGAGTATCTTAGCTGCAGGTCTGGAACAATGGTTTTATTTCCTTTCCCATTAAACATCTCACACAGCCCCTCATCTGTGACCCTTAGCAAACCCACTGGATATCTACCTGTACATAAAGGAGATCAGATCAGTTCCATCTAGACCAGCTGTAACAGGAAAATGCTGCTTACACTTTGATGCATCAGTTTCAGTTTGTCATATAAGACAATATATCAGATTGAGGCATTATTTTCCTGCAGTGAGTAAATCTACTTTGTACTTTACTCTTTTCTTTTAGGTAAAGGGTCTAAACAGTACTTGTACACTGTGGAAATCCCATAAGAACGTCTCCTGAACTCTGAAAAATAACAAAACAAAGACTAAAAGGAGGTCATGGGTGCTGATGATGATGATGATGAAGAGGAGGAGTAGCATGCATTTAAAAAGTGACTGATGTCCTAGAATACAACAGAACAGTGTCTCTACAAACTTATGAAAACATGACAGTCTTGCATTAGTTTGTATTCTTACGATTTCAAAAAACGAGGGAAAAATCTCCTTGAAATCCACAATTCCTTTTTGTTATTTCTTAGTGTGTGACGTATTTTATTGCCTTTATGATTGGTGCAAACAGTTTCCTGATTCATAATGGAAATAGATTTTAGACACAGGAGGAACACGCAGTGATCAGCAGGAGCAGCTTGGAGTCCAGTCTTCTTCACACTGAGGAGGAACATATATGCAGGAACAGTTGTCATAACTGTTACAACCACCAGATGGCGAAAGAGTCCCACTGCAACTTTAAGCCATGAAGGATGTGTCTTGATGTTTGCTTGTGATAAATCTGCTTTATGTGAGTCTTTTTCAGAAAGTAACAGTAATATGTCTGATTATGTGTCTTTAATCAGTAAAGTCTCGCTTTGCTAGAAATAAATAAATAAATAATAAAATTGTAAACATGCAGCTGTATGTTAGAAGTCAAAGGGTCCTTAAGTCTTCTGTAAATTGACAGGGATCAAATGAAGGACACAAGTATCTGTTCTTACTCTAATAAATGCTGCTTTAATATCCAACAGACGATTTTCCTTCCTCATCAGCAGTAAACAGCTCGACTCCGTCTGTGCATTTGTGTCCTCCATACTTGTTCACACAGACATCTCAGGCTTGATGCCACGATGCAGTGTAGAAACCTGACAACCCTCTGACTCATGTTCAAATGTTCAAGGACATTTCTCAGGATCATGTATGACCCCTTTTTGAAATTTGGACTTTCATTAATAATATTTGTGTTTCTGAGTCATTTTTGTGGAGACTTCTGTCCAACGTAGTGTCCAAATGAAGCCTGAAGCTTTTCTTCAGCCTCTTGTCAGATGGTCAGCAACAAAACTCTGTTCCAACCAATGTCTGATAAGAGATGAGACACAGCAGCTGAGCAAATGATCATTTCATGCTGAAGACATCCTCAGACAGAATTAAATACATACATAAACACAGCCTGGTGCCAATAACACAGCTAATGACACTGCTGTATCACTGGCTTTACTGATTAAAGACCATATCTGAAGGAAATCTTTGAACACAACAGAAAGTGACCTTTTAAACCTGTAACACTGATGCTGCATTCAAGGACCATTACAAACATCTGAAAGGACTTAAGAAAATGTGACTTGTTTCTCTGTAATGAAGCTGTTTTAGTGAAGAAAGTTGAAAGGTCACAGAGCGACTGCTGAATCTTCTGCTCTAAACATGAACTCTGAACTTTGTGATGCTTCAGGAGGAAAACTGCTTCAGTTATTCTCTCAGATTAGTTTCATATTTTCTGCATCAGATTTGAGTGAGATCCTGGAATGAAGACAGAAGAAAAGACTTTGTTCAAAGTTTGATTTATAGTCAAACCTTCCAGTTTATTCACACAATAAAACATCAACACAATATATGAATTCATTCATTAAAATCAGTTTTTCCTCATTTGTTTGATGATTTTGACAAAAACAAACACAAACACACACACATGGTCTGCCATACTCATGAAGAGAAATGTCGACATTTTTCAATACAAATATTCCAGAAACATTTAGAGGATAGAGACGTTTACATTTTCATGTGGAGAAATATTTGAGTAAATCAAAATGATGATGAGCAGTGATAGCCTCCATAAACAGTCACAGGAAAGATCTCCTTTAAAAACTCAGAAACATCAAGAGAAGAACTAGAAGATGTGGAGGTACCACCCATAATGTTTGACTGACAGCTGATCTCTGTGCAGAAATGATGGAGAGAAAATAAAATGAAACTAAAATACAGATTTAAACCCACAATATGAAAGACTTCAGTCTATTTCACTTTAATCAACTCAGCAGTGTCTCCAACTGCAGTGTAGTAAAACGTCAGTCCAGCATAGAGCGGCTGAGTGAATGTGGTCTGGACTCTGTGGAGGAGAGTCATGGTTTCAGAGACGCTGTAGAAGGACAAAATACCTGCTCTGTGATCCAGGTACACTCCTACTCTGGAGGAACGAGGACCTGAGACACGAGTTTGGATGTTATTGTACCAAAATGTATAACTGTTGTTGTAACAATATAATGCCCAAGATTTGTCATTACGTCCAAATCCACATTCTTTACCCCCTCCTTCTCTGCTGATATTCTTGTATGCGACTGCTACATAAACTCCTCCCCCTCTCCACTCCACCTCCCAATAACAACGTCCAGTCAGACTCTCTCTACTCAGGACCTGCCACATCTCAGTGAATCTGTCTGGATGATCAGAATAAGACTGTTGTTGATTAATGAATGTTACTTTTCTGTTACCCTCTGATAATAACAGCTGTTTGTTTGCTGTGTTTGGATCCAGTGTGATTTCACATGAATATTTTAAGAATCCAGCTCTGGTCTTTGGCTCTGGTGGATCTGGCAGTAAAACATCCACTTCAGTGACTGTCAGTGAGATGTTTGTCCATTCCTCTCTCAGAATGTCCTGTAGTTTATCTCTGACCTCTGACACAGCTGCTGTCACATCCTCAAAGTAGCTCAGAGGACGGATATTGATGCTGGATGAGTCTGTAGACTCACTGAGTGCTGACAGTGAGGGGTAGTTGTGTAGAAACTGGATGTGATCCTCTGTGTGTGAGAGCTGCTTCAGCTCAGCATCTTTCCTCTTCAGCTCAGTGATCTCCTGCTCCAGCTTCTCCTCAAGCTCTTTGACTCGACTCACTTCAGTTTCCTGCTGGGATCTGATCTGCTGCTTCACATCAGAGCTTCTTTTCTGGATGAGATGGATCAGCTCAGTGAAGATCTTCTCACTGTGCTCCACTGTTTGATCAGCAGACTGATTGATGGCCTCCACCTCCTGTTGAAGCAGCTTCACATCTTTCTCTCTGTCCTGGATTCTCTGCTGGATGTTTTGTCGACTCACCTCCAGCTCTCTCTGCCTCTCAGTCCTTTCTGCTGCAGCTGAGACTGTGTCGTGGCCTTTATGTTCATCCACAGAGCAGAGATAACAGATACTCTGCTGATCAGTTCGACAGAACATCTTCATCACCTCATCATGACGAGAGCAGATGTTCTCCTGGAGCTTCTTGGAGGGCTCAACCAGCTTGTGTTTGTCAAATGCAGGACATTCATAATGAAGCTTAACATGTTTCTCACAGTAAGAGACCAAACACACCAGACAGGACTTGAAGGCTTTCATTTTTCTCCCAGTGCAGACATCACAGGCCACATCTTCAGGTCCAGCATAGCAGTGATCAGCAGGAGCAGCTTGGAGTCCAGTCTTCTTCAGCTCCTCCAATAAACCTGCTAACATGGTGTTTTTCACCAGGACAGGCCTCGCTGTAAAAGTCTGTCTGCACTGAGGGCAGCTGTAGATTTTCTTCTCTTCCTCTTCATCCCAGAAGCTTTTAATACAGTTCATGCAGTAGCTGTGTCCACAGGGAATAGTCACCGGATCCTTCAGTAGATCCAAACAGACTGAACAGCAGAATTTTGTTTGGTCCATTTGATTCATGTGCTGTGCCGTTTCACCGTCTCTCAGTGACTGTCAGACAGTTTGACTTCCTCTGAACAGAAACAACCTCTGTGCTCTGAAGGGAAACAGATCTCTGCTCTTGTTCACCTCCTACAGGAAATGAGGCTCACCAGCAACTACATTTACACCATGTTGTTTAGACCCATCCTGATACAGACACATCTGTGAAGGGAGGCACCAACGAGTCATAAAATGCTTATTTTATGAGTGCCAGGGTGTGTTATGTTTGATGTACAGTATGTAGTAAAAACTGTGACCTAGTTTACTTTGGTAACTTGTGACTTATCTTCTACAAAATGTCTTGTTTAGTTGATTTAATGAAATTGTATTTCAGAATTGGTTTTAGTTATAAGGAAGTAATTTTTCTTTCAGCACATAAACACAGTGTGGTGATAAGTATAAGGATGCTGACAGGATGGTGTATAAAGCTGCATCTGGTCAGAAGGAAAAAAAATAAACACACAAACTTGGAAGAGTTGGCCGTATTGTGCAAAATGAAATGGGTGACAAGCAGGGGCGGATCTAGAAGGGTGGCATGGGGTGGCAAGTGCCACCCTAAAATGATCCCTTGCGAAAACAGTAAAGAAAGGGAAAAAAAGCCACCTCTTTCCTATCGGTGGAAAAATGCACCATGTCGGCCAATTGATAAAAAGTCAACATGTAGGATTTGGTTGTTTAGGAAGAGGGGAGAGTTTTGGGAGTGTCGGTAACGGCAGCGAGACAGAGCGAGCGAGTGAGAGAGAGAGAGAGTTTTTAGATGTGGGAGATTTCTGACGTTTAGTGTGGAGTGTATACTTAGTGTGTTGTGTTGTCTTGTGTAGTCGTTTTGTTTTGTGTGTCAGTGAGGGCACTAATGAATGTCACAAAGGCACATTTGCAATGTAAACACTGTCACTAAGTAGAAAACCAGCGGAGTGATACACCTGCTGTTGTCAGGCCTGCGGGTTTATCCCTGTGCTGTTCTGTCTTTTGGTGGACAAACTTGTTTTTTTTTACTGGCACAAATCATTTGTTGGGCATCTTATTGCGACACCTGATTGCTCTCTCGTTTTAGTTTTAGTAATATTTTTAAATGGTTGTACAAAATGAAAAAAACAGCAGGTGTATTGGCTGCATTTTTAGATAAATAGCTGTATATGTTTACAAAATGTACAATTTATATTTGCATTTCAAGTTATCAAAATTTACTCATCATGTCTGTGTTTTTTTTTTTACAGTAAAAAATACTAATAGGATTTTAAGTTCTTTGTTTGATTTCAGATCAGTAATAGTACTATTAATAGTAATAGTAGTACTAATGCAGTATGTCAGTGAAAAAAACAACTAAATTCAGTTGAGCTGAAAAGAATGATACCAAACAAGGCAAGGGGAAAAAAATAAAATGAAACAATCTGAGGGTGAAATACAAATGTAAACTCAAAAGGAGTCAAAAATGGCCGGTTGTATTTCAGACCTGAGTGGGTTAATCCAACAAATCATGAAAAATCAGGTTTAAATTTTTGTTCATGACAGTGCAGATTTCTGACATTTTGTGTAGTTTAAGCTGTAACAATTTGATTTGGTTCTAACAAAAAACAGTGTGAAACTTAAGTTAGACTTGTATTTGTAAATGAACCGCCCCATGTTGTGTAGCTTTCTGGATTTTATACTTATTGGGCTACATATTTATTTATCATACAGGGTATACAGTACATAAGATAAAAACTCACATGTTTTATGTAACTAAAGTGTGTAATTATGTGGGCTACATACAATAATTAAGTTATAGACTGTATGAAAAACATGCATACTTACTGCATTTGAATCATTTTAACCATATGTAACCACCTGCATATGTGTTTGGGGGGGAAAAAAAGGCTTTGATTTTGCCACCCCATTTGATTTCTTTGCCACCCTCATGCCACCCTAAGAAAATTTCTCTAGATCCGCCCCTGGTGACAAGGCACAGATGGAAGGATAACAATAGTTACATCTGTTTGTATTAAAGAGGATGCATTTTGTATCACAAGACAGGATAAGACGGGTAGTCGTTTTTTTTCACTGACTCTTCTAAACGAGGCATTTTGTAGAGGGTTTAACGCTCTGCTCACTCCAAAGTTCTCAGTCACCTCTCTCTCAGGACGCAGCTACAAAGTTTGCACTTTCCTGCGTTTTCAAGAAAGTGCTTTGCATCGTGTCTGCATCTGAGTTCACTCATGATCACTTGAAGAGTTATTACTTTTTTACAGGGAACTATTTAACTAACAATGAAGTTAAAAAGTAAAAATTCAATTCTATCATCTATTTTTACTCAAAGGGAACTGAACATTGTGTTATAATAATAAACAATATTAGAATATGAGAATACAAGTATTAATTAAATCTAAATTCTTATTCTAATGACTGTTACACATCTCATCTGTAGGAAGTAAAAGCAAAACGTTTTCATAAAAAATACCCAAGTAAAGTACAGACACCTAAAACTGTACTTAAGTACACTAACAAAGTATTTGTACTTTGTTACTTCCCACCTCTGCCCATAAGAATCAAACATGGTGACAGATTCTGTGTCATAAAGAGAAAATCAGCATGTTTATTCAGCTGCACTGAAGATAGGAATGCAGATTCACCAGACTTTCAACCTTTAAGATGTCTCAGTTATTCTTTAAACTTACACCTCACATCAGTTTGCAGTTATTTGAGGTTGTGTTGGTAATTAGATTTGGTGTCACTCACTGTGATGTCAGTAGAGACGAGTGTGTTTCTTACTGATATGTACGATTAATGTACTTTGACTGCGTCACACTGCCCATGACGTCACCTACAGACAGAAGCTGTCAGCAGCTGAAACTCAACTTAGCTGTTGATTGTGTCACGAGGCTTTTGCATGTGTTGCACCTTCAGAGAGACATGACTCCATTCTCCTTTTGGCAACTTTATTTTCCTCAGTTCAGCTTTGGAGTTTACATGCAGCACAGCAAACCCTCAAGAACCGACTCTCTCGTCACACACAGTTTTTTTTCTTTCTTTTCACTTTTGCGCTTTCTGACGACATCACGAACCAGTCTGAACTCCAACCTCCATGAAATAGTGAAACTAAAAAAATTCACTGAAAATCTGTCCAAAAAAAAATTCCCACAATTAGACCTGTATACGCTTTACAGATTTTGATGAAATTCCGAAACAACTTCTAAAATCCTTTCTTAAAATTCTTTTTTAAAGGTTTCTAACTACTCTGAGATCCCAACATGTCTTTGTTGTTGTGACTTTGGTACTTAATGTAATTTCATAAATTATATCCTAACATCATGATGATTAAAAACTACTCTCGACTCTTGAAATCTTTTCATATTTGTTCTATATATCATAATTTTCCTCAAGGGCGTAGATTTGGCATGGACGGAAGGGTAATGTCCCCACCAATATCCAGTGATTATTGAATTGTCCCCACAAATAATTTGATCTCTTCGAGTAAAGAAGAACAAAACTGATAGAAAGAAAAGAAAAACGATCTTTCAACGTCTCAGTCACCCAGCGGTGCAGAAAGACGTTCTCTACTGGAGTCCTACCTCATGTGACAAATATGGCCAATGTGTCTGGCTGTGCCTTTCAGGGAGCTCTGTTTAGTTTTAGCAGCGGCAAACCTGCGCTGCGAGGAGGCGAGGAGGATGGCAGCAAAAAGGAAGAACCTGGATAGAAGAAAGCATTTCAAAGAAACCTGTAAGTCACTTAAAGTCAAGTTCACTCATGAAATGTGTCCGTCACAATAACGTTACAGGCTATGCTAGGCTTTGGCCCACATCAGTCTAAAATTGTATGTAACCATGAATAACGTGTTTTGGAAACTAACTGCACAGCAGGCAGCACTATTAGTTATCTCAGTCTCAGAGCAACATTTCTAATTTTGATTGAAACTGTCAGAGAAAACGGAGCCTCGAGCAGCCAGGATATTAGTTTACAGAGGCTGTTAAAATTATATGTATAACGTTAAAATGTTGGTTTAAAAGCAGGTAGAATAGCATATGTAGGCAAATATATTTCTCCTTTTTGTATCAAGGAGCAAAAAGTCTAAAAGGAAAAAAAAGAAACAGGGCGGGGTTCAGTGGTTGAATCATCCGTCCCCACCAATGCCAAAACCAAATCTACGCCCTTGATTTTCCTACAGTGTGTTTAACTGACATGAATTCACTGGTTGAAACTGTGGAGATCATTTTTCCTGTCATGATCCAAACATATGTTTACAGTAACTGAAGAACAACACCTTTCTTCATTACAGTGGTGAAACTGACCAAGCTGAGATTTCATGCATAGGCAGTCAAGTTCTAATAATAATAATAGGTACACATGTTTTAAACAGTAATACACCTGATTTATGTACTTTTGCATTACGGCCTTACATGCTACATACAACCTTTGAAATCAACACAGGCACCTGATTGGCTGTAAATTTGGATCTCTGCTTACACACTTAACTTTATAATTCATTAATTTTCTGTACTTTTAACAGTTTTTTACAGAAGTGTAATTTCAACAGCACATACTCAGTGATGCTGTAAGTTTCACAGTAACTTGTACAATAACGTTGTATTTATACAGTAATTTATTTAATGAAACTGCAATATTTGGAAGAAAAACACTTGATATTCATCATATCTAGTAAGTGATTATGTAAAGGAAACATTTTAAAGTTTCTGTGTTGTTCAAATCCATTTCTTTAAAAATGTTAACAGTTATTTAAAATATAAGTTTTGCATTCACATAGTCATTAACAGACTCTTTATAACTTCTTCCTAACAACAATGGTCGCATTTCACACAGGATTAAACTGTATCAGTGGCAACAGCAGGGTCAGGGACCACACGTTCATGCGAGCGTGTACACAAAAAGGTGTCAATAATGCATCATGCTTCACATACTTTTCAACAATAAATGACAACAACAATCAGCTGTCTCTCATCCTGTGGACACCAACATTGTGAGCTACAGCTGGCAGTCCTTGTTGTGCTCTGCAGCCTCGGTGAGCTCGGTGTAGAGTGACTCTGAAGAACAGAACAAAGTGATCCGTCATCCTGGGGCGGGTGGTTTGTTTCACTTTTGGTTTTTGTTTTGACCTTTTTCTGTAGTTTCTGATCTTTTGCAGGTTAGACACAGGATGAAATGATTAATGGGCCAGACTGATGTGCTGGTTGGACACTTCAGACAACCTTAAGAAGAAGCTCATTGCTGCCAATTGTATCTGTGGTCTCATCCTTTCAGTTAAATTACTGTAGCTTAAACTATATTTTGACATGATTATGAATACAAATGAACAATGAAGGTAATTCCAAATTATCTTTTGAACAGTGGAACAGTTCTTAATGCCAGTATAGACTCACCATACAGAAACTACAAAAAACTGAAGAGTTGAAATATCAAAACCTAATATGATACAACAAGGAGCTGAAGTCTAAAATAAACCCAAGTATTGTGACGATGAGATAAAGATTTTCTGTCCTTGTGTCAGTGGAACTGAAACAGATGTTAGAGAAAGAGTTCAGCTGCATGTGCAGCAAGTGCTCAGGATCCATGAATTATTCACAGCTATTTACCACAGTCAGTCATTTGGATCACCTCTCCATCAACAGAGGGACGAATCCACACAGTGTGCTGCACCCGCAACACTCCCTGTGCAACACACATGAACATTTTTTTAGGTGAACACAACAATTCAGTGACTGGCAGACAAGGCAAGGTGAGCGTATTTATAGGACACAATTCATGGGGATTGGTAATTTGATAGGCTGTACATATGAGGACTTGTGGGGGCAATTTTAATTTGTATTTGTTCAGTCTTTGTTAAATGTGTATTTAAGAAGCAAAGTGAACTCTGAGTCTAACAGTGATTTGAATATATGGTTAAGAAAGAGATTCATATGAAGCATCATTTATATAAAATCTGTATGTAAATGCCACTTGTTTTGCACAATATCCAACTACCAACCTCTGTATATTTTATATCTTTATTTTATTTTGACTCTATTTAATTTGTAAAACATGTATACACACACACACACACACACACACACACACACACACACACACACACACACACACACACACACACACACACACACACACACACGTAGACATACATATTTAGTATACACATTCAGTAATATGCATACACTCTTATATTGTACATATATTTATTCATATAATTCTCAGATTTAGCCATTCTTATATTTGCTTGTTCTTATGTTATTGTACTTTGCACACCTCTGTTGCTTGTGAAGCTCGCACACAAGAATTTCACTCACATGTTCTGTACCAGTGTACCTGCACATGTGATGTGACAATAAAAGTGATTTGATTTTTTTGCTTGTGTTTCACAGACACCATCAACTGAGTCTGCGTGGAAGGCCATTGCCAGAGACTTTGCAAATAAGTGGCAGTTTCCACCCTGCCAGGCGGCTATAAATGGGAAATGCATCTTCATCCAACCCCCTCCCAAGAGTGGCAGCATGTATGTTAACTAGAAGTCCAGGTTTTCCATCATCCTTATGGTTGTAGTTGACACCAATTACAAGTTCTTATATGCATGCGCAGGGACACAGGGTAGGGTGTCTGATGTGGGAGTGTTTGTCTATTCTGATGCTCTGATGCCACCTGAGTGCTCACACTGTGCGCACATACACAACACGTTATGTTCTTGTTCCCGGAGCTGTAAGAAGAACCCAGAAGTAAAACATTTTTAGGACATTGGCTGGGTTGATGGAGCTGGCAGTCCTGGGGGGTGGCTGGACCTGATGAGGGTGATGGGATACCAAGGTAGCTTAACCTGCAAACCTGCAAACTGAGAATGGCTGCCCTGCTCTGCCTCCTGTGTGTCATAAATCGTGTTCATTATGTTTCTCCTGAGCTGCAACTGTAGAGCTCTGTCCTTTATGTTTCTCAACTCTGAGGCTACTTGTTGGCCAAACAGCTCCTCAGAATCTGCATTAGATCCTGAAAGTGTGTTCTGGACCTGCTGAAGCAGTTTGGCCATCTCAATGCTGTGCTCTGCTGATTTTGGTGTAGGTTTTTGCACTCTAGGTCTTTTAACAGGCCGACCTGTGGACTGTGTGGCCGATGGATTGTTTTCCTTTTCCTGGCTCACTGAAACTGGGCTAGTGGTGTTTGAAGAACTAAGGACATCTGCTTCAATTCCCACAGTAGACTGATCCTCATCTCACTCCTCTGTTGCACCTGTTTCGTCTAACTCTGTGCCAAGCTGTAGGAAACAGTACAGAAAGCAGACAGAGGGAAAGTGTTTGCACAGAAATGTAGATCTTAACAGTATTGGTTAAGTCAGATAATAATTTCAAACTGTATACTTTGTAGAATTTATTTGACTAAAAACATTTTTAACTGAGAATTTTCTTGGACTTTGACATTATTCCCATCATTTCCCAACAAATATCTCTTCATAAGGTGTGTGTGTGCATGTGCTTAAACAACTTTGTTGTTTATGTATATTTGAAGAGTTCAGATTCTAAACCCTCTAAGTACATTTGTGATGAATATACAACATACAGTTTCAATCCGAAACTCAGAAATTGTTTCATTAACAGAGAAAAGCAGTCATGCACAATAGATGAAAGTATTCAAGTACAATTAAAAATGTCCTTTAAACTTTCAGGGACTTTACTCCAAAATTATTATTTCTGCTCATGTGCTGTGTTGCACTTCTTGTAGCTGAAACTGTGGCAAAACCTTCAGATTAAGTTTTATTGTCAAACACAGACAAGTCAGCCAGTGATGAGAAACACATGATGCATTTAAAGTTTCTGTTCAACTGTAAAATATTCTCTGTAATGTAAATTGTTCTGCTCTCTGACAAACCATCAGAGGTGCAGCACGTGTATCATTTGGTGTTTGAAGCAGAAACAAAAGCAAAGAGTTAAAGGAAGACACATTTGAAGAAGAAGGAAAATGAAAACAAGACGTCACTGAGCAACAACCTGACAGAACGAGAGCCAACAGTTTACTATCAGAACTGAGGCTGATCATTAACAGGGAGCAGCAGGTAACAAGGTCATCAGCAGTGGAGGAAAGTATGGAAGTAATACTCAGCTTTGAAGATACTCGAGTATCTTAGCTGCAGGTCTGGAACAATGGTTTTATTTCCTTTCCCATAGGAAATAAATCTACTTTGTACTTTACTCTTTTCTTTTTAATGTAAAGGGTCTAAACAGTACTTGTACACTGTGGAAATCCCATAAGAACGTCTCCTGAACTCTGAAAAATAACAAAACAAAGACTAAAAGGAGGTCATGGGTGCTGATGATGATGATGATGAAGAGGAGGAGTAGCATGCATTTAAAAAGTGACTGATGTCCTAGAATACAACAGAACAGTGTCTCTACAAACTTATGAAAACATGACAGTCTTGCATTAGTTTGTATTCTTATGATTTCAAAAAACGAGGGAAAAATCTCCTTGAAATCCACAATTCCTTTTTGTTATTTCTTAGTGTGTGACGTATTTTATTGCCTTTATGATTGGTGCAAACAGTTTCCTGATTCATAATGGAAATAGATTTTAGACACAGGAGGAACACGCAGTGATCAGCAGGAGCAGCTTGGAGTCCAGTCTTCTTCACACTGAGGAGGGACATATATGCAGGAACAGTTGTCATAACTGTTACAACCACCAGATGGCGAAAGAGTCCCACTGCAACTTTAAGCCATGAAGGATGTGTCTTGATGTTTGCTTGTGATAAATCTGCTTTATGTGAGTCTTTTTCAGAAAGTAACAGTAATATGTCTGATTATATGTCTTTAATCAGTAAAGTCTCGCTTTGCTAGAAATAAATAAATAATAAAATTGTAAACATGCAGCTGTATGTTAGAAGTCAAAGGGTCCTTAAGTCTTCTGTAAATTGACGGGGATCAAATGAAGGACACAAGTATCTGTTCTTACTCTAATAAATGCTGCTTTAATATCCAACAGACTATTTTCCTTCCTCATCAGCAGTAAACAGCTCGACTCCGTCTGTGCATTTGTGTCCTCCATACTTGTTCACACAGACATCTCAGGCTTGATGCCACGATGCAGTGTAGAAACCTGACAACCCTCTGACTCATGTTCAAATGTTCAAGGACATTTCTCAGGATCATGTATGACCCCTTTTTGACATTTGGACTTTCATTAATAATATTTGTGTTTCTGAGTCATTTTTGTGGAGACTTCTGTCCAACGTAGTGTCCAAATGAAGCCTGAAGCTTTTCTTCAGCCTCTTGTCAGATGGTCAGCAACAAAACTCTGTTCCAACCAATGTCTGATAAGAGATGAGACACAGCAGCTGACCAAATGATCATTTCATGCTGAAGAGATCCTCAGACAGAATTAAATACATACATAAACACAGCCTGGTGCCAATAACACAGCTAATGACACTGCTGTATCACTGGCTTTACTGATTAAAGACCATATCTGAAGGAAATCTTTGAACACAACAGAAAGTGACCTTTTAAACCTGTAACACTGATGCTGCATTCAAGGACCATTACAAACATCTGAAAGGACTTAAGAACATGAAGAAAATGTGACTTGTTTCTCTGTAATGAAGCTGTTTTAGTGAAGAAAGTTGAAAGGTCACAGAGCGACTGCTGAATCTTCTGCTCTAAACATGAACTCTGAACTTTGTGATGCTTCAGGAGGAAAACTGCTTCAGTTATTCTCTCAGATTAGTTTCATATTTTCTGCATCAGATTTGAGTGAGATCCTGGAATGAAGACAGAAGAAAAGACTTTGTTCAAAGTTTGATTTATAGTCAAACCTTCCAGTTTATTCACACAATAAAACATCAACACAATATATGAATTCATTCATTAAAATCACAGTTTTTCCTCATTTGTTTGATGATTTTGACAAAAACAAACACAAACACACACACATGGTCTGCCATACTCATAAAGAGAAATGTCGACATTTTTCAATACAAATATTCCAGAAACATTTAGAGGATAGAGAAGTTTACATTTTCATGTGGAGAAATATTTTAGTAAATCAAAATGATGATGAGCAGTGATAGCCTCCATAAACAGTCACAGGAAAGATCTCCTTTAAAAACTCAGAAACATCAAGAGAAGAACTAGAAGATGTGGAGGTACCACCCATAATGTTTGACTGACAGCTGATCTCTGTGCAGAAATGATGGAGAGAAAATAAAATGAAACTAAAATACAGATTTAAACCCACAATATGAAAGACTTCAGTCTATTTCACTTTAATCAACTCAGCAGTGGCTCCATATTCATAAACCCAAAGTCCAGCATAGAGCGGCTGAGTGAATGTGGTCTGGACTCTGTGGAGGAGAGTCATGGTTTCAGAGACACTGTAGAAGGACAAAATACCTGCTCTGTGATCCAGGTACACTCCTACTCTGGAGGAACGAGGACCTGAGACACGAGTTTGGATGTTGTTGTACCGAAATGTATAACTGTTGTTGTCACAATCTAATGACCAAGATTCATCATTACATCCAAAAACACATTGACACCCATATCCTTTTCTGCTGATATTCTTGTATGCGACTGCTACATAAACTCTTCCCCCTCTCCACTCCACCTCCCAGTAACAACGTCCAGTCAGACTCTCTCTACTCAGGACCTGTTTATATGCAGTGAATCTGTCTGGATGATCAGAATAAGACTGTTTTTGATTCACTGCTGTTGCTTTTCTGTTCCCCTCTGATAATAACAGCCATGCGTTTGCTGTATTTGGATCCAGTGTGATTTCACATGAATATTTTAAGAATCCAGCTCTGATCTTTGGCTTTGACAGTAAAACATCCACTTCAGTGACTGTCAGTGAGATGTTTGTCCATTCCTCTCTCAGAATGTCCTGTAGTTTATCTCTGACCTCTGACACAGCTGCTGTCACATCCTCAAAGTAGCTCAGAGGACGGATATTGATGCTGGATGAGTCTGTAGACTCACTGAGTGCTGACAGTGAGGGGTAGTTGTGTAGAAACTGGATGTGATCCTCTGTGTGTGAGAGCTGCTTCAGCTCAGCATCTTTCCTCTTCAGCTCAGTGATCTCCTGCTCCAGCTTCTCCTCAAGCTCTTTGACTCGACTCACTTCAGTTTCCTGCTGGGATCTGATCTGCTGCTTCACATCAGAGCTTCTTTTCTGGATGAGATGGATCAGCTCAGTGAAGATCTTCTCACTGTGCTCCACTGTTTGATCAGCAGACTGATTGATGGCCTCCACCTCCTGTTGAAGCAGCTTCACATCTTTCTCTCTGTCCTGGATTCTCTGCTGGATGTTTTGTCGACTCACCTCCAGCTCTCTCTGCCTCTCAGTCCTTTCTGCTGCAGCTGAGACTGTGTCGTGGCCTTTATGTTCATCCACAGAGCAGAGATAACAGATATTCTGCTGATCAGTACGGCAGAACATCTTCATCACCTCATCATGACGAGAGCAGATGTTCTCCTGGAGCTTCTTGGAGGGCTCCACCAGTTTGTGTTTCTTGAATGTAGGTGAATCATAATGAGGCTGAAGGTGTTTTTCACAGTAAGATGCCAGACAGACTAAACAGGACTTGAAGGCTTTCATTTTTTTCCCAGTGCAAACATCACAGGCCACATCTTCAGGTCCAGCATAGCAGTGATCAGCAGGAGCAGCTTGGAGTCCAGTCTTCTTCAGCTCCTCCACTAAATCTGCTAACATGGTGTTTTTCTCCAGGACAGGCCTCGGTGTGAAAGTCTGTCTGCACTGAGGGCAGCTGTAGATTTTCTTCTTTTCCTCTTCATCCCAGAAGCTTTTAATACAGTTCATGCAGTAGCTGTGTCCACAGGGAATAGCCACCGGATCCTTCAGTAGATCCAAACAGACTGAACAGCAGAATTTTGTTTGGTCCATTTGATTCATGTGCTGTGCCGTTTCACCGTCTCTCAGTGACTGTCAGACAGTTTGACTTCCTCTGAACAGAAACAACCTCTGTGCTCTGAAGGGAAACAGATCTCTGCTCTTGTTCACCTCCTACAGGAAATGAGGCTCACCAGCAACTGCATTTACACCATGTTGTTTAGACCCATCCTGATACAGACACATCTGTGAAGGGGAGGTACTAAAGAAATGTCCTGACAGAGTGACCAAGAGCCAGGGTGTGGTATGTTTACAACAAAGTATTAGAGCCTCCTTAAGAAAAACAATATTATTGATAGGTTTATAGCATAAACCTATTCGCTGGAACGTTCAAGACAATTCTACTACACAGCAAAAGCATTGAACACCAAGCAGAGCTCTTTGATCTCCTGCACGATGCAAAGAATTATGGCAAGCGCCGTTCCTTGGCCTGAACACAGTCCGCTCCCTCGTAACACTGCTCTTTTTTTGAGGTTACATGCATATGCATAGGTTCATTAACATATTAGTCTTACATCGATATAAATGCAACCAGAGAGTACCATGTGTGTGTGTGTGTGTGTGCGGGGGTGAAGGGGGGGGGGGGGGGGGGGGGGGGGTGAAGATGTGACCCCATAAACGACCCCCCTAATCCTTTCTGGAAGTCCAGCAGTTCATCTAAATAAAAGGCACTTAGACTAAAACAGATATACTTGTGTTTGCTATACCATAAAACAATAAAAGAAGGTACGATCTCTTCCCGTGACCCCAGGATGTGAATGTGTATGCCAGAACACTCTGGAAGGCACACAGAGTATTTACAGACTGCTAAGGATCAAACCTCTATTAATATGCAATTGATTATAAAACTCTAAGTGTCACACAGTGGAAAATTGTGTTTTGTATATTTTGTTTAGGACTGCACTGTGTTGGTGCACAGTGTCAATTTTAGTTGCATGATCTTATTGTAATAATTTTTATTGCATGATTTTATTCCATATTTATACTGTGTGTTTTGTGTTGTTGTACAGTGTTCTTTTTTTATTCCACTGTGGACAGATAATTGCGTGCACCTGTGAGGTGGGGGCGTGCCCCCGAGGTGGCCTATTGGCCGCCAAACGGACTTAAGGGAGATGGTGAGCGCAAAGACGAGAGGAGGCAGTTTTCTCACTTATGATCAATGATATTTTTAAAGATGTGTCTGGTAGTTATGGTAAATCACTTTTTGCTGACGATGGAGCATTATGGGTGAGGGGGAAGAATGTTGACCATCTCGTCCAGAAACTTCAAGAGGGGATAGGTAAAGTAGAAAGGTGGGGTGTGGAATGGGGTTTTAAATTTTCTGTTGAGAAAACTAAAGTAATGTTTTTCACAAATAAAAAAATTGGGGGAAATACACACTTATACTTGTATGGGAAAGAGTTAGAAAGGGTGGTGTCACGGTTCTGGCTCCGTTGGACCCAGTATTTTGAGTTTATTATGCTTTGGTTTATTTTGCATCTGGGATTGTTTTATTGTTCTCTTGTTGTGGTTATGATGATGTCTATTATTAGAGTTTCATGTTTCTGTTTATTTGTGATTAGGATTTGTGTTCTCATGTTTTGTGTGGGTTTAGTGCCAGGTGTCATTTTCTGTCTGTCTCTCAGTGTCGAGTCTGCGTCTTTGTGTTGGGTTCATGTTTCCTGTTTTATTGTGAAAGTCTTTGTCTTATGTTAGTGTGTGAAGCTTGGTTCCCCTGTCTCGTCAGCCCTGATCTCTCCCAGCTGTGTCTCCCTTCTGTTGCCGTTCCCTCATTACTACCCTGTGTATTTAAGCCCTGTGTTTTCCTCAACCCAGTGTCGCGTCGTACCATCAGACCATGCCTGTGTGTTCCCGGTTCTCAGTGTTCGTGTCTTGTTCATGTTTTGTGCTTTGCCAGCAATAAAGCTGTGGTTTTCTGTTGAAATCTGGTTTTACGAGTCCTGCGTTTGGATCCTCTCCTCTGCCTGCCGCACACAGAGCCCTGACAGAACGACGCGACCAGTATGGATCCAGCGGACTCACATTTTGCCTCCAAGGGAGAGAATCTCGCGCACCTATGGGATTACTGTTGGAGGATAGCCCACGCAGCGAGCCCCGACAAGAGGCTGTTGGAGGTAGTATTTTTTGATAATTTTTTGTCGTCCACTGCCTCGACTATCAGTTTTCTGAATATAAATGGACTCAAACACATAATAACAGCTCTAAGAGCGAGGCTAAATTTCGAACTGTTTGGCATGGGCGGCCCAGGGAAAGAGGATTCAGTTGTTCTCCTGGAGGCCCTCGCCACTTGGTGCTCTCAACAACAGCAGCATTTTTTGCCAAGGTTTATCGCCAAATCGTTTGATCCGTCCTTAAAGAAGAAATGCAACCCTCGCCATCATCACCCAACCACACTTACATTCTCTCCTGTAGTACGGACTGGTGTAGCTTTCATTTCCACACCTTCAGCTCAGCTAGCTGCCCAGCAGCCACCTGTAGCTCAGTGTCCAGTGTTCCCTGCTCAGCAGCCACCTGTAGCTCAGTGTCCAGTGTTCCCTGCTCAGCAGCCACCTGTAGCTCAGTGTCCAGTGTTCCCTGCTCAGCAGCCACCTGTAGCTCAGTGTCCAGTGTTCCCTGCTCAGCAGCCACCTGTAGCTCAGTGTCCAGTGTTCCCTGCTCAGCAGCCACCTGGAGCTCAGTGTCCAGTGTTCCCTGCTCAGCAGCCACCGGTTGCTCGGTCACCACCTCCACCACATTCAGCTCCGCTACCCATAGCTCAGTCATTTCCACAATCAGACTTACTACAAACTTTGTTACAGTCCATAACCCAGTCAGTAGCTCAGTTAGTGGAGGAATCATTAGCTTTGTCAACTGCTCGGTCAGCCACTCATCTTCACCCTCAGCCGGGGGTCCCAATTGCCTCTGGCCCTGCATCTGCTCCAGCTGGAGGGCCCGAGGAGCCCGTCCAGCCTCATGTCTCCTCAGCTGGGGGTTCGGGTGAACCCAGCCAGCCTCAAGTGTTGTCAGCTGGGGGTTCGGGAGAACCCAGCCAGCCTCTAGTGTCGTCAGCTGGAGGGCCCGAGGAGCCCGTCCAGCCTCATGTCTCCTCAGCTGGGGGTTCGGGTGAACCCAGCCAGCCTCAAGTGTCGTCAGCTGGGGGTTCGGGTGAACCCAGCCAGCCTCAAGTGTCGTCAGCTGGAGGGCCCGAGGAGCCCGTCCAGCCTCATGTCTCCTCAGCTGGGGGTTCGGGTGAACCCAGCCAGCCTCAAGTGTTGTCAGCTGGGGGTTCGGGAGAACCCAGCCAGCCTCTAGTGTCGTCAGCTGGAGGGCCCGAGGAGCCCGTCCAGCCTCATGTCTCCTCAGCTGGGGGTTCGGGTGAACCCAGCCAGCCTCAAGTGTCGTCAGCTGGGGGTTCGGGTAAACCCAGCCAGCCTCAAGTGTCGTCAGCTGGAGGGCCCGAGGAGCCCGTCCAGCCTCATGTCTCCTCAGCTGGGGGTTCGGGTGAACCCAGCCAGCCTCAAGTGTCGTCAGCTGGGGGTTCGGGAGAACCCAGCCAGCCTCTAGTGTCGTCAGCTGGAGGGCCCGAGGAGCCCGTCCAGCCTCAAGTGTCGTCAGCTGGGGGTTCAGGAGAACCCAGCCAGCCTCTAGTGTCGTCAGCTGGAGGGCCCGAGGAGCCCGTCCAGCCTTATGCCACGTCTGCTGGTGGGTCCGAGGAGCCCACCCAGCACCACACCTCGTTAGCTGAGGGTCCTGGAGGACCCAGACAGCACATCCGCCCGTCTGCTGGTGGTCCGGGGAGGGCTGTTCAGCCATCACCTGCTAAATCATCCCCCGCGACACCTACATCCTCGCCTGCAGCATCATCATCTCCGCCTGCAGCATCATCATCGCCGCCTGCAGCATCATCATCGCCGCCTGCAGCATCATCATCGCCGCCTGCAGCCGCAGCTTCATCCACGCCTGCAGCCGCAGCTTCATCCACGCCTGCAGCCGCCTCGCTGCCGTCAGGTTCCGCAGCCGTCAGGTTCCGCAGCCGTCAGGTTCCGCAGCCGTCTCGCTGCCGTCAGGTTCCGCAGCCGTCTCGCTGCCGTCAGGTTCCGCAGCCGTCTCGCCTTCGCCTGGTCCAGCTTCTGCTCCGCCTTCGCCTGGTCCAGCTTCTGCTCCGCCTACGCCTGGTCCAGCTTCTGCTCCGCCAAAGTCTGGCCCTGCGGTTGCCACGCCGTCTTGGAACCTGACCCGTCCTGTTCCGCCTCGCCTCTGCCGGCCGTTTTCCAGGCCTCTAATTGGGCATCATGGCCGTCGAGGCCGGCCTCCTGAGAGGGATCGTCGCCACTGCTGGCATCGCAGCCGACCTCCGGATCTGCTCAGTGGCCGCCACTGCCTTCCACGTGGCCGGCCTCCAGAACTGTTTGCCCGTCGCTGCCGTGTGCACGGTCGGCCTCCAGAACTGTTTGCCCGTCGCTGCCATGTGCACGGTCGGCCTCCAGAACTGTTTGCCCGTCGCCGCCATTGCCGTGTGCACGGCCGGCCCCCTGAACTGTCTTGGTCCTTGTGTTGTCAACCTCCGGGTCGACCCCCTGACTTTGCTGTGGACTCATGAATAGCCTTGTTTTGTGTTGACCTGTGTTCTTGTGTTTTTTGGTCTGTTCGTGGACTCTTGAGCTTTAGTTTGGTTTCCTTTCTTGATGTGTTTTCCTGTGTTCTGGACTCTTCTGCTCCTTCTGCTCCCTGTCAGAGCCCTGACAGGTGGATTGTTTTCGTTTTATGGGTGTGGTTTTTGACAAGAGATTAACTTGGAAACACCACATAGAGCACATTGTGGGGAAAAGTAAAAAGGTTCTTAATATTTTGAGGTGTTTAGCGGGACTGACATGGGGTGCTAATTTTGCTGCACTTAAGAGTATTTATCTCACGTTGATTCGATCAAGATTGGATTATGGGTGTGTGGTATATGAATCAGCGGCTGAGACTTCCTTGAAAAAGCTGGATGTAATTCAAGCTCGAGCACTGAGACTTTGCTTAGGGGCAGTTAAAACAACACCAGTATGTGCTCTACAAGTGGAATTGGGAGAAATGCCGCTGTATATTAGAAGGCAACAGCTGTTGGTTAATTATTGGATAAATTTGAAAGGTCATGACGAAAACCATCCTGTTAAGAAAGTGTTAGGGACTTGTTGGGAAAGAGCAAAGGTTTTTAAAAATAGTTTTGGGTGGGTTGGGGATGATAGAGCAAGAACTTTTAAAGTGTATGACAAAGACTTCAATCAGACAGTGTTGTGGCCTTTATGACCCATATGGACATTGAAGTGTATTGACGTAGACAGATCATTAACGGACACTAAAAAGAGATAAGTGACCACAGATATTTGTCAAAAATTCTATAACAGATTGGACAGCAAATACAGTGACTTTTTACAGGTTTATACAGATGGGTCAAAAGATCCTAAGACTGAAGCGACTAGTGTAGCAGTGGTAATTCCGGAGTTAAATATCAAGATTGCGAAAAGGACATCAAATCGTCTGGGTGTATATGCAGTTGAATTGTATGCCATACTGCTGGCTCTAGAATGGGTGGAAGACAGCAGAGTCTCCAAAGTACTGATATGCAGTGATTCATTGTCCGCATTATTAAGTATTGAACAAGGATACACAACTACCCATCAGCAAATTCTGTATGACATTCTTTTTGTTCATCATAGACTGTCTGACCAAAATAAACGTGTGGTAATAATGTGGACTCCGGCTCATGTGGGTATTTTGGGTAATGAAAGCGCAGATAGGTTGGCCAAAGCAGCTGTTAAAAGAGTCGACATAGATGTAAAGTTACCATTGTCAAAATCTGAAGGGAAAAGTGTAGTTTGGACAGAAAGTAAGAACTTCTGGCAAATGGCATGGGATAATGAAACAAAAGGGAGACATTTATATAGGGTGCAAAACTCGGTAGAAGCTAAGAGGAGTAGCGGATTAAAGAGACGAGAGGAGGTTGAATACGGACGGGCCACTGCTTTTTAAATGGTACTCTTTTTAGGATAGGAAAACATCCGACTGGGTTGTGTGATGGGTGCACTGATATGGAGACGGTTGAGCATGTACTCCTTAGTTGTAGGAAGTATGCAAGTCACAGGAGGGTGATGTGGGGTGAAATGAGTGGTGTAAGGGGCCTTACATTTGAACAACTGGTTAATAAGTCAAGTCATGGTGAAGGGAAAGTGGTGGTTTTTCGTTTTTTGAGAAATACTGGTCTCATCAAGAGGATCTGAGGATTAAGGAGTGACGGACGGTTAACAGCCAGGAGATGGCAGTAATGCAACAGTTTTGGATGCAAGCTGCCGTTAAACTTGACTGAAGAAGAAGAAGACGAGAGGAGAGACACACGAACAGCGAAGAGCAGGAACCCGAACGTGTGGTGCAGACGAGCACATGTATAGAAGGACCGGCCTGCCTGTGAGGCGTCGCGAGACTTCCGGCGATCCAGTTCCGACGGACAGAATAGTAACACCGGGAGGCGATGTGTGAAATCCACAGAAGGCAGAGGGGACGCCTCTGCCTGTATCAGGGTCGGGCTATGAGGGAAGCCGTGTGCGGATGCGGAGAGTGGCTGGACTGCACGGCCATGCACTGCCAGGTGGGGATAGGAGCCTCCTCCCTGGCCTTCTGCTGGCGAGATTTCCCCATCCCGGAAGAGGAGCCCCTTTCTGTCTCTTTCAGCTAAGGAACATTTGCCCGCGCATGTGTGGCTGGACAATGGGAATAGAGGACTCTGGGGGGGAAGTTTTTATCATATTAAAAGGACATTCATTTAGCTTTGATTTTTTTTTTTTTTTTTGTCTGTCCCATTTGGATCTTTAGCCATCAGAATTGTTGTCTGAAGACCAACAAGGATACCAAATGGATTTATTTTGCCAAATGGATCATCATGGCATTGAAGTATTGGTCCATTTGATCAAACTTTGTTGTTATTATTTATTTTATTTTCAGTTGTTACAGATGGGACAGACATGATTGGGGGATAGGAAAGGGAGAAAGAAAGAGAGGAAGGAAAAGAAAAACAGAAGGGGAAAGGGACAGTGAGAAAGGGCACTTACAAAGACAAAGAGAGAAAAAAATCTCCTGGATCCCCTGTTGAGAGAAAAAGAAGAGAAAACAAGCAAAAACAAAACAAAACAAAGCAACATACTAAACACAACACCATCACGTTAATCTAGCTAAGTGTGAACAGCAGTAAATACTAAATATTGAATGTTGTTGTGCAGCACGCAGGACAGACATCGCACAATGTGCTTTGAAGTAGCAGCTAAGAAAGGTGTAGTTTATGTCTACGAACAGTGAACACATGGTGTGCACACCTGTGTGGATCAGCGCGCTTGTATACAAAAGGTTTCCCCATGTAATGGTCTGCTAGAGGGTGTGGAGGGCCATAGCCCCGTCCCCCAGGGCATGAAGCAGGCATGGAGGAGATCCAGGCTCCAGACATCCAGAGGCCCCAGAGTGTGGGAGTCCAAGGAGTACCACCGGAGGGGCATCCGTGCCACCCTCCTGGGAAGGGCTGGGGAGATCCCCAGACGAGGGGTCACCCAGTAGCCACGGAGCAGAAGCCAGAGGGGGCTGCACCGGCGTGCCCGCCAGCTCTGCCGGCAGCCAGCTGTGCCAGAGTGAAACCGAGTCGCAGGCCCCGAGGCCGGAGGCCCGAGGGCCCCCTTTGCCCCGGATGAGGCCTGACCGAGCGACAGGCACCAGGCCCCGCCAAGTAGTAGTGTGAGCTGGTGCATACCTGAGCGCCCAGCCCCGGACACCAAGAACCACCAATGCACCAACCCCTGAGGGCATCAGTTACCGGCAGGGAGTGTGGTGAGGGGAGATAGGCCTCCACACTTTGGAGGGCCTGGGAGTTCCCGGGGAGGTGGAGTCTAAGACCCGACCTGACATATAGACACAGATAAGCAGGCACACACAGACACAAACATGCTTTCCCACCCTCATGCACACATATACAAACACTCAGCACTCACCCGACGTAGGGATAGACATACATGGACATGTACACACAATCATACTCCCCAAACATACTCTATACCCCGGGTCCAGGTACCCTCGCCCCCAGAGGGGGAAACGGCACCCAGACCCAAGAGATGTGACCCTTTCCCCCGGGGTGGAGGCAAGCAGACCGCCCCAGGGTCCGCAGCAGCAGGGAGGCCAATCGGACAGCCAACACCTCCTCCCAGCCCCCCGCCCCGATGGCTAGTAGAGAACGGGGGTGTGTGAAGACCCCATACCTCCCTCCTCCCGCACATGTGTAGTGTTGCTGCGTGTTGTTCTAAAGTGCATTTAAAACAAGGGAGGGCATGGTGCTGCTGCCAGAGAGCAGCAGGTGTTAGCACGCCCATCCCGAGAACCCCAAGGTCTACATGGATTTAAAATTGAGAGGTGGGACACCGGCGCCAGAGGTAGGTTTGAATACACAGACCGTCCACTGGACGCCGTTAACGTGGTCACCCTCAAGGCCCTATATATGTGTGTGTGTGTTATGAAAGAGTGAATAATGTGGATGTCTAAGTTGTGGAATAAAATTGAGGCACAGGTGGCCAGAAGGGGACAGAAGGGGGGGGGATGCCTCCCCTGCACCCTGGTGACACACCCGCACCCCAAGGCCCTACCTGTGTGGGTGGGTGTGGTGGAGCGGGAAGAGGGAGGCAGCCGGGGATGGGGAGGAAAAGAAGGGAGGGGCAAGATGCCCCTCCTTAGGGCCAGCTCCCCCGCTGACCCCAGTAGGCACCCCCGTCCTCTGGTACCCACCAAGGCAAGGGAGCCCAGGCCCATCCAGACCGGGCCTACGGCAGCAGCACCGCCAAGCCCCACAGGACCTGGGGAAGCCCACCCTACCCCACCGCAGAGGAAACTGTACCCACCCCAACATTCAATCATCTCCAGACTACACAAGACAACAGACACCCAGGTTAGGTTTGTTCTCCACCTCTCCTGTGTCTCTCCCCCACCTGCAGAGTGGACTTCTGCAAGGATGGAACAACCTCCCTGCCAGTTGAAGAGCCCTCCAGTAGGCCGATGCACCAGAGGCCCCCTGCGCCAGGGCTGAGCCCCCTTGCACCCACCCGCCCACAACCCCGGCGACACACCGACGAGGACCGATGCTTTGATTTTTTTATTGTATTGTGGCGAGCTCAGACAAGGAGGAGACAGAGGTTTCGTTCGGTCTTGCTTCCCGCCGTGTTAGCCAGGGAGCACAGCCGTTTATTCGCAGTTTTGGGGGACACTGCCGCGAGCCAACTGCCACCAGCATCCCCTGCTGCTGGAGTGGGCGGGTGGTACGGTGAGAGCCTGTCCTGGCCCGGCATGCGGATCCGGTACACCACTTCTGTTAGCCGCCCCACGACTTCCGCCGGCCCTTGCCAGCGACCGGACAGCCTGGGGGACACTCCTCTCTTGCGAACCGGGCAGTACACCCAAACCTTGTCGCCAGGCACGAAAGCTCCCCCAAGGCACCTGGTGTCGCAGGCTCTTTTCTGTCGTACTCCGGCGCTGACCTGGGCCTGGCGGGTGTAGTCATGAATAACTCGAGGCCGCTCCCTCAGCCTCCTGTAGCAGTCCCTGGCCACCGACACACGCCGGTTCCCTGCTTTTGACCGCACTGGAGGGCCAGAGTCTCTGTACCAAGAGTGATAGCCAGCTTCGCTGATCAAGGCCGATGATGCACTGTTCTTGGATGTCAGCAAGCCAGAAGTCGTGCACCAGCTCCAGATCCTTCACTCGGATCCGCAGCGGTTTCTTCCCCCGCATGTCAGTTCTCTCCCCCGTCACTGTCATCAGCTGGGTGTCGGTGGGTGACCAACCCATCACAAGCGGCCCGGATGTTCCAGGAAACACACCAGGTCGTATTAGGGAAATGGTGGACCCCGTGTCCACCAGGTCCTGGCAGGGCTGGTCCTCAACACAGCAGCTCAGGTAGAGTCCCTTGAGGTGCCCGACTAGGCCCGCCACCGTGCATCGTTCATGGAGGGGGGCAGGAAGCTGGAGCGGTGGTCCCCTCGCTGTACCGCACCCCCTCTCATCCCCCTGAGGCCACATAGTTCTGGCCTTTGGGGCGGGCGCCCGGCAGTCGCGCGCCACGTGACCAGGCTCATCGCACCGGAAGCAGCGGTCGGTCGGTCGACGGGGACGCCTCCAGGGCACCGAGGGCTGCAGCTGGCATACCTCCGGGACCTCCCCCTCCCTGTCGTAGTCTTCGGCTCTGATTTGAGGGTAGTTTGGGGGGGGCACCTGCTGGTTAGGTGGTGAGGTGAGCACCAGCTCGGCCCTTTCAGCCTCAAGGAGCGCCTCACGGAGAGTCTGAGGCATGTCCAGGCGGACGTGTTGGCGTAGTCGCTCTGGAAAAAGTCCTCGCAGGAAAGCATGCAGGCTAAGCTCCTCACGGGCTGCTGTTGGGAACTCTGGGTAGCCACGACGAGCATACAGCAACACATCCGCTGCAAAGGTGCCCAGGCTCTCCCCCGGCCTACGGCTCCAGTTGGTCAGCTGCTCCCTGCTCTGATCAGTGGAGTGCCACTGCCCAAATCGCCTCTCGAGTGCTATGGTGAAGGCCTGGAGCTCATGCTGCTCTGACGGGGCTAGGTCATGGAGTACCTGCAGTGCATCTCCTTCCAATGCTAGCGCTAGGTGTGTAGCAGCCTCTTCGTCGCTCCAGCCATTATGCCTCGCGGCTAGCCGTACTTGTGAGAGGTAGGGCTCTAGCGGGGTTAGCCCGTTGTATTTCGGTACCTTAGCTGGCGTTGCAGGCATCACTGCTCGCTGTCGGGGGCCCGGTGTGTCGGTTGACAGAGGCAGCCCATGAAGCATTGCCCTAGCTTCTGTCGCGACGGGCCGCGGTGCACTCGCGCCGTCGGGACCCGTCGGGGGACTTACATGGCCGCTCGCTTCCTCTCTCTTCAATCGCCCACTTCCCAAGCAGCGAATTCTCTCCTCGACGGCTTGCTCCAGCCTCTGAATGTCTCTCTCCATTACGGCGAGGGTGAGCTATCCCACTTCTGACACCAATGTGGCGAGCTCAGACAAGGAGGAGACAGAGGTTTCGTTCGGTCTTTCTTCCCGCCGTGTTAGCCAGGGAGCACAGCCGTTTATTCGCAGTTTTGGGGAACACTGCCACGAGCCAACTGCTCAGCAGCCTAGCACAACAACAACAACACAAAATGGCGCTCTCTCACCCGGAAACACACAGTCGCAGAGAGAGCGTCACCTGTAACCATGGCAACATGACAACAGAACATAAATGTCAATAACAAATCCCCGAACAGCCCTGGCCCGCTACAGTATATTTATCTCTGCTGGCAGGGCTTTTAGCGGGTTGGGAACATTTATACTTTTTTATTGTATAGTGGGGATTTTAACTCATACTTGTGATTCTGGCTGTTCTTCTAAAAAATAAATGGTGTGTTCCAAGCCGGCCCAGTGTCCGTACTCCGAGCGCTGATTCACTCTCTCCCCTTATGCTTGTATGTATGTATATAGACCTGGTGGCGAAGATTTAGGTCACCAGTTTAGCGGCTACATAAGCATATATGAGTATATATTTCTAAGCATAAATGACAATCAACCATATAAATCTAACAATTATAGATGAAATTTATATTTGAGGAAAACTTGAAATATATTGAGATTACAATTGTTCTTTCAAGACAAACTACCACGGCTGTTGTACCCTCTAAAAAATGCTTTGTGTAGATGATTAGGGAAAGTGTTCATCTTGATCGGTTTTAGTTAAAAGGAAATGATTTTTCTCTCAACACATAAACACAGCGTGGTGGATAAATATTGGGACCCTGAAAGGATGTCGTATAAAGCTGCATCTGGTCACAAGGAAAAAATTCACACAGCCTTGGAAGAGTTGGCCAGATTGTACAAAATGAAATGTCTGACAATGCACAGATGCAAGGATCAAGATGGTTACACCCTTGTGGTTTAACAGGGATGTATTTTGTAAGACAGGATAAGACAGCTGATCGATTTGTTTCACTAACTCACCTAAACAAAGCATTTTAGGGTGTAACTCTTGATTCAGAATTCTCAATCCAAACTCCTCAGTCCCTTCTCTCTCTCTCTGGATGCTGCTCACAGCTACAAAGTTTGCATTCTTCTCCTGCTACCGTCTCTCTGGATTCAGTCAAGACTCTGCTTCTGCCTGCCTTTCCTCCTGCCTGCCATTCTCTCTAGAAACTCTTGAGCTCAGCACCACTCCTCCATCTCTCAACCAGACACCCACCCGGCTATCTACCCCCTCCCCCTGAGCCTCTCTCCTCCACCTGTAAATAAGCTCAGACCCATCAGCAGTAGTTTTCCACCCATAATCGTGCTCCCCGCTGTAACTCACATACATTGTGTTTGATTTTTATTCAGGATTAATAAAATATTTAGTTTCTTACTGATTGAATAATTATTTTAAAACCTGCAGACATATCAGTATAAAGGAATGTGCGGGGGCAGCAGTAGACACAATAACTGGTGCCTGATATCCATCACAGCCACCTCTTAGCTCAGGGCCTGCTAAAACAAGCAGCTTCTCCCCACCAGTTTTAACAGGTTAGATAGATGCTCATATAAATCTCTGTGAACTGCCAGGTGGGTTACTCTCTTTTGGGAAGATGGACAGCAGCTAACTGTTTTACAGACTGTGGTTTTCTAAACAAAAGAGTTCCATGTACATGATACTTTTTAATCATTTAATGCTCGCTTTAATAAATAATAATTGAAGAAAAAAGTGTTTTACTGGTGATTCTTCAATGAGGATAAACTAACACGCTTTCAGAGTGGAGACCCTGACATGATGCACTGAGGATAATTTGGACCACACTCTAGAGAGTGAGTGTGTGCGGCTGGAGGCTGGGAGTGGGCAATCGTGGCACAAGAGTTCAGTGTTTTAAACTGTGAGAGCATGATTGTGAGTGTCCTTGGTAAATCTCTGTGAACTGTGTGAAAGAGGGATCGCTGGACTCCTGATATTGAAGCAGCTCCCTAGACCAACTCACCATGAACTCCTCTCTTAGGCTGCCAAAGGGGAGCTTCAGCTTGTTGTTATGACCATGCTGAGTGATGCTGCTCAGGCTTCGTGGCAGCCACCTGAGCGGAAACCTGCTGATCCTCATCTCAAAGTCTTCCACTGTTGAGATGGGACCTTCATAGACTAAGAGGGGCCACAAAATCCGGGGCAGAATTTCATGCTGATAAATCCAGGCCTTAAACTTGCCGAAAGGACAGATTTATTCACTGCAGCGAGCCAGGTTTCCAGGTCTTTGATGGTCACTGTGGGTGTGTGATTTCAACATCCATGTAGATGCTAAAATGACAGCCTCAACATGGCATTTAATCTGTTATTAGACTCAATTGGCTTCTCTCAAAATGTAAAAGAACCCACCCACCACTTTAATCACACTCTAGATCTTGTTTTAACATATGGCATAGAAACTGAACATTTAACAGTGTTTCCTGAAAACCTTGTGCTGTCTGATCATTTCCTGATAACATTTACATTTACAATAATTGATTACACAGCAGTGGAGAGTAGACTTTATCAAAGCAGATGTATTTCTGAAAGCGCTGTAACTAAGTTTAAGAATATAATCCACCCACTGTTATCATCTTCAATGGCCTGTACCAACATAGAGCAGAGCAGCTACCTGAACGCTACTCCAACAGAGGTCGATTATCTTGTTAATAATTTTACCTCCTCTCTACGTACGACTCTGGATACTGTAGCTCCTGTGAAAACTAAAGCCTCAAACCCGAAGTACCTGACTCCGTGGTGTAATTTTTAAACACGTAGCCTAAAGCAGATAACTCGTAAGCTGGAGAGGAAATGGCGTGTCACAAATTTAGAGGATCATCATTTAGCCTGGAGAAATAGTTTGCTAGAAAGCCCTCCGCAAAGCCAGAACATCTTACTATTCGGCACTGATTGAAGAAAATAAGAACAACCTCAGGTTTCTCTTCAGCACTGTAGCCAGGCTGACAAAAAGTCAGAGCACTGTTGAGTCAACAATCCCTTTAACGTTAACTAGTAATGACTTCATGAACTTCTTCACAAATAAAATTTTTATTATTAGAGAAAAAATTACCAATAATCATCCCAAAGAACCCTCAAAGAAGTCCTGCCATTAATTAATTATTCAATCTTAAATATGATCAACCTATCTCTAATAATCGGCTATGTAGCTATGGGTGGCTGTAGCTCAGGTGGCAGAGCAGGTCAGCCACTAATCAGAAGTGGTTCAATCCCAGGCTGCATCCTGGCTGCATGCCAAATATACTTGGGCAAGATACTAACCCCATGTTTGCCTACTGGTGGTGGTCAGAGGGCCCGGTGGCGCCTGTGTCCGGCAGCCTCGCCTCTGTCAGGGCGCCCCAGGGCAGCTGTGGCTATAATGTAGCTTGCTATCGCCAGTGTGTGAATGTGTGTGTGAATGTGTGAATGACTGAATGTAGTGTAAAGCGCTTTGGGGTCCTATGGATTAGAAAAGCGCTATACAAATGCAGGCCATTTACCATTTACCACAGGCCATCAAGGTGGCTGTCGTTAAACCTTTACTCAAAAAGCCATCTCTAGACCCAGCAGTCTTAGCTAATTATAGGCCAATCTCCAACCTTCCTTTCATATCAAACATCCTTGAAAGAGTAGTTGTCAAGCAGCTAACAGATCATCTGCAGAGGAACGGCTTATTTGAAGAGTTTCAGTCAGGTTTCAGAGCTCATCACAGCACAGAAACAGCTTTAGTGAAGGTTACAAATGATCTTCTTATGGCCTCTGACAGTAGACTCATCTCTGTGCTTGTCCTGCTAGACCTTAGTGCAGCGTTCGATACTGTCGACCATAATATCCTATTAGAGTGATTAGAACATGCAGTAGGTATTACAGGTACTGCACTGCAGTGGTTTGTATCATATCTATCTAATAGACTCCAATTTGTACATGTAAGTGGAGAGTCCTCTTCACACACTAAGGTCAGTTATGGTGTTCCACAGGGTTCGGTGCTAGGACCAATTCTATTTACATTATACATGCTTCCCCTAGGCAGCATCATTAGAAGACATAGCATAAATTTTCACTGCTATGCAGATGACACGCAGCTCTATCTATCCATGAAGCCAGGTAACACACACCAATTAGTTAAACTGCAGGAATGTCTTAAAGACATAAAGACCTGGATGGCCGCTAACTTTCTGCTTCTTAATTCAGATAAAACTGAGGTTATTGTACTCGGCCCTGAAAATCTGAGAAATATGGTATCTAAGCAGATTCTTACTCTGGATGGCATTACCTTGGCCTCCAGTAATGCTGTGAGGAACCTTGGAGTCATTGTTGACCAGGACATGTCCTTTAACGCACATATTAAACAAATATGTAAGACTGCTTTCTTCCATTTGCGCAACATCTCTAAAATTAGAAATATCCTGTCTCAGAGTGATGCTGAAAAACTAGTTCATGCATTTATTACTTCCAGGCTGGACTACTGTAATTCTTTATTATCAGGATATCCTAAAAACTCTCTGAAAAGTCTTCAGTTAATCCAAAATGCTGCAGCAAGAGTACTGACAGGGACTAGAAAGAGAGAGCACATTTCTCCTGTTTTGGCTTCCCTTCATTGGCTTCCTGTTAAATCCAGAATTGAATTCAAAATCCTGCTCCTCACATACAAGGTCTTAAATAATCAGGCCCCATCTTATCTTAATGACCTTGTAGTACCATATCACCCTATTAGAGCACTTTGCTCTCGCACTGCAGGCCTACTTGTTGTTCCTAGAGTATTTAAAAGTAAAATGGGAGGGAGAGCCTTTAGTTTTCAGGCCCCTCTTCTGTGGAACCAGCTTCCAGTTTGGATTCAAGAGACAGACACTATCTCTACTTTCAAGATTAGGCTTAAAACTTTCCTTTTTGCTAAAGCATATAGTTAGGGCTGGACCAGGTGACCCTGAATCCTCCCTTAGTTATGCTGCAATAGACGTAGGCTGCCTGGGATTCCCATGATGCATTGAGTTTTTCCTTTCCAGTCACCTTTCTCACTCACTGTGTTAACAGATCTCTCTGCATTGAGTCATATCTGTTATTAACCTCTGTCTCTCTTCCACAGCATGTCTTTATCCTGTCTTCCTTCTCTCACCCCAACTGGTCGCAGCAGATGGACGCTGAGGACCCTGAGCCTGGTTCTGCCGGAGGTTTCTTCCGGTTAAAAGGGAGTTTTTCCTTCCCACTGTCGCCAAAGTGCTTGCTCATAGGGGGTCATATGATTGTTGGGCTTTTCTCTGTATCTATGAAGCGCCTTGAGGCGACTTTTGTTGTGATTTGGTGCTATATAAATGAAATTGAATCTAATTGAATTGAAATTGAACCTACAGCGACCTCCCTGAACAGGGTCCAGTAACCATCAGAGTGGCAGACATCCAAGAAAGGGTCTCCAGTATGAAGAGTTGGACAGCACCAGGACCTGACATGGTTCACGCCTACTGGTTGAAGAAGCTGACTGCACTCCACGAGCGTCTGGCAGCACAAATGAACCAGCTGCTAGTTGACGAGAGACACCCAGAATGGCTAACCGAAGGCCGGACAGTCCTGATCCTCAAGGACCCCCAGAAGGGACCGGTCCCCTCCAACTACCGACCAATAACCTGCCTCAGCACCACATGGAAGCTCCTGTCAGGCATCATAGCAGCTAAGATGAACAGGCACATGGGTCAATACATGAGCGGGGCACAGAAAGGGATGGACAAGAATACCAGAGGCGCAAAACACCAGACCGAGCAGTCAGCCGAGACTGCAGGACCAGACTGATCAACCTATGCACAGCCTGGATGGATTACAAGAAGGCCTATGACTCAATGCCCCACAGCTGGATACTGGAATGCCTAGAATTGTACAAGATCAACAGGACCCTGACAGCCTTCATCAGCCACTCAATGGCGTACAACACTAGAGGCCAACTTCAAGCCCATAGCACAAGTCACCATCAAGTGCGGGATCTACCAAGGAGATGCTCTGTCCCCACTGCTGTTCCGCATAGGCCTGAACCCCCTCAGTGAGATAATTGACAAGACTGGCTACGGATACCGACTACAGAACGGAGCAGTTGTCAGCCACCTCCTGTACAGCACGGAGGCACTAATCATGGCAGCATAGGAACAAGCACTGAGCATAAGATCCATAGAGGCTGGGGTCTATCACACCAGGCAAGACCCCAGGTGCAGGCTGTGTAAAGATGCCCCCAGAGACAATCCAGCACATAACAGCAGGGTGCAAGATGCTAGGTTGGCTCAAGAGTTGGGAGTTCGCCTTGTAATCGGAAGGTTGCCGGTTCGAGCCCCGGCTTGAACCGTCTCGGTCGTTGTGTCCTTGGGCAAGACACTTCACCCGTTGCCTACTGGTGGTGGTCAGAGGGCCCGGTGGCGCCAGTGTTCGGCAGCCTCGCCTCTGTCAGTGCGCCCCAGGGTGGCTGTGGCTACAATGTAGCTTGCCATCACCAGTGTGTGAATGGGTGGATGACTGGATATGTAAAGCGCTTTGGGGTCCTTAGGGACTGTTAAAGCGCTATATAAATACAGGCCATACATGGAACGCCAAAACCAAGTGGCCGGCATAGTGTACAGGAACATCTGTGCCGAGTATAACCTGGAAGACCCAAGGTCAAAATGGGAGATGCCCCCAAGGGTGAAGGAGAATGACCAAGCCAAGATCCTGTGGGACTTCCAAAATGGTGGTGGCTAACCAACCAGACATAGTAGTGGTAGACAAACAGAAGAAGACGTCCATCGTTTTCAGACCCCCGCTCTTTCGCTGTTTAACTCAGGTTAAACATGATATATCAGTCTCTCAGATAACTTAAAAATGTAATTGTATGGCTTTTTTCTGTGTTTTTTTTTTGTTCCGGAGTAAATCCGGAGTGTTGGCTGAGATCAAAGTTATTAGATTGAATACAACTTTATTAATCCATCAGGTGGGTTCCTCCGGGATTTTCACACAGCTGAATAAACGTCAAACAGAAAACTGATTAAACAGAAGTGTGAGACGGTTGAGAATTTACGCCAGTGTCCTGTAATATTTTAGATAGCAAGGAGCAGACAGCCGAGTTTATTAAACTCCAGAGACACAGCAGTGACACAAATCGGAAGGCTAGACCGTCCCATTTCACAGCCTCGCACTTCCGGCCTTCTCGGTCTTCGAAGGGCCTGGCCCACGTAGACCGCGAAGGCTAGGTCCTCCGAACGATGCAGCCGATGTTTTTGGGACACAGCAACAATGACTGTTTTCTACAGTCATAACTCACACACCATTCAGCATCCATGGTTCCATGGTAGAGACTGTTACCAGCATCAAGTTCCTGGGAGTTCACATCTCAGACAACTTCAAGCGGGACCACCAACAACACCCCCATTACCGAAAAAAGGCCCAGCAGCGCCTCCACTTCCTGAGACGCCTGAAGCAGCAAACCTCACTCCTCCCATCCAAACCACGTTCTACAGGGCACCATTGAGAGTGTTCTGACCAGCTGCATCTCCGTGTGGTTTGGCAACTGCAATGTTGGTGATCTCAGCAAAGTACAATGCATTGTTAAAGCAGCTGCCAAGATCATCGGAACATCTCTCCCTCTGCTACAAAACAGCTGCATCAGTAAGGCCTCCAGCATCGTGCTTGACCCCTCTCACCCCTCACATATACTCTTTTCTCTCCTTCCATCTTGCAGACACTACTGCAGCATCGGGGCCTGATCCCCCAGACTGCGGAACAGCTTTTTCCCACAAGCCCTCAGACTCGTGAACTCACTACTAGCCCTCCCTCTCTCCCCCACCACACACACCCACACAAACTGCTAACCGACTCTTTTGCATTTTACACACCACTGCCTCTGTAAGACACGCTGCTCTATGGACATTTATTTAATCCAGGTTTACAAGCTGCTACACTGGTCACTTTAAACTCCAAACTGTAAGTTGTAAATTCTAATTGAAATGTCTCTTGATCACCTTAGACTTAAGCGTTTATTTATTTTCTTCTCCCTTCTTTATCTATTTATTGCCTTTTTTTGCACTGATCTAACCGGAGCCCCATAGTCTTGTCTCTCTGTATGCTGCACCAGATATAGTAGAGATTACAATAAAGTTTCTTTTGACTTGACTTTGACTAATACTGTAGTGAAGAAAGTTGAAAGGTCACAGAGCGACTGCTGAATCTTCTGCTCTAAACATGAACTCTGAACTTTGTGATGCTTCAGCAGGAAAACTGCTTCAGTTATTCTCTCAGATTAGTTTCATATTTTCTGCATCAGATTTGAGTGAGATCCTGGAATGAAGACAGAAGAAAAGACTTTGTTCAAAGTTTGATTTATAGTCAAACCTTCCAGTTTATTCACACAATAAAACATCAACACAATATATGAATTCATTCATTAAAATCACAGTTTTTCCTCATTTGATGATTTTGACAAAAACAAACACAAACACACACACATGGTCTGCCATACTCATAAAGAGAAATGTCGACATTTTTCAATACAAATATTCCAGAAACATTTAGAGGATAGAGAAGTTTACATTTTCATGTGGAGAAATATTTGAGTAAATCAAAATGATGATGAGCAGTGATAGCCTCCATAAACAGTCACAGGAAAGATCTCCTTTAAAAACTCAGAAACATCAAGAGAACAACTAGAAGATGTGGAGGTACCACCCATAATGTTTGACTGACAGCTGATCTCTGTGCAGAAATGATGGAGAGAAAATAAAATGAAACTAAAATACAGATTTAAACCCACAATATGAAAGACTTCAGTCTATTTCACTTTAATCAACTTAGCAGTGTCTGCATAATTGTAAAGCTTCAGTCCAGCATAGAGCGGCTGAGTGAATGTGGTCTGGACTCTGTGGAGGAGAGTCATGGTTTCAGAGACGCTGTAGAAGGACAAAATACCTGCTCTGTGATCCAGGTACACTCCTACTCTGGAGGAACGAGGACCTGAGACAGGAGTTTGGATGTTGTTGTACCGAAATGTATAACTGTCGTTGTTACAATCTAATGCCCAAGATTTGTCATTATGTCCAAATTTAGATTCACTCCCTTTTCTGCTGATACTCTTGTATGCAACTGCTACATAAACTCCTTCCCCTCTCCACTTCACCTCCCAGTAACAACGTCCAGTCAGACTCTCTCTACTCAGGACCTGACACCTTCCATAAAATCTGTCTGAATGACGAGAATAAAAATGCTTTTCATTTACTGCTATTGCTTTTCTGTTCCTCACTGATAATAACACATGTGAGTTTGCTGTGTTTGGATCCAGTGTGATTTCACATGAATATTTTAAAAATCCTTCTCTGGTCTTTGGCTCTGGTGGATCTGACAGTAAAACATCCACTTCAGTGACTGTCAGTGAGATGTTTGTCCATCCCTCTCTCAGAATGTCCTGTAGTTTATCTCTGACCTCTGACACAGCTGCTGTCACATCCTCAAAGTAGCTCAGAGGACGGATATTGATGCTGGATGAGTCTGTAGACTCACTGAGTGCTGACAGTGAGGGGTAGTTGTGTAGAAACTGGATGTGATCCTCTGTGTGTGAGAGCTGCTTCAATAGCTGCTTCAGCTCAGCATCTTTCCTCTCCAGCTCAGTGATCTCCTGCTCCAGCTTCTCCTCAAGCTCTTTGACTCGACTCACTTCAGTTTCCTGCTGGGATCTGATCTGCTGCTTCACATCGGAGCTTCTTTTCTGGATGAGATGGATAAGCTCAGTGAAGATCTTCTCACTGTCCTCCACCGTTTGATCAGCAGACTGATTGATGGCCTCCACCTCCTGTTGAAGCAGCTTCACATCTTTCTCTCTGTCCTGGATTCTCTGCTGGATGTTTTGTCGACTCACCTCCAGCTCTCTCTGCCTCTCAGTCCTTTCTGCTGCAGCTGAGACTGTGTCGTGGCCTTTATGGTCATCCACAGGGCAGAGATAACAGATACTCTGCTGATCAGTACGGCAGAACATCTTCATCACCTCATCATGACGAGAGCAGATGTTGTCCTGGAGCTTCTTGGAGGGCTCCACCAGCTTGTGTTTCTTTAATGGAGCCACATCATAATGAGGCTGAAGGTGTTTCTCACAGTAAGATGCCAGACAGACTAAACAGGACTTGAAGGCTTTCATTTTTCTTCCAGTGCAGACATCACAGGTCACATCTTCAGGTCCAGCATAGCAGTGATCAGCAGGAGCAGCTTGGAGTCCAGTCTTCTTCAGCTCCTCTACTAAATCTGCTAACATGGTGTTTTTCTCCAGTACAGGCCTCGCTGTGAAAGTCTGTCTGCACTGAGGGCAGCTGTAGATTTTCTTCTTTTCCTCTTCATCCCAGAAGCTTTTAATACAGTTCATGCAGTAGCTGTGTCCACAGGGAATAGTCACCGGATCCTTCAGTAGATCCAAACAGAATGAACAGCAGAATTTTGTTTGGTCCATTTGATTCATGTGCTGTGCCGTTTCACCGTCTCTCAGTGACTGTCAGACAGTTTCACTTCCTCTGAACAGAAACAACCTCTGTGCTCTGAAGGGAAACAGATCTCTGCTCTTGTTCACCTCCTACAGGAAATGAGGCTCACCAGCAACTGCATTTACACCATGTTGTTTAGACCCATCCTGATACAGACACATCTGTGAATGGAGGCACCAACAAGTCATGAAATGCTTATTTCATCAGTGCCAGGGTTTGTTATGTTTGCTTTACAGTATGCAGTAAAAAGTGTGACTTAGCCAACCTTCGTAAGTTGTAACTTAGCCTCTACAAAATGCCTTGTGTAGCTGATTTGTTGAATTTGTATTTAAGAATTGGTTTTAGTCATATGGAAACATTTTTTTTTCCAGCACATAAACAAAGCGTGGTGATGTTTGTCTTGAAACAACAACTGCATGTTGACTTTTTCTCAAAATAGGCATGGAAACAACAGTCTCCAATAATTCAAACTAATTTTTACATCTAATTGTTCAACATGATCGGTTGCATGCTGGATCTTGTGAGGCCAGTTTTTGTTAAAAGTGTTACCTGTGAACAAAATCACAGTACATTTAAGCCAGTGCTATCGGCCTTAATCTCATTAAAATGACGTTAACACCATAACCGCATTAATGCAGCAAATCTACATTAGCAAGTTAAAGCGAATCGCCCCATGCGAGGGGCTGCATGGTGTCAACGTGTTAGCATGGTTAGCTCGTCAACGCATTAGCATTGCTTGATCCATTTGATTCATGTGCTGTGCCGTTTCACCGTCTCTCAGTGACTGTTAGACAGTTTCACTTCCTCTGAACAGAAACAACCTCTTTGCTCTGAAGGGAAACAGATCTCTGCTCTTGTGTTTGGTTACAGCATGCAGTAACAAGTCTGACCCAGTTAAACTTTAATAGTTTAACTTTACTTGGATGTTTGAAATTTGACAATCAACACTCAGCGAGTTCATTCTATATTTCAAAAACTTCAGCAAAGTTTAGGATGCTGTGATGAATAAAAATAAATGACACTTTATATTTTGACATTTTCTAATCTTAGTTCATTCTCACACTTACAGAATGATGCATGGGAACAACTGCCTCCACTAAAACAAACCTATGTTCAAATGAGATTATGATAATTTAATAGTAACAAATATTTAAATTTAGCAATAACAAATGGAGATCTGTCAACAATCTTTACAAAAACAAACAAACAAAACTTTATTTTGTAGTCTTTCCTGTGTACACAGTCACTGTGGATTTTAAATAAAAACATCAAGATGTGCTTGAAATGAAAACTTTCAAGATTAATTCAAAGTTTAAGTAAAATTTTGCTTCTACTGTTTAGTACATATTACAAAGTATCCATGTCAGTAATTCATTCAAATGTATTTTTGTTCTTAAACTGATCCAGTAAATGTAATTTTGTCTCACCTACTTAACCGAGTATTTTAGTTGTTTAACTGTCATTATAACTAAACTGAACATCCAAAGCTTTTCTCACTGCAGTTTTGTTGTGCAGTTATAGCAGCACTTTGAATCATCCACAGTTTTATAGAACTGTCTGTTGAATTGTTGTTTTGTTTGGTGTGATGGTTCCTTTTTTAACAATTAAACAAAAAAAAAGGTTTTTGTTATTGATTAAAATATGATGAATTTGATTATGTATTATTGATGCAAACAAGGAATTTTTTTCACACTGAAGATATATGGTAGACATAGGAGTCACTTTTCATGCTCTTAGTTTATCCTTTCATTTAAAATCTTAGTGGTAAAGATCATCATAACTTTATGTTAACTTTCATGTACAGCTTAAATGTTTCACTACACTGTTGTCAGCAAAGATTACACAGCAAAGCCAATTAAACTTGAAGCTAAACGACTGTTCAGTCCTCTTTTGGAAGCAGTCTTTAAATGGAGACAAGCATTAAATGTTGAAATAAACTGTATAACCACCAGATGGCGATATTAGCTTGTAAGTAATAACGACCTGAGACACAGCTCCTGATCTAATGATTATTTCATGGTGAGGAGATCCTCAGACAAAATGAACTTAAATACAGATTAATAACAGTTTGCTAAAGATGGAAACTCACTGCAAGGACAGAGTACTGCGTTTTTTGCACTTTGACATTTTTGTTTTCACATTGAACTTGAACATTTTTATGTTATTTTGCAAATTCTCCTATTTTATATATTTAAAGAAAAAACTCAGGAGAAATTCTTTGGTAAGTTAAACATTTTTTGCCAATAAAACTGTTTCTGAAGGCAAAGCCAAATATTCATCCAATTTCACTACCTGAGAAACATTCCCCACAGCAAACAGGTTTCACAAATTCACATTTCTCAGCATTCTCCCAAAAGTCTTTACACGTCTCTTCTGTTAATCAGTGTCTAAAAGTGAATTAACACTTTTAAGGTGTATTGCTACTCTCAGGTGTCAGTAGTGCAGCAGGCAGAGACATTGACTCAATATGCAGATACTCATATTCAGAAGTAACCCTAAAACACAGCTTTATTGCTGGACTTGCAGGCAACCACAGTAAAAAGCCATTAACTAGGCATATACTAGGAAACTAGACTACAACACAGACAAGACACACAGCAAGGGTGAGCTCATGACAAGGACAGAAGGAAAGTAAGGGCTTACACACCTGAGACAATCAGGGAGATGGAAAACACCAGGGAACACAGGTGAACTAAATCTGACTAACGAGACAGACGAAGCAAAACTGGACATACTCACAGGAGACAGAAAACTAACAAAATAAAGCAGGAAGTGACGCACACTGAGACTCAGACATGTGAGCTTGATACTGGAACTGGGGAATAAACAGATCCAGAGACATGACAGACACAGGAGACAAAAGGACAAAACACTGATGATATCAGACAGATGACAACACAAAGATGAGACAAATACAGACTAGATATGAAAAGGGGACAGACACGAACACAAACAAGAACCAAAACCTAGAAGCATAAGCAACAAAACTCAGAGGCTCTCAAAGACTGAACATAACTATTTCATAATTCTGAAAAATGAATAAAATGTCCAACAAACTCAAAAACCTGGGTCAAATTCCAGGAGCATGACAGTCAGACATTAACCTTTTTCAATGAAAGGTATTCTGTAAAGTTCAGTTTTCAGATTCCACTTGGTGAGTCTCTTAAAAGCACCTGAAGCTAACTTTAGATTATCTTCCTGTTTCTAGGGCAGAATGATGGTCTTGTGTTATCAAACCTCAGGCTGGTGCCTCCAGTGTCCATGCATGCAGAAGCTTCTGGTTCATGTGTCAAACCATCCAAAACAGGAGTTTCCAAAGCTGCCGGGGTGCAGTCTGTTCAGTGTTTCATGTCATCCCTGCAGAGCCAGACAGGAGCACCAGGCCTCCTATTTTCAGTCAAGGAAGGTGAGACAAAACCAGTAACCATAGTGCTCTGTGTCAAATATTTTCTATTCTATTCTTTCTATTCTGTCACTGTGTGTTAAACCTGTGCAGGGTGAACGCTGCCTTTTGCCCAGTGAAACCCGAGGTTGATGGATGTTACTGAGTATTACTAATCATGTCACAGAATCTATAAGACAAACTCATTTTACACTGTGGGCCACTTACAGGTAACTTTGATCATAAGTGGGCTGGACATGTGAAGCTGCACGATTAATGTGTAAAATTAAAGAAATGTTCTGATTCCCCAGACTGTCCTGTAATTATAAAATATAACGTTTTTCATTAACTTAACAATAGTGTCTTATTTTTCAATGAATCCACTATAAAAAAGAAAGAAAGAAAAAGAAATGAACTACAAAATTAGTGAAAAAACAGGAACTTTAATTTAATTGTTTAACCGTCACCTAATGACTTTGGTGTAGTATGAAAAGAAACTAAGGGGGATTCTTTATAATGTCAAGAAAACCTAAAATTGTTGTTATTATTATTATTATTAGTAGTAGTAGTAGTAGTGATGAATGTTAAAATTCTATGCATTTCACATTTTCCAGTTTTGGAAGACTGATTCTGGTCCCCATGCCTTATGTTTAAAACCTTTGTTATAAGGTAGCAGTCCCCAACCCCCAAGCCACGGACCGGAGTCGTTTGGTACCGGGCCGCAAGAGTTGAGGCTCGGGTGTGAAATGTATGCTTTTCAGGGTTTTATCGTTTTTTAGCATTATTTTGTTATCGTTTTTATCGTTAACTCGGTTTTCCTGGGTTTTTCACGTGTGTTATGAATAAATCTTCTTTTTTTCGGTACCGGTACTAGTTTTATTTTGTTGTATTTATCCGTGACACCTTAAAGGCTGGTCCATGAAAATATTGTGGGGCATAAACCGGTCCGTGGCGCAAAAAAGATTGGACCGCTGTTATAAGGGATCTAAATATAATAAATGAGGAATAATCCTCGCCTTTATCAGAAAAAATTATATTGCTATACAACATGTACAGGTACAATTTAATAAATTTTAAAATATTTTTTTGCAAAAAATAAGACATCAGTGAAGTGAAGTTATATTGTATAAATATAAAAACATGCTTGACATAAATAGAAATTAATTACAAATACGTTATTCCTCCAGCCAACCTACAAAAATACCTTGCAGATATTTTAGGCCCCCTGCAGGTCAAAAAGGATGTCGCCTTATAGGAAAGTCTTATTTAGTTAATCTGCTCTTTATTTTCTCAATTAATCACTTCACCGGCTGGTCTAAGGAACTGATCTGTTTCATCCAGCCTTCAGTGCAGTACACACTCCAACATGCACAATGAAGCAAAGCACTAAAGAAAAGCTGCAAGATTGAGATTTGAGGAAGCAGAAATAGAGAAAAAACTATTCAAAACTATTCAAACAATAAACTCAGTCATTAAAATTGAAGCAGATTAATTTTCTTGCTGTAAATTAACTGATTCATCTCATAATCATTTGAACTATTCTGCTGTTTTTGTTTTTATTGAATGAACTGAATTAGACAGAGCAGGTGAATTAAAGCAAATACTTTCCATCTTCATGTATAAGCTTTAAACTGGAGATGTGCTGATAGGACTGGAGGAGAAAAGAACTCGTCTGTAGTCTGTGGCTTCTGACTCTGACAAACTCTTTGTGCTCCAGGAAAAAACAGATGTTTATACCTCTGGAGTCCTCAGCCTGAACTGAAAGACTGAAGATTTGTTTCATAAAACTGAGCAGGCACTGAGTCGTCTCCAGCTACGGTACATTTCTCATCTGCTCTGAGCTGCTTCTCAAAAGCCTGCTGATGGATTCAATTTCCTTTAATTGTAGCTAAAGGCGCTGACTTTTTGTTGGATGCAACAGGCGCGATCTAAAGCGACTGTTGCAGTAAACGCCTTTATTTTCCATAAATCTGCAGACGTTGAGCTGCAGCCGTCTGCAGAGGCACAGTAATGTTAAAGCTACATCTGATAAAATGAAGCGTTCACAGCAGCAGCATGGGGATGTGCAAAAGTCTCCTCAACTTCTGCTTCAAAACTTTTAATACTCAGTGATAAAGTTTTATTGAGAAAGTGACTTCTCAAACTGGGTCACATTCTTTTCTTTTTTACTTTAAGTACAGCTGCATGAAAAAAGTTATTTATACCTTATTAAGTATATTTTACCGCTTTCTGATTGTAGCACAAAAACAGATTAAAGATAAAAAGAGTCATTTATGTGAAATGACAGAGACAGATACCTTTTTATAGGCTCACTGTATTATTATCAGTTAAACCCAGCAGCACTGTCACCAAAGCATTTGCTCATAAAGCTCATATGATTGTTTGGGTTTTCTCTGTTTTCTGTATTATTGTAGGTTCTTTACTTTACAATAGAAAAGGCATTGAGGCAACTGTAGTTGTGATTTGGTGCAATATAAATAAAATTGAATTGAATTGATAATGATTTGTAAAAAAAAAAAATCTCTTAAATACTTTTTAAGTTACTTAAAGAACATCAATCTCTAAGTAAAAATTAAACTCCATAAAGAAAAACAACAGATTTTCAGTCGTCTGGTTCATCACGACAGGTTTGATGAGCCCTGTGGTGTTCAGGTGTATAATGTGGTGTGGAGGTGTGTATGCAGCAGCACCGCGGTCCTCAGCTGATTTGAATTTCAAATATGTGTCTTGGGCATAACTTTGTTTATGGCAGCCTGTGTGATTCATGCTGTATTCACCTTGCACGCTAAGGTGCTGGCCAATTAAATCACCAGGAAGGCCGATGAACACCCGGCAGGCTGCATAAAGTTTGATTAAAATCTGCTGCAGAAGATAACTGTGAATTCTGACAGCCAGTTTCACATGTCAGGGTTTCAGTCACTAAAGACTGACAATAAATGGAAATGTCAAATGATTCATTACAAGGAGCTGCCAACTTTAGAGGCTGGTTAATCGTGACAAATCTTTTCCTTCACTCAGGTTAGCTAGTAGATTGTGGCTCAAGCAGCGAACACATGTTATCTCTATTCAGACTTTCCCCAAGTGTTCTTTATTTCTTTGCTCTTGCTGTTTCCTTTTATTAAGCAGCTTTAATCTTGTTCCAGCTGTGGTTCAGGTGGTACAATTGGTACCAATCACAGGGTCAGTGGATTGGTCCACAGTTTCCTCCAGTCCACATGTCAAAGTATCCTTGGACAAGACACTGAACCCCAAGTCCATCAGCGTGTGTGTGAATGTTGGCTAAAGCCCTCGGGCACAGATAGAAGTGCTGCATGAATGTGTGTAACTGCGTACATGAGACATGTAGCAGAAAGTGCTGTGAGTAGACAGGACCTATGCAAGTACGACACCATTTACAAACAACCAATGCTTTTAATTTTCACTTTTTTCACTTTCATTGTGTTTTTATTTTGCCAGGGTGCATGCCTTATTTTCTCCCATCCAGTGTTATGTTGAATTATTCATCATTCAGTCTTATGTGGAGTTCTGGTCCAGAGATAATAATTGAGGCCAAACGCCACTTTTAAGATATAGGGTATAAAACTTTCTTTTTAAATAAAAAGGGCAGTGATGCTAAACCATCCTTTAGTTATGCTGCTATCTCCTTAAATCTGATGTTGCTAGCTATTTCCCAGGCTAACTGCTTGTTCAGTTCCCCAAAACAAACAACCACTGAGGCACAACTCAAAGTTAAAAATGTGCTCTGATGAAATGATCAGTTTGGCTGGACTCTCTGCTGTTGCAATAAAGTTTAATGTCTTAACATCCATCCATCCAGGGTTTCTGGAGATTAGAGGATTTAGAAGTTAGCAGTGAAATAACTCGATAAAGGAGATTCCATGGTCTAGTACTTTTGAAACAAACAAACAAAAACATGGAAAACCATCAAAACTTTGCATGAAATGTAAGGAAAGTTGTGTGTGGTCATTTATTTCTTTGTTGTAAAAATGCTTCTTGGCAACAAATCTTATGTCAGTTTACCTAATATGACATATGCAGTAGCAAATAATAACCTGTGGTATGGTTACACTTCTGATCTACATGCAACTATACAAACATGTCAGGATTATTATATTGACTGCTTGATCTAATGCAGTGACAACACAGAGGCCTCAAACCTCTCACAATCCTGGATCATTTGACCAGCGTTTTCAGTTTTGTTGTGTTTTGACGTCATTTTGTATTATGTTTCATGTTTAAGTCGTCTTTGGTTAAGTTGATTCTCTAGTGCCGAGGTTGTCCCTGTTTAGATTTGTATTAGTTAGTATTTCCCCCTTGTGTCTTTGCCCTCTGTGTCTCCCTCTGTGTGGCTGTGATTGTCTTTCTTGTGAGTTCTTGCTTCCCTCATGTTTCATTCTGTGTTCCGCTTCCTGTCATGTTATCCATGTTTCCCAGTCATGTTCTCTGGGCTGTGTCCAAATTCAAGGGTAGCATGCTTCGAAGGACCCAACCTACCCGGTCCACATAGGGTGGGTCCTTCGAAGGCCGGGTAGGCCGGAAGTGAGCTGCTGTGAAATTGGACAGTCTTCTAGCCTTCAGTAAAGTCCAGACTCACTTCTGTGTTCTTCCAGTCGCTAGTGCCAAAGCGTGACAACTTTAAAATGGACCCAGAAATGTCGCAGTGCCTGAATGATTGCTGGTCATTCATGCACATTTACTATATTATATAAAATATGTAAACCAAATCTCTTTGAAACTTATAGAAGAACATTTTCTATGTCTTCTTATTTTCTATTATTTATTTAATCCTGTAACTGATTTGTGTGTATGGCCCTGGAGTGTCCTCAGGGAGAGAGGGAATTAGGACAGGAGGCAAATCAATACAACACAACAACTCTTAGTAATTGCATTTATTAACTTGTGTTCTTAAGAATTATCTTCTTGATATCACACATACATACTATTTTAAGTAATCCCATTTCTTTCTGGACAGCAGGGGGTGACTTTCCCCTGCAGGCCAATCTTCTCCAGAATTATCCTGATCACACAAAACAAATAGGAGACGAGAGGAAATTGTACAACCACCAGATGGCGAAAGAGTCCCACTGCAACTTTAAGCCATGAAGGATGTGTCTTGATGTTTGCTTGTGATAAATCTGCTTTATGTGAGTCTTTTTCAGAAAGTAACAGTAATACAAATGTAAAAGGAGCCAGTTTTTATTTCTTTATTCTTAGATGTACTCACTCAGGATCAGTTTGAAACCATTGGTTGAGACAATATGTAGTTTAAATTTAAATATTCACCTGAAAGCTCTGAATTATTCACCTGAATGAAATAAATATGAACTCTTTGGAATACTGGCTTCTGAATGCTGAAAAAAAGAGCTTTTGAACTTCAGATAAGATCAAAGATAAGATAAGGCAACATCACAAACACAGACCTTAGAATAAATAATCATTAATAAATATTTAAAACACAAAAAAGAAGAAAAGTTAAACCTGCAAAATTCAAGCACCCAGAAATTGCCCTCTGTACTGTGATGTATTATATATATGAAGATGTTTGGGAAGAGGTGCGGTTATTGTTCATCAGTTTTGAAGTGATGTTCATTATATGTCTTTAATCAGTAAAGTCTCGCTTTGCTAGAAATAAATAAATAATAAAATTGTAAACATGCAGCTGTATGTTAGAAGTCAAAGGGTCCTTAAGTCTTCTGTAAATTGACGGGGATCAAATGAAGGACACAAGTATCTGTTCTTACTCTAATAAATGCTGCTTTAATATCCAACAGACTATTTTCCTTCCTCATCAGCAGTAAACAGCTCGACTCCGTCTGTGCATTTGTGTCCTCCATACTTGTTCACACAGACATCTCAGGCTTGATGCCACGATGCAGTGTAGAAACCTGACAACCCTCTGACTCATGTTCAAATGTTCAAGGACATTTCTCAGGATCATGTATGACCCCTTTTTGAAATTTGGACTTTCATTAATAATATTTGTGTTTCTGAGTCATTTTTGTGGAGACTTCTGTCCAACGTAGTGTCCAAATAAAACCTGAAGCTTTTCTTCACCCTCTTGTCAGATGGTCAGCAACAAAACTCTGTTCCAACCAATGTCTGATAAGAGATGAGACACAGCAGCTGAGTAAATGATCATTTCATGCTGAAGACATCCTCAGACAGAATTAAATACATACATAAATACAGCCTGGTGCCAATAACACAGCTAATTCCTGAGACGCCTGAAGCGGGTCATCCTCATTCCTGCTATCCTCACCACGTTCTACAGGGCACCTGTTCTGGCCAGCTGCATCTCCGTGTGGTTTGGCAACTGCAATGTTGGTGATCTCAGCAAACTACAATGCATTGTAGTTTGCTCATCAGTAAGGCCTCCAGCATCGTCCTTGACCCCTCTCACCCCTCACATATACTCTTTTCTCTCCTTCCATCTTGCAGACGTTACTGCAGCATCGGGGCCCGATCCCCCAGACAGCGGAATAGCTGCTACACTGGTCACTTTAAACTCCAAACTGTCACGGTTCTGGGTCAGTTTGACCCAGTATTTTGAGTTGTTATGTTTTGGTGTGTTTTTGCATTATGGATTGTTTTCTTATTCTCTTTTAGTGCTGGTGGTGGTGATGATGATGATGATTATTATTATTAGCGTTTCATGTTTCTGTTTATCCGTGTTTAAGGATTTGTTGTTTCATGTATTGTTTGAGTTCCATGCGTTGTATTCTGTCTGCGTCTTTGTTTAGTGGTTTCTTGTTTCCTGTTTTATTGTGAAGGTCTGTGTCTCATGTGAGTGTGTTCAGTTCCACTGCTCCTCTGTCTCGTTAGTCCAATTTCTCCCAGCTGTGTCTCCCTCCTGTTGCCCATTCCCTGATTACCACCCTGTGTATATTACCCTGTGTTTTCCTGTGCTCAGTGTTGTGTCGTATCCTCAGATTATACCTGTGTGTTTTTGGTCTCTGCATTCCGTGTTTACTTCATGTTTTGTTTTCATGCCAGCAATAAAGCTGTGGTTTTGAGTTGCATTCTGTCTTCGAGTCCTGCATTTGGATCCTCATCTCCGCCTGCCCGCACACAGAGCCCTGACAGAATGACGCGACCAGTATGGATCCAGCGGACTCATGTTTCGCCTCAGAGAGGGAGTATCTTGTGCAGCTGTGGGATTACTACAGGAGGATAATCCACACTGCGGACCCCTACAAAAGGCAACTGGAGGTAGTGTTCTTTGATCACTTTTTGTCATCCACTACCTCCACTCTCAGTTTTATGGACATCAAAGGACTAAAGCAAATAATTACAGAGCTAAGGGCGAGGCTCTGTTTCGAACTGTTTGGCATGGGCGGTCCAGGCAAGGGAAACTCAACTGCCCTCCTGGAAGCCCTCACCATTTGGGGGTCTCGTCGTCAGCGGCCTTTCCCGCCGATGTTTATAGCCCATTCACTCGATCCACCCTTAAGGAAGAAACTGCACCCTCACCATCCTCACCCCATCACACCTCCACCTTCACCTGTGGTGTTAGTTGAGGCAGCAGTCATGGGGCCTGCAACGCAGTTAGTGGACCTGTCGGCCCAGTCAGGCTACACGGACACGGAGATTCTCCCCAGGGCTTCTCCAGAGGCTGAGCTTGAGTCTGTCCTCTGGACCCCTGGAGAAAGTAGAACCTGGTGGGTTTCAGTCCTCAGCTCGGTTAGCTGCCCAGCAGCCACCTTCAGCTCGGTTTTCAGTGTCCCCTGCTCAGCAGCCACCTGTAGCCCGGTTTTCAGTGTCCCTTGCTCAGCAGCCACCTGTAGCCCAGCTAGCCGCCCAGTCTGTAGCCCAATCGCCAACTCCACCACCACTGTCACTTCAGCTACAGTCGCCCTCTATTCAGTCTTCTGTGTCGTCGCTAGCTCAGTTTACACCCCCTCCACAATCAGCCCCGCTACCCGTAGCTCAGTCTTCAGCCCCGCTACCCGTAGCTCAGTCTTCAGCCCCGCTACCCGTAGCTCAGTCTTCAGCCCCGCTACCCGTAGCTCAGTCTTCAGCCCCGCTACCCGTAGCTCAGTCTTCAGCCCCGCTACCCGTAGCTCAGTCTTCAGCCCCGCTACCCGTAGCTCAGTCACTACCACAACCAGACTTACTACAAACTTTGTTACAGTCCATAGCCCAGTCAGTAGCTCAGTTGGTAAAAGAATCATTAGCTTTATCATCAGTTCAGGCTCCCGTGCTTTCATCCAACCAGTCAGCCATTCATCTACACCCTCAGCCAGGGGTCTCATTACCTTCTGGTCCAGCATCACTCCCTGCTGGAAGCTCGAGTGAGCTAACCCAGCACTTCACGGCTCCCACGCCGCTGTCTGTTTCCGCTGGCAATTCAGGAGAACTGTTTCACCCGTCTGCCTCTGCTGAAGGGTCCGCGGGGCCTGTTCAGCCGCCCGTCTCCGCTGGAGGGTCCGGAAGGCCCGTCCAGTCATCTTTTGTTTCAGCTGGCTGGGTTCAAGACAACCCAGCCAGCATCACTTCCGGTTAGCTGGGGGTTCAGGAGAACCTAGCCAGCATTGCGTCCGGTTAGCTGGGGGTTCAGGAGAACCTAGCCAGCATTGCGTCCCGTCAGCTGGAGGGTCCGAGGAGCCCGTCCAGCCTCCTGCCTCGTCAGCGGGTGGGTCCGAGGAGCCCGTCCAGCACTACGCCTTGTCAGCTGGGGGTCTTGGAGGACCCAGCCAGCACATCCTCATGTCTGCTGATGGTTTGACCCAGTATTTTGAGTTGTTATGTTTTGTGTGTTTTTTGCATTATGGATTGTTTTCTTATTCTCTTCTGCTGGTGGTGGTGGTGGTGGTGGTGGTGGTGGTGGTGGTGGTGATGATGATTATTTTATTATTATTATAATTTCATGTTTCTGTTTATCCGTGATTAAGGATTTGTGTTTTCATGTATTGTTTGAGTTCCATGCGTTGTATTCTGTCTGCGTATTTGTTTAGTGGTTTCTTGTTTCCTGTTTTATTGTGAAGGTCTGTCTCATGCGAGTGTGTTCAGTTCTACTGCTCCCCTGTCTCGTTAGTCCAATTTCTCCCAGCTGTGTCTCCCTCTTGTTGCCCATTCCCTGATTACCACCCTGTGTATATTAGCCCTGTGTTTTCCTGTGCTCAGTGTCGTGTCGTACCCTCAGATTATGCCTGTGTTTTTGGTCTCTGCATACCGTGTTTACTTCATGTTTTGTTTTCATGCCAGCAATAAAGTTGTGGTTTTGAGTTGCATTCTGTCTTCGAGTCCTGCATTTGGATCCTCATCTCCACCTGCCGGCACACAGAGCCCTGACACAAACTGTAAATTGTAAATTCTAATTGAAATGTCTCTTGATCACCTTAAGCTTTTATTTATTTTTTCTCCTTTATGTATCTATTATTGCCCTTTTTTTTTGTTTTTTTTTTTTTTACACTGATCTTACCAGAGCCCCATAGTCTTGTCTTTCTATATGCTGCACTAGATATAGTAAAGATTACAATAGAGTTTCTTTTGATTTGTATATGACTAATACTGTAGTGAAGAAAGTTGAAAGGTCACAGAGCGACTGCTGAATCTTCTGCTCTAAACATGAACTCTGAACTTTGATGCTTCAGGAGGAAAACTGCTTCAGTTATTCTCTCAGATTAGTTTCATATTTTCTGCATCAGATTTGAGTGAGATCCTGGAATGAAGACAGAAGAAAAGACTTTGTTCAAAGTTTGATTTATAGTTAAACCTTTCAGTTTATTCACACAATAAAACATCAACACAATATATGAATTCATTCATTAAAATCAGTTTTTCCTCATTTGTTTGATTTTGACAAACACAAACACACACACATGGTCTGCATCAAGAGAACAACTAGAAGATGTGGAGGTACCACCCATAATGTTTGACTGACAGCTGATCTCTGTGCAGAAATGATGGAGAGAAAATAAAATGGAACTAAAATACAGATTTAAACCCACAATATGAAAGACTTCAGTCTAGTTCAATTTAATTAACTCAGCAGAGTCTCCATAATTATAATAAAACCTCACTCCAGCATAGAGCGGCTGAGTGAATGTGGTCTGGACTCTGTGGAGGAGAGTCATGGTTTCAGAGACGCTGTAGAAGGACAAAATACCTGCTCTGTGATCCAGGTACACTCCTACTCTGGAGGAACGAGGACCTGAGACACGAGTTTGGATGTTGTTGTACAAAAATGTATAACTGTTGTTGTCACAATCTAATGACCAAGATTTGTCATTGCGTCCAAATCCACATTCTTTACCCCCTCCTTTTCTGCTGATACTCTTGTATGCGACTGCTACTCGAACTCCTCCCCCTCTCCACTCCACCTCCCAGTAACAACGTCCAGTCAGACTCTCTCTACTCAGGACCTGCTGCCATTGAGTAAATCTGTCTGGATGATCAGAATAAGACTGTTGTTCATTCATAACTCTTGCTTTTCTGTTCCCCTCTGATAATAACAGCTCTTTGTGTGCTGTGTTTGGATCCAGTGTGATTTCACATGAATATTTTAAGAATCCAGCTCTGGTCTTTGGCTCTGGTGGATCTAACAGTGAAACATCCACTTCAGTGACTGTCAGTGAGATGTTTGTCCATTCCTCTCTCAGAATGTCCTGTAGTTTATCTCTGACCTCTGACACAGCTGCTGTCACATCCTCAAAGTAGCTCAGAGGACGGATATTGATGCTGGATGAGTCTGTAGACTCACTGAGTGCTGACAGTGAGGGGTAGTTGTGTAGAAACTGGATGTGATCCTCTGTGTGTGAGAGCTGCTTCAGCTCAGCATCTTTCCTCTTCAGCTCAGTGATCTCCTGCTCCAGCTTCTCCTCAAGCTCTTTGACTCGACTCACTTCAGTTTCCTGCTGGGATCTGATCTGCTGCTTCACATCAGAGCTTCTTTTCTGGATGAGATGGATCAGCTCAGTGAAGATCTTCTCACTGTGCTTCACTGTTTTATCAACACACTGATTGATGGCCTCCACCTCCTGTTGAAGCAGCTTCACATCTTTCTCTCTGTCCTGGATTCTCTGCTGGATGTTTTGTCGACTCACCTCCAGCTCTCTCTGCCTCTCAGTCCTTTCTGCTGCAGCTGAGACTGTGTCGTGGCCTTTATGTTCATCCACAGAGCAGAGATAACAGATACTCTGCTGATCAGTACAGCAGAACATCTTCATCACCTCATCATGACGAGAGCAGATGTTCTCCTGGAGCTTCTTGGAGGGCTCCACCAGCTTGTGTTTCTTTAATTGAACCACATCATAATGAGGCTGAAGGTGTTTCTCACAGTAAGACACCAAACACACCAGACAGGATTTTACAGCTTTTAACTTAATGCCAGAGCAGACATCACAGGCCACATCTTCAGGTCCAGCATAGCAGTGATCAGCAGGAGCAGCTTGGAGTCCAGTCTTCTCCAACTCCTCCACTAAATCTGCTAACATGGTGTTTTTCTCCAGGACAGGCCTCGCTGTGAAAGTCTGTCTGCACTGAGGGCAGCTGTAGATTTTCTTCTTTTCCTCTCCATCCCAGTGGGTTTTAATACAGTTCATGCAGTAGCTGTGTCCACAGGGAATAGTCACTGGATCCTTCAGTAGATCCAAACAGACTGAACAGCAGAATTTTGTTTGATCCATTTGATTCATGTGCTGTGCCGTTTCACCGTCTCTCAGTGACTGTCAGACAGTTTTACTTCCTCTGAACAGAAACAACCTCTGTGCTCTGAAGGGAAACAGATCTCTGCTCTTGTTCACCTCCTACAGGAAATGAGGCTCACCAGCAACTGCATTTACACCATGTTGTTTAGACCCATCCTGATACAGACACATCTGTGAAGGGAGGCACTAAAGAAATATTCTTACAGAGCGACCAAGAGCCGTTCAGATGATGCAGGGTGTGGTATGTTTAGTTACAGCATGCAGTAACAAGTCTGACCCAGTTAAGTTCAGCAAAGTTTAGGATGTTGTAATGAATAAAAATAAATCAAACTTTATATTTTGACATTTTCTAATGTTAGTTCATTCTCACACTTACAGCATGATGCATGGGAGCAACTGCCATCATGATCATTTAATAGTAACACATATTTAAAACTTAGAAATAACAAATGCAGATCGGTCCACAGTGTTTAAAAAAACAACCAATCAAACAAAGAAAACATTATTTTGTAGATTTTCCTGTGTGCACAGTCACAGTGGAGTTTAAATGAAAACATCAAGATGTGCTTGAAATGCAAACTTTCAAGGTTTTAGTAAAATTTTCTATCAACTGTTTAGTAATTTTTCACAAACTGTTCATGTCAGTAATTCATTCAAATGTATTTTGGTCTTAAACTGATCCAGTAAATGTAACTTTGTCTCACCTACTTAATCGAGTATTTTAGTTGTTTAACTGTCATTATAACTAAACTGAACATCCAAAGCTTTTCTCACTGCAGTTTTGTTGTGCAGTTATAGCAGCACTTTGAATCATCCACAGTTTTATAGAACTGTCTGTTGAATTGTTGTTTTGTTTGGTGCGATGGTTCATTTATTTAAATAATTGATGATAATTTGATAAATTTGATTATTTATTACTGGTGCAAACAATTCATTTATTCATGGTGCAAATATAAAGTAGACTTAGGAGTTTAAGTGAGTTTTCTTGGCCTTTGTTTATCATTTCATTTAAAATCTTAATGGGTAAAGATCATCATAATTACATATGAAATTATATATACAAATTATATGTTCCATTACGCTATTAACAGCACAGATTATACAGCAATGTACGCACTCAGGGTCAGGACTGAAGACACTGATCGAGAAAATACTCTAAATATAAATATTCACCTAAACATTCAAAATTATTCAATTGCATGAAAAGAAATATGAACTCTCTACAATACTGGCTTCTGATTGGTTGGTAAAGCAGGTGCTGAACTTCAGAAGAGCTAAACCTGCAAACCTGTGTAAACCCAGAGTGGATGCTGCCCTCTGACCTTTCAGAAGTACGATCTTTTTATGAAGACACAGAGGCAGAGTTATTATTCATCACTTTAAAAATGATATTCGTTATATGTTCTTCACTTGTTGTCTAGTAAAGTCCAGAGAATGAGACACATCATTTCAAAACATACAGCTGCATGTTAGAGATCACAGAGTTCTTCAGTCTTATGAGAACTCATGGAGACTAAATGTCAGACACATCAACAGTAAATGTCCTTCCTCCCCCCGTGAGTTTGTGTCCTCCACACTTGTTTACACAAACATCTGAGGTTTGAACAGTGTGCAAAACCACATGTTACAAAGCTGCTGAGCTACTGAATACTGGAATATTTCATTCAATATCACCATCTGACCAAAGGACAAACACAGAGAGGATTAGAGCGCCAAACTTTGTTTCAAACTGTTTCAGATTTTAGAGGCAAAAAGCAGAATTTCTACCTGGACAAAGAAATCAAAGCAGGAGAAAAACAAGCTTTTTACATTTATTCAAAGGCATTATGTGAATGTACTCTGAGCCACAGCCTCCTAAAGTAAAGACATTTTATCATCTAAACCAGACAGAGTCATGTTTTCAGCAGTGTCTGTATCCTCCATATAGACCACGCCATGGTCCACCTCGGGTGACCAGGTGTCTGACTTTATGTGGGACTACACAGCGCTCAGTCCTTGTTTCCCTGTGCCACACACACATTGAGCCAATGTCCAGTTTTTTTTATTGACTCTAGTTTCTGTCGATCGGTAGGCCCACAAAAAAACCCTGTACAGGAAGTAGATTTCATCTCTCTGATAAAAGGAGTTCTAATCCCTGATCCTGTGAGTCTGACCCAGTAGATAATATTTATATGATCATATTTATGCCTTTGTTGTTTCACAAAGGGTTAAAAACATTCACAGGTTGGACTCTGGTTCTCCTTTTAGCGTCTCTGCTGGAATTTTAACTGTGAACCTCTTAGATCCAAACTTCTGAACTGCTCATCTCACAGAGGACAAAAGGGAAGAACCCCGAATCTCTTCTTCACCTCACTTTTATACCTGCTCACCCTTTCACCCCCACTTCCCTCACTGGACGTCACATCTGCACACTTGGGCCAATCAGGTTGTTGACATTTGATCATCTGATGTCCACCCACACCTCATCTCTCTCTCTCTCTCTCTGATTTACAAGATTTAACACAAAGTTTAAACTTTAAAATCACTTCATTATATTTTCTTTGTTATTCTTAACACAGAAAATTCACATTCAAAAACTTAAGACAGAATAAAACAGAGTAGCCCAGTAGTGGGACATGGTTCCAGCAACTCTGATGGTGACGGCCCGTTTGAAGCTGAAGCTCCGGCACGTGTGTCAAAAAAATCAACACACTGCTTCAGAAACGCTGTGCTGAGGCTTTGTTTGACTGAACAGAGTCACGTGACCAATGACGTCTGAAGCTTCATTCAGCACGTCACTGCTTCAGTACCTGATTCAATGATTTATAAGGAATTGAATCACTGGTGGGATTTGTGCTGTGTTGTGATTTTGTGAGAGCGAATCAGTGTGAGACATAATTATAGACATGGAGCCAGGAAGAGAGGACGCTCTGCCTGTTCCTAAATAAAAACCAGTTCATCATCATTTCTGCTCCCAGCTCTAAAATGTACATAAGAAATATGATATACACATAATTATAATTATATAACTTATAGTATATTATGTATAAATGTACCAGTCTGCTGGTTAATTACATAATCAGGTGGAGGCAGTGACCTCACAACCTCCTATAAGCTTTAAGTTACGTTTATTTATACCCACATGTAAATTTGCTTTACAGAAAAATGACAGCATTTGACCTCCTTCACAAACACACACACCTAATGAAACCTGACAAAACACATATTTAGTAATTAAACAAAATGAATCAAAAACAGTTCTTATTGAGTTCAGTGACAGCAGCAGGGACAAAGCTGTTTTTATAATGCTTTGTCCTGCATCTTGGAACTAGAAACCTCCGTCCTGAAGAAAGAAGCTGAATCCACCCGTAGAGGATGGGAACCATTTTTAAGGATTGATTAAGCCATCTGTGGTACCTGTTTAGAGTACAGGGAGTCTAAACAGGCCTGTGACTCATCTATCAGATGACTGGACCATCTCACTAACTGATTCAGTGAATGTTTCTCTGTGACAGAGGTCTGACTGAACCATGCCACCAAACAAAAAGATAAAACAGACTCAATAAAAGAACAATAAAACAAAGTTAAAATCTTTCAGTCAATGTGGAAATGAACAAGTTTCCTGAGGCAGTAAAGGCACTGGTGACCCTTTTTACAGACCGATTTGCAATAAAAGTTCAGTTTTTCATTGATTATGGTCCCAAGATATTTATATGATTGCACTTGCTCTATTTTCTGACCTTTAATTAAAGTGACTCTGTGCCCATTTTGTTGTTTCCTAAAATCAATAATCATATCTTTTGTTTTAGATATGTTCAATTGGAGATAAGACTCCTCCCACCACTGAACAAAGTCATCAATGATTGGACCGTGGTGAGTTTCACCCTCTTTCAGTAAGCTGACAATAACAAAGTCATCTGTAAATTTAATGATGGCCCTGTTTTCATATCTGCTCTGACACATGTTTGTAAAGAGAATGAATAATAAGGGCGATAAGAGACACCCTGGAGGAGAAGCTGTGGAGGAGAACACTGGGTCAGACAGAACCCCATTTATTCTCACTCTGTGTGACCTGTCAGTTAAAAGATCTAAAATCCAGCAAACCAGGTTTTTCCTGATTTCAAACTCTTCTACAAGTCTTTTAATTAAAATATGGGGCTGTATTGTATTAAAAGCCGAAGAAAAATCAATGAAAAGAAGTCTTGCAAAAGTCCCTTTACTCTCTACATGTTTAAGAATCAGATTTAGAGTCAAAAGCGCGTCCTGCACTCCTCTGTTGGGCCTATATGCAAATTGCATTGGATCCAGCTGATATTCAGTCTCTTCCATAATCACATTTCTGATGATTTTTCAAAGACTTTCATGACAACTGAGGTGAGGCAACAGGCCTGAAGTCATTCAGGACGTTTGGACGACTAGATTTAGGGACATGAACGACGACAGCTTCCTTCCAAAGCGAGGGCACATTTTGTATTTGAAAGGATTTATTAAAAATAACCTGAAATTTAGGACTGAGCTCTTTAGCACAAGATTTAATTAGGCAGCCACTAATGTTATCAGGGCCCTGGCTCTTGTTCACATTAACTGTATGAAAGGCCTTTTGGACATCGCTGAGTTCAGTGATGAAGTGTTGAGTATCTTTCAGTTTCTGTTTCAGTTCAGAAGAACTAAAACGAGCATAAAGCAAATTCAAATCTCTGTCTGACTTAAAACCCTCTAAAATGATCTGACTGCTGCTCTGGGGATTTTGAAACACTGATATAGTTTTTTATACAAGTCCAGGCAGACCCAAAATTTTTTGCTGCAAATTTGTTTTCAAGAAAGTTTTTGTAGATCTGTTTTGCTTTCAAGATCTCGATTTTCAAGTCTTTGGTGACTGCCTGAAAGTCAGTAACAGCCCCCTCTTTAAAAGCCTGTCTCTTTTTCCTTAAACAGGATTTGATGCATTTGGTGACCCATGGCTTATTGTTATGTACACTTTAGCACGCTTAAGGGGTATAATCATGTCTTTACAAAAAACTGCATATGAGCTAACATTCACCAAAGCATCAAGACTGAATAAAAACTTCCCAATTTGTGAATTTAAAACTTTCCTGCAAGGTAAGCACAGATTCTTCTGACCACATGATTGATTGATGATAACATAATTTTTTCACCCCCAAAAATTCATGTTCAAAGCAACATATCAGGCCGATATCACACAGAACTGTCACATGACATCAAACACAAGCTGTCAGCTCTGCAGAGTGGGCAATCATAATGAAGCAGTTCATTATAAGCTGCAGACTCAAGCTGCTCTTCATATCTTTGTCCACCAGATGTCACCAAAGAGGACTGTGATGAAAGCTTTGAGTAATAAACCGTTTTTCATTACAAGCTTGGCCAACTGACTACAATCTACAATAAACTAATATGGCTTTTCAATCCTCTCTTCAATCACTTGGTACCACCAGGAACCTTTAAATGGGCCCTCAAGCTGCCTGGAGACTGTTTTGTCGTGCACATCAGAGAAACCACAGGTAAGACAATCTAATCCAAAAGGTCAGTGTAACAGTATTGTTTCCACCAGCTTAACCAAACTTCCCACAATAACTGGAATTTCTTTTTCCAGGAAGACGTTAAACAGCAGCAGCTGGAAAACTGGAAAACCTAAAGACAAATATTCAATAAAACATAACAAACTTTTGTATGAGTGAGTATTGATAAACTGAGCATAATTAAATCTCAGTGAAACCACATATAAGTTCTGGTAACTGGCACATATTTATGTTTAATATGTTGTTTTATATTTCATCAGTTTCAGGTGTTTGTGCGACTGTGTTAACCATCAGTAAAACCACATATAAATCACACTTCTGTGTTTAACAATTACAACACTTGATGCTGTTTTTCTGATTCAGGATTATGTGTGTGATGAGTTTGCCACACAGTTCTTATCTTTCTGCTTCACACACACACAAAACTGCCGAGGTTGAAGCTTCAGTCTCTTTCTACCCCAGGTCTCACCACATTTCCAAAATGTAAACTCTGAGTCTCATAAGAAATGTGGTTCAAAAAGATGTGCTGATCTATGAATGCATCCTTACTGAAAGCTAAAGATGTCCAGCAGACAAAAACAGCAGCTGAATGAACAGTTATCATGAGCGAGTGTACAAACACTATCACAGGAAATAACAGAAATAAACTGTAGTTTCCATTTATACCTGTAGTGTTTTTTCAGCTCGATGTCATCTTCCAATATGTACAAATATGATTTCATTGTATCTGAAACAAATACAAACTTCTTTCTTTTCCCAGAATTTAGACAAATGAAGAAAAAATAAATGATTATTTATTTAGGTATTAAAATAGGAAAAATAAGTTTAAATTAGAGTACCAGTAAAACAAGAAATTAGCACAGAAATGCCAAAACACAAAAACAGAACAATAAAGTGTCTTTAAAAATGATTCAAAAACAGTTGCAGGAGCAGTTTTATGAACCATGTTCTGTTAATATACTGACTAACCAGCAGCAACACTCTGACTCAGTGTTTCCATCTGTGTTTATTTCCATCTTTACAGTCAGGCAGAAACATCTCACAGCAGCTGGAAAAACCAGTGAGCACACTTTAGAGGAAAAAAGTGAAAATTTATGTTCAACTGTAAAATATTCTCTGTAATGTAAATTGTTCTGCTCTCTGACAAACCATCAGAGGTGCAGCACGTGTATCATTTGGTGTTTGAAGCAGAAACAAAAGCAAAGAGTTAAAGGAAGACACATTTGAAGAAGAAGGAAAATGAAAACAAGACGTCACTGAGCAACAACCTGACAGAACGAGAGTCAAAAGTTTACTATCAGAACTGAGGCTGATCATTAACAGGGAGCAGCAGGTAACAAGGTCATCAGCAGTGGAGGAAAGTATGGAAGTAATACTCAGCTTCATATTTGAAGATACTCGAGTATCTTAGCTGCAGGTCTGGAACAATGGTTTTATTTCCTTTCCCATTAAACATCTCACACAGCCCCTCATCTGTGACCCTTAGCAAACCCACTGGATATCTACCTGTACATAAAGGAGATCAGATCAGTTCCATCTAGACCAGCTGTAACAGGAAAATGCTGCTTACACTTTGATGCATCAGTTTCAGTTTGTCATAGAAGACAATATATCAGACTGAGGCATTATTTTCCTGCAGTGAGTAAAACTACTTTGTTCTTTACTCTTTTCTTTTAGGTAAAGGGTCTAAACAGTACTTGTACACTGTGGAAATCCCATAAGAACGTCTCCTGAACTCTGAAAAATAACAAAACAAAGACTAAAAGGAGGTCATGGGTGCTGATGATGATGATGATGATGAGGAGGAGTAGCATGCATTTAAAAAGTGACTGATGTCCTAGAATACAACAGAACAGTGTCTCTACAAACTTATGAAAACATGACAGTCTTGCATTAGTTTGTATTCTTATGGTTTCAAAAAAGGAGGAAAAAATCTCCTTGAAATCCACAATTCCTTTTTGTTATTTCTTAGTGTGTGACGTATTTTATTGGCTTTATGATTGGTGCAAACAGTTTCCTGATTCATAATGGAAATAGATTTTAGACACAGGAGGAACACGCAGTGATCAGCAGGAGTCCAGTCTTCTTCACACTGAGGAGGGACATATATGCAGGAACAGTTGTCATAACTGTTACAACCACCAGATGGCGAAAGAGTCCCACTGCAACTTTAAGCCATGAAGGATGTGTCTTGATGTTTGCTTGTGATAAATCTGCTTTATGTGAGTCTTTTTCAGAAAGTAACAGTAATATGTCTGATTATATGTCTTTAATCAGTAAAGTCTCGCTTTGCTAGAAATAAATAAATAAATAATAAAATTGTAAACATGCAGCTGTATATTAGAAGTCAAAGGGTCCTTAAGTCTTCTGTAAATTGACGGGGATCAAATGAAGGACACAAGTATCTGTTCTTACTCTAATAAATGCTGCTTTAATATCCAACAGACTATTTTCCTTCCTCATCAGCAGTAAACAGCTCGACTCCGTCTGTGCATTTGTGTCCTCCATACTTGTTCACACAGACATCTCAGGCTTGATGCCACGATGCAGTGTAGAAACCTGACAACCCTCTGACTCATGTTCAAATGTTCAAGGACATTTCTCAGGATCATGTATGACCCCTTTTTGAAATTTGGACTTTCATTAATAATATTTGTGTTTCTGAGTCATTTTTGTGGAGACTTCTGTCCAACGTAGTGTCCAAATGAAGCCTGAAGCTTTTCTTCAGCCTCTTGTCAGATGGTCAGCAACAAAACTCTGTTCCAACCAATGTCTGATAAGAGATGAGACACAGCAGCTGAGCAAATGATCATTTCATGCTGAAGACATCCTCAGACAGAATTAAATACGTACATAAACACAGCCTGGTGCCAATAACACAGCTAATGACACTGCTGTATCACTGGCTTTACTGATTAAAGACCATATCTGAAGGAAATCTTTGAACACAACAGAAAGTGACCTTTTAAACCTGCGACACTGATGCTGCATTCAAGGACCATTACAAACATTTTAAAGGACTTAAGAACATGAAGAAAATGTGACTTGTTTCTCTGTAATGAAGCTGTTTTAGTGAAGAAAGTTGAAAGGTCACAGAGCGACTGCTGAATCTTCTGCTCTAAACATGAACTCTGAACTTTGTGATGCTTCAGGAGGAAAACTGCTTCAGTTATTCTCTCAGATTAGTTTCATATTTTCTGCATCAGATTTGAGTGAGATCCTGGAATGAAGACAGAAGAAAAGACTTTGTTCAAAGTTTGATTTATAGTCAAACCTTCCAGTTTATTCACACAATAAAACATCAACACAATATATGAATTCATTCATTAAAATCACAGTTTTTTCTCATTTGTTTGATGATTTTGACAAAAACAAACACAAACACACACACATGGTCTGCCATACTCATAAAGAGAAATGTCGACATTTTTCAATACAAATATTCCAGAAACATTTAGAGGATCGAGAAGTTTACATTTTCATGTGGAGAAATATTTTAGTAAATCAAAATGATGATGAGCAGTGATAGCCTCCATAAACAGTCACAGGAAAGATCTCCTTTAAAAACTCAGAAACATCAAGAGAACAACTAGAAGATGAGGAGGTACCACCCATAATGTTTGACTGACAGCTGATCTCTGTGCAGAAATGATGGAGAGAAAATAAAATGAAACTAAAATACAGATTTAAACCCACAATATGAAAGACTTCAGTCTATTTCACTTTAATCAACTCAGCAGTGTCTCCAAAATAATGAAACCAAAGTCCAGCATAGAGCGGCTGAGTGAATGTGGTCTGGACTCTGTGGAGGAGAGTCATGGTTTCAGAGACGCTGTAGAAGGACAAAATACCTGCTCTGTGATCCAGGTACACTCCTACTCTGGAGGAACGAGGACCTGAGACAGGAGTTTCAATGTTGTTGTACCGAAATGTATAACTGTTGTTGTCACAATCTAATGACCAAGATTTGTCATTAAGTCCAAATCCACATTCATAATACCCTCCTTTTCTGCTGATATTCTTGTATGCGACTGCTAAATAAACGCCTCTCCCTCTCCACTCCACCTCCCAGTAACAACGTCCAGTCAGACTCTCTCTACTCAGGACCTGCCACCTGTTGGTGAATCTGTTTGGTTGATCAGAATAAGACTGTTGTTGTTCTCTTGCTGTTACTTTTTTGTTCCCCTCTGATAATAACAGCTGTTTGTTTGCTGTGTTTGGATCCAGTGTGATTTCACGTGAATATTTTAAGAATCCAGCTCTGGTCTTTGGCTCTGGTTGTGACAGTAAAACATCCACTTCAGTGACTGTCAGTGAGATGTTTGTCCATTCCTCTCTCAGAATGTCCTGTAGTTTATCTCTGACCTCTGACACAGCTGCTGTCACATCCTCAAAGTAGCTCAGAGGACAGATATTGATGCTGGATGAGTCTGTAGACTCACTGAGTGCTGACAGTGAGGGGTAGTTGTGTAGAAACTGGATGTGATCCTCTGTGTGTGAGAGCTGCTTCAGCTCAGCATCTTTCCTCTTCAGCTCAGTGATCTCCTGCTCCAGCTTCTCCTCAAGCTCTTTGACTCGACTCACTTCAGTTTCCTGCTGGGATCTGATCTGCTGCTTCACATCAGAGCTTCTTTTCTGGATGAGATGGATCAGCTCAGTGAAGATCTTCTCACTGTGCTCCACTGTTTGATCAGCAGACTGATTGATGGCCTCCACCTCCTGTTGAAGCAGCTTCACATCTTTCTCTCTGTCCTGGATTCTCTGCGGGATGTTTTGTCGACTCACCTCCAGCTCTCTCTGAGTCTCAGTCCTTTCTGCTGCAGCTGAGATTGCGTCGTTGCCTTTATGTTCATCCACAGAGCAGAGATAACAGATAATCTGCTGATCAGTACGGCAGAACATCTTCATCACCTCATCATGACGAGAGCAGATGTTCTCCTGGAGCTTCTTGGAGGGCTCCACCAGCTTGTGTTTCTTTAATGGAACCACATCATAATGAGGCTGAAGGTGTTTCTCACAGTAAGATGCCAGACAGACTAAACAGGACTTGAAGGCTTTCATTTTCCTTCCAGTGCAGACATCACAGGCCACATCTTCAGGTCCAGCATAGCAGTGATCAGCAGGAGCAGCTTGGAGTCCAGTCTTCTTCAGCTCCTCCAATAAATCTGCTAACATGGTGTTTTTCACCAGGACAGGCCTCGCTGTGAAAGTCTGTCTGCACTGAGGGCAGCTGTAGATTTTCTTCTTTTCCTCTTCATCCCAGAAGCTTTTAATACAGTTCATGCAGTAGCTGTGTCCACAGGGAATAGTCACCGGATCCTTCAGTAGATCCAAACAGACTGAACAGCAGAATTTTGTTCTGTCCATTTGATTCATGTGCTGTGCCGTTTCACCGTCTCTCAGTGACTGTGAGAGTTTCTCTGAACAAAAACAACCTCTTGGCTCTGAAGGGAAACAGATCTCTGCTCTTGTTCACCTCCTACAGGAAATGAGGCTCACCAGCAATTGCATTTACACCATGTTGTTTAGACCCATCCTGATACAGACACATCTGTGAAGGGAGGCACTAACGAAATATCCTGGCAGTGACAAGAGCCAGCGTGTGGTCTGTTCATTACAAAGTATTAGAGCCTCCTTAAGATAAAACTACTTAATTTGAGGTTAAAGTTCACTTCTTTTTTTCCCCAGGAAATAGTTTAAATATATGGAGATTACAGTTGTTGATAAACTACCACGGCTTCTGTACCCTCAACAAAATGCTTTGTATAGATGAGTTAATGAAAGCGTACATCTCGATCTATTTTAGTTATAAGAAAATCATTTTTCTTTCGCCAGATGAACATGTAGAGTTTAAAATAGCTTCTTTCAAAATAAAACATAGAAAATAATCAGAGAAAAACAGTCACCTTCAAGAAATTTTTCATTATGTTTGTATTTGTTAACCTGTCATTTAAACATTCTTGTTGAATTATGGCAGTTTGAGGTAATGCTATTACACATGCGAACACTAGAGGGCACACAGCGCACTGGTGGTATCGAGCAGTGTTTTGGGGCACAGAGGAAGAATAAACCGTCCTGTTGTGAAGCTAACTCTAGTTTAACGTTCATGTCTTTTCTATTCTTTACCACAGGTTAGTAAATATGCATTAAAATAAATGTTCACTGCACCCCTTACAAATAGAAAAATGTTGTTTATTTGGAAAATTGTGAGTTAAAGCTGCAGGTGAAACGATGCTAATGCTAGCTTAGTGGCTAATGTGGAATGGGGTTTATGTGTGTGTGTTTGTGTGTGTGTGTGTGTGTGTGTGTGTGTGTGTGTGTGGCAGTTAACCTAAACCACATGAGAGACTGTGTTCGTTTTATACCAAAACCATTGTTTTTGTAAGAAATAAAACCATTAAAAAAAGAAGTTACATTGTCAATACATTAGAAACACATGTCACATAAATAATTTAGTGCTGTAACAAGTATTAAAATGATTAAAAACAGATTCATTTAATATGCTTTATAAATGTATTTAAAAAGGACGTACAGGGAGCACAAGTGTGTTTGTGTGTCTGTCTTTATAAAGAATGCTATATTTTTATATATGATAAAGTTTAATGTTAGATATTGTAGTTGTAATATTTTGAATGGACTTAAGCAGCATGTTTTGTCAGAGTTGTGCTGAGAGATTTATACAGACTCCAGTAAACGAAACTGTGGCCATGTATTGTAAATGGGACTGAAGCAGAAGGTCTTTCCTTTGCATTGAATGTAATGATTCCTGAAGCTGTTCAAAGACACTATTGTGAAGAACAAACCTTCCTGTTGTGAAGATAACAGCAGCTCAATCTGTGTACCTTCTCTATTCTTTACCACAGCACCACTGGTTGTTGGCACAGGAAACCAGTTGCATCTTGTCAAAAGGAAAAAAAAACAATCAATCTTGGCTGACAATGCACAGATTCAAGGATAACAATGGTTACACCCTTGTGGATTAAAGAGGATGTATTTTGTGTCACAAGACAGGATAAGACAGCTGATCAGTTCGTTTCACTAACTTATCTAAACATGGCATTTTGTAGAGGGTTACAGTGTCACAGTGCCTTCGCCCTGCAACTCCCTCGTTCCCCAAGTCTGTCTCATTGTTGATTACCTGTTTGCCACAGACCAAGTATTTCCTGTTTGCAAATAAAGTTTGTGAAATTCAAGAGAGTGCTTCGCATTGTCTGTATCTGGGTTCATGTGCACGCAAAATGATCAATACTTTTAACTGAGAATTATTGTCTGAAGGCCAAGAAAAATACCCAACAGATTTACTTTCCCAGGTTGGCCTTTTGCTATACTGGTCCACTTGATTGTCATAGTTTATTTGATCTTTATTAGTTATTTTTATTCTAAATTATTGTAATCAGGCCAGACTGGACTCGGGGACAGGAAAGCAAAACAAGAAGAAAAGTTCGGAAGAAAGTTAACAGAAGGAGAGGGAAAGAAAAAGGAGAAAAGAGATGGAGAGAAAAGACAATGAAAATCTGCTTCATCACCTGCTGAAGGAAAGAAAAACAAAAAGAACAAACAAAAAGAAAACGACACAGTAGCGAAATTAGAGCAACATCCAACATATGCATAGGTAACAGTAAATAATAAATGCTGAATCTTTTTAAGCAGTACACAAAATCGATAATGCTTGATATGTTGAGGCAGCAGCCACCCAAGATAGTGTGAGTCTGTAAGTACCTGCGTGCACACGTGAGTGTGTGAGCGCTGGTATTCATAAGGTTTCTCCATGCAAGTGTCTGATAGTACGTATTCTGTCTCACGTGTATTTCTGAGGCATGTTTTGTATAAGTTATATGTTATATGACAGGTCATAGTCATTTGTTCTGTAGTCTAAGGAGCTTGGAAAGAAAAGCGTCTGGACTTCTTTAAGTTGCTTGAAGACGTTTCACCTCTCATCCAAGAAGCTTCTTCAGTTCTAGTGTCAAATGGTGGAGAGTCCCAGATTTAAACCCAGTGGGAGTAACCCCCCAAAGGACCCCCTAATGATCCTCTACCTAATCACATGAGCCAAGGTGTGAAAACGGGTGTAGGTCACAATCAGCCAGGGTTTCAGGTCAGCTCATTGTTAAACCTGGCCCCACCCTATCATGCGATTTCCTGAGGTCAGATGGCCCAGGGTGTGAGTGGGTGTTAAGGCGTCTGGGAAGGGATCTCAAAACTGGATTATAGATGGCAGACAGTTGGTGTCGTAAGCTACCGCCTCTGTTCAAAGATGGTCGCTCACACTGGACATAGATGGCTTCTTTCACTCCTCTTTCAAACCATCTGTCCTCTCTGTCCAAAATGTGAACATTGGCATCCTCGAAAGAGTGACCTTTGTCCTTAAGATGCAGATGGACCGCTGAGTCTTGTCCCGTGGAGGTGGCTCTGCTATGTTGTGCCATGCGCTTGTGAAGTGGCTGTTTGGTCTCTCCAATGTAGAGGTCTGGGCATTCCTCGCTACACTGTACAGCGTACACCACATTGTTAAGTTTGTGTTTTGGAGTTTTGTCTTTCGGGTGAACCAGATTCTGTCTGAGTGTGTTGCTGGGTCTGAAATGCACTGGGATGTTGTGCTTGGAGAAAACTCTCCTGAGTTTCTCTGATACACCGATACACAAAAACATGGCATGGCATGGTTTTTCTCCCAGCGCTCAACAGGGAAGGTCCATTTCTCCGTGTCTCTGACAATTCCTGCATCTGTTGCTTTTGAAAAAGCATCATCTGTAAGTGTCATGGGCCTGGCTCTGCCACCCAGGAATCATGTGTTGTTTTTGGGTTTGATGTATATTTATTAGTTTCATTTGTCTTCTGGAATGCTTATGGTTGTTTGTTGGTGTGATCTGCTCCTGGTCCCTCGTTTCCCTGGGTACGAGCTTAAGTGAGTGTGTGTTTGTGTGTGTGCTGTGGTATGTTGGTTTTGCTGCCACACCAGGCCTGAAGAGTCTCCTGTCTTTGAGCCAGCCACACCTGGGATTAATCACTCACCTGTTGCTGATGTGCCTAATCAAGGAGCCCTACTTAAGAGACCAGTGGACACAGCAGTCTGTGTGGGATTGTTGCACTCGGAACACGGTTAGTGCTTCAGCTCTATGATCGTGGTTTCTGTTATCTCCTGTGGAATGGTTTAAGTTTTTGTCGGACGGTAGATAGGACTGTATTAAATGTGGCGTCTCTCGTTCCTAGGTCAAATGCAGAAACATGTGGAGGGAGCAGCACACTGTGTACATAGGCATAAAGGAGGACAAAACTTCACCACATATCAATGAGAGGAATCACGGCCTGGGAATTGGGAACACACTGTGGATTGTTGGCACAGTTTCATAGCTTCTTGTAAATAAACACTTTTTCCATTCAGAACGTTTCGCATTTGGGTCCTCCTTCAACCAACCCTGACAGTAAGTGTGGCGAAATGATTGATTGATCTCACTTATTGGTACCTTGTTCAGTGAAGCGATGGCAGCTCGCGGGGCTTTGTTTAGCCTGCTGGTATTAAACATATCAGCGTACGTTTTTGCTGCGTCACTGGACATGCTATGTTCATTTAGTGTTGATGTTGAGCTCTTGTATTGGTTGTTTACACATGGCAACAATATTGAATGTAGCATTTGTGACAGATTAATATTCATCTGAATCTGCAGTATAATTGTGTTGGTGTTGAATCCCTCCCTCAAAAATGTTGTAGAGTTGAAAGTAAAGGGAAAGAGAACACTTAAAATATTTAAGTACAACACTTCAGTAAATATTAATCTTGCTATTCCACCACTGATCTATTTGAACATTTATTGTGGTTAATTTGTTTGTCATTATTTTATTCTACCACAGACAGGACAGCCTTAAAAGAAGACTTTCAACTGAGACACAGCTGCTGAATGTTGCAGAGGTGGACACACAGATGAAGAAAAGAATTCAGGATATAATGGAGACATCTGAGAGGCTTCTGAACATTACAGTAAATTATCAGTCACTCTTGATAGACTTACAAGTTCAACTGCAGATGGATTTTTAATGCTAAGACGAGTCATCCACCACCACAGCCTTTCAACCGGCCACCAAACCATGGTGGGCACATGTGGTGTACACACTGTACCTGGCACATTTCCACCCAACATATTATAATAACTGAGCGGCCAAGCAGCACACCTAGCCCAACCTTACCTTTGCAGGGAACAGGGCAGTTTTCCTTCACATGAGCACAAGCAGGATGATATTTGAAACAATCTGCATCATTACTTATGCTGGGCAATAAATAACTTATGTTGGAGGCTCCAATGTTTTCTGTCCAAACAGCACTTAAGTGTAAGAGGCCGTCCTTGTGCCCTCACAAAACCTTCTTTTATCCTACTTCTGAGAAGTTTGTTTCTTTTTTGAAAGGCAGCTACTTTTGTTTTCAAGTGGCTTCTTCTTTAAAAAATGTTAATAACTAAAGACAGTATTTTGGATTTTGTTTCACTGGCTCTCTCCAGAGTTTATTCAGTAAAGAAATGAACTGAAATTTTTTTACATGGGTGACAAAATGTAAAAAAAAAAGGTCTTATTCTCTGTAAACAACATTTAACTTAAGGTAAGGAGCCACTTTCTTTTTGAACATGTTCAGGATCACAGTGCACAGATTGTGAAGTGTCACACTGCCTGACTTACAATTTCTGTAGATATGACAGTGTCCTACAATAGAAGAGAAATCCTTTTTTATGGATCGAGGAATTCAGTAAGGACTCTCCTGACCCTCTTCCCTTCTGATGTCATGCAGTCAGCTCTGTGGTAAGTCTGTGTGGCTGGCTGCTTGTCCTTGTCCTGCTGAATTACTTCAGTGACTATATTCTCATCCATCATGTCCTTGTTGGCCTCACAGTAGTTATGGAGCACAAAACAGGCATAAATGACAAGAAGTTCATTTAGATTAATGTCCATTGACCTTTGCAATGCTCCAAACCGTGCTTTCAGTCTGCCAAAAGCACATTCAATGACCATTCGAGCTCGACATAAGCATAGTCCAACATACTGTTCCTGAGCAGTGCTTCCCCCGTTTGCGTGCTCTTTCATTAGGTAAGGAAGCAATGGGTATGCTGGATCCCCAATAAGAAAAACTGGAATTGCCTCCTCATGTTCCATGATTTGTTTTTTGGAAGAAGGAATCATGCCACTTTTCAAATGTGTGTTCAGCATGGATTTGCAGAAATATGTGCGTCGTGTACACTGCCTGGTTATTTCATCACAACATTAATAAATTAACTACCTGTAGTCACCGTTGGCTTGTATGTTCATAGAAAACCTCCCCTTCCTGTTAATATAGTCCATAGAATTTGTGGATGGTTGCTTTATTTCCACATGGGTCCCATCCACAGCACCAGTACACTGAAGAATTCCATAGGCTCGGTAAAACCCGCTACAAGTTCCTCTACTTTGGACTCGGTGAGTGGTAACTGTATAAACACAGGGCCCAAGTGAACAGTAACTGCCGTACATACTTGTCTTACTATTTTTGACACCGCTTGCCTTGATAGACCGAAAGCGTTTGCAGTCTTTCGTAACCTCCTCTCATCAGCTAAATAATAAAGTGTGCATTCACCTTCTTTTACAACACTAACGGTCAAACTCATTTCGGTTGTTTGGCCTTCGATGTGCGGATGAAGTGGCTGACAGAGAGCCAAAAGTGAAGTGCTCGACATGCAAAAATGTTCTCTCTCCATTCTTCTGGAAGAACCGTCTCGCTTTCAAAGTTGTCCCACCAAGCGGTGGTCCGACCCGGTCTAGTCCAAAACCGGCGACGTCGGGATTTATTTTGTGAGAGCATCTGTGTAGAATTTAGAAGCCACGTCCAGAGTTCACTGTGACAACTGTCTTTCGAAATGGAGGGACAGTAACTGTGTGTATATGTAAGCCTGTTAAAACTTCAGAGAGTAAAATTATCAGTAACTTTTGTCTAAGTCCGCCATTGTACAAATTCATCTTCCCGAAACAATAACGTGGCGCACAGCGTGATGTCAAAAAAAGGCGCACACCTTTAACGTTGCGTTTTCTCAGTTTTTCTCGTCCACACCTAAACACTAAAACTGAGTTTTTGAAAATCTCCACTCTGGCAGGACTTTAAAAATCTCCTTTTTCAGTGACCCAAAATGCAGTTTAGTGTGGACGAAAGGCCCAAACGCACAGAAAAATCTGTGTTTTCAAAAATACCCATGTACGTGTGGACGTAGCCTGTGATATTTGGCAGTCAACACCCAGGAATTTCAAACATTTCAGCCAAATATATGGAGTTATAATGAATAAACTTTGTACTTAATATCACAATATTTTGTAATCTTACTTCCTTCAGCGAGGCTTCAAAACAATCTGACACCATCTCCACAGCGACACCTGCTGGCCAATTTGGTTATCGCCACATGTTGATGATGCTGTTCTGTGAAACAGTGACACAGACGAGCCCTGCACAATTAAAACAAAGCTACTTATTATATCAGACAGTCAATAACTGCGATCAACACATTATTTTGGAGAAAGTCTCACAGAACGAAGGAAAGAAAAAATGATGAGACTGTTAAAGACAGCAATCTGTGAATGTAGTGATCAGTGTGCTTCAGCAAAGATCTCCATCTGTTAACATTCGTGTTGCTCACAATAAATCTATTTATAAAGCAACACATACAGAGAAAAGACTGCAGTGTTTACTATAATAACCACACAGGTTTACGGCTGTTTTTGGACTCAAAGTTTGGATGTGTTTGGTTGACTTTTCAGTTTTCTGGGTTCGTGTCTGTCATCAGGTTTTTTCTACACCTGTCAAGCAAAGCTAGAAGCTGGCATAGTGTTAGCTTTGATTTTTAATCAACTTAATATTTATATATTTAAATGAAAAGACTAAATGTGTTGTCTTTCTTTGTAAAAAGTTAACATTCATCACATTTTCTGACCAATCGTAACACTCCATTTCACACACATCTTTAAATCATCCTCTGCTGAGCAGCCTGTGAAGCATGAAGAAACCTTCCTGAACTTTCCACTGCTGTGGATTTTCCATTTTCTAACATCATGTTTTGCTGTCAGTCTGGAGTTTTGGTTATAATGAACCTGCATTACTTCAGTTGTTTTTGAGTTATTCACAAAGAAGCATCAGTGGGAATAAAAACAGGAAAAAACTCTGTCGTGAAAAGAAGAAACAGATCACGTGTAATTAATGAATGTGTTTTTCTAGCTTTTCTTTTTTACAGAATAAATATATTCGTCACGGTGACACAGTGAGTAACAGATTATAGTGAGGATGACATCACTTAATACTGAAAATAACATTTTCTGTTGAAAGTAGAAAAAAGATCGAGTCAGAGCTGAAATTCCCGCCTGTTTTATTTTCTCACTGTATTACCCTTCAAGGACCTGCAGCTCAGTAAAGCGTGCCTCCGACAGCCAAACCCATCTGTTCTCTGATTGGATAGTTAAATTTGTGATTGGCATGACATTGACCAATCAGCTGAAAGGAAGAAAAATCGGGTCAAAATTCGCACTTGTAAGTTGAAACTTGAGTGCAGAGTTTCACACGTGTTTTTTTGCTTTGTATCTGTAACCAGATCTTAACAAACAGAAATTGTAACTTGTGTAAATATTTTTACACACACAAATCTTTTTTTACGTACACACATTCTTATCTACAGATGCACAAATATACGCATTCTGATTTACAAGTACAAAATATTTATGACCACAATTTGAGCCCATACAGGAGGAGGCTCCACCTCTACACACACACACACACACACACACACAGAGGAAAGAAACAAATATTAAATAAATAAGTATATGCTATACATAGGGTTGCCAACTCCCTGAAAAATAAATAAGGGACACCTCGTGGCCAGGGCCGGGCAACCCAGTTGTCTTCACCCTTCCCAGTGTGGTGAATTTTGTAGCTCTTTTTTTTTTTGGGGGGGGGGGGGAGGATTATTTTTTTAACCATTTGACTTGAATTTGATTTAAGTAGATGCATATTCTTTGTGATATGACCATATGGGAAACAAATGATCATTTATCCATTTATTTTTCGCTCAAAATGACAACATTAACACAATAAAACAGGTCTCTTTCTTAAACAGAAGCCTGTCATGCTTAACTTTTGAGAATATAAGTAAATCTTTCTTTAAAAGAACTCTGTTCTGCTTAACTTAAAATTATATAAATTAATAGAAAACAATAGAACGAAAAACATTCTTGTAACAGTGCACATTTAGTGCATTTAGTACAACTGGCTTCAGTTGAGGTATTATTTCAGCTTTTCTAATGCTAATCAGCTGCTGCCGTTTGTAAACCCGCTTGTTCCCATGATTACGCATCATAACTCATCATCATTATCCATCTATGTATTACTTTTATGTATTAGTCATCTATTTGTTGTAATCATCTATCCTTGCAGTTGTTTATTACACAAAATAAATTATATTATCACACTTCTGGCCACATAGCGCTGATATTCACTGCACATGCCCATACTAACCTTAACCAGAGGGTTTAAAAAAACAAACCAGTGTCTACCATATCTGCTTCTGCCGTGGCCTGGTGGACAAAAAATTGGTTAAGGGTTCCCCGAGCTTTCACGCCCCTCATGTTCTTCATGTGCCCACCATTAGAAGCATGCCTATGGAAAAAGTGCACCGGCACACAGTGCAGTGCGCTTTATAGGTGTTATCGTGCACTTTTCCAGACAGGTGTTTTCCTTTTCCCATTCCTCCCAGTACTTTTGCAGCCTTTGTTTTTTTCTTTCTCTGAGGGGAACAAACATTGCTGGTCTAATGCTGGGCTTACACTGTGCGATTTTTGGCCCATTTTGAGCCGATTTCTGAGCCGTGCGACTAGTGATGGTAAATTTGATTCTTTTTACTGAATCGAGTTTTAATGAGTCACTCACCAAAGTGAATCGGGTTTTTTGAGTCATTTGATTCACTGAGTCAGTTGACCAGAGAGTGCAAAAAATGTACATTTTCACTCAAACTTAATTTCTTTTCTCTTTTCATGTAAATCCTACTGCTAAGATGAGTGATTCTAAAAGAAAACAACTATTTTATAAAGCAAAAAAGAGCAAAAAAATTCTAAAGGGAACATTTATCTTGTTTTTTTTAATTTTATTAGTATTTTCCTTAAATGTGTCAAGTATATATTTTCTCATCTAAATGTCCACTGAGCTGTGAGCCAGGGGGCGGTAATGCGCCTTAACATTGGTTGCCAACCAAGAAGAAGAAGAAGAAGCTGTGAGCCCGGAGGGAGGGGGTGAGTGAGTGAGTGATTCACTCGCTCTATGATTCAGCACAGGAGGGAGGGGGTTAGCGAGTCCTGAGTGACTCGCTGGCTCTACGATTCAGCACAGGAGGGAGGGGGTGAGTGAGTCCTGAGTGACTCGCTGGCTCTACGATTCAGCACAGGAAAGGAGGGGGTGAGTAGCTCAAATGTGCTGTTAGCATGTTAGCGGAGCGATGCTACTGTGAACCGAGGAGCTATTGTCTTGATGTGAGCTTCTACTCAGGGTTTTTTCTTCCAGTTCAGAGCAGAAATGTTTTTGTTAAGATACTGGATGTTGTGTTTTTCTCCACGATTTTAATTATAAGCTAGATATATTGCTGCTAACAGCAACAGGGATGAGTCAGTGAGTCAGTTGGGCTTGTGAATCATGATTCATTAGTCAGTAAAGTAATTCTCGAGTATTGAACGATTCGTTCATGATTCGCGCATCACTACGTGCGACCGTTTTGGTGATCGGCCCGAGTTTGGCCTTCATCGTGCATCGTGTAGTATACGTGGGGTAACGAGAAGCGATTAACAGTTCAGTTCAGTTCAGTTCATTTTTATTTCAAACATTTCAAACATGTGTCTTCACAATCATTATAAAATATCATTTCATTATTTGTTTGAAAAGGAGTAGGCAGAAGTATTTACTTATTTGTCCCTACCCCCTCAAGTTTTACCTCTCATTCATTTAATTTTCTTTTAGTCTTAAATTAAACAAACAACATATGAAACAAAAGTCAAAAAAAAAAAAAAAAAGCAAAACAAAATAAAACGTAAATAAATCAAAAACAAGAAATAAGCAAGCCCCACCACAGTATAGTTTCTTTCATATGAAAAATACAGAATGAGTATATTTGCAGATACACAAGTTATGGAAAAACAAACAAACCAAAAAAACAAACCAAAAAACCCCAAAAAGAACCACAACACCATTACCAGCAACATTACCGTCCTGGGTTAACCCCGTTTTCTTCATTCTTATAGTTATTTAAAATTAGGTTTTTATATTTTATTTTAAACTGATTTATGTTTTTACTTTCTTTTATTTCTTCTGTTAGACTGTTCCATAATTTAACTCCTGCAATTGAGATAGACATAGTTCTTAAAGTTGTTCTAGCACTTTGTATTTTTAAATTCCATTTCCCTCTTAAGTTATACCCACCTTCTCTTTCTATGAACAATTTACAGATTTCTTTTGGAAGCAATTTATTTCTTACTTTATACATTATTTGCGCTGTTTTAAGCTTCACCAAGTCTTGGAATTTAATAGCTTTCATTTTGACAAAGAGTGCATTTGTATGGTCCCTGTACCCCACATTATTTATTAATCTAATGGCCCTTTTCTGTATTGTAGTTATTAACACCTCACGACCAGCTCCCGATCGATCGATCAATCGCTCGTGAGGGTGTCACCGCAGCCGCTCACACTGCTCACGCGCTAACACGTAAACGTCGGTGAAAAAGACGGAGCAGCACGGCTGTGCAGCGTGTGATCTGGACACAAGCATGGAGGCACAACTTGTAGAACTTTGGAAAGCTCATCCGAGCCTTTTCGATGTGGCCTCACAAAATTATCACGACCACAACAACCGTGTAAATAGATTTACATTGCTGCTCAATCACAGCTGCCTGATCAATGTTTTTCATTAGCAATTTAGCAAAGTTGATGGTGGTGGTGTGTGTGTGTCTGTGTGAGTGAAAGACACAGAGGGAGAGCGAGCGACAGATTTACTGTTATAACCTTCATTTTATGGACGCACAGTGTGAGCACTCAGGTCGCATCAGAGCATCGGGCCGTATAGTGTGAGACCCTGCATCGTGACCTACGAACTTATAACCCCTGCGAGTCAATCGTGCAGTTTGAGCAGGAGCTGAATAACGTGACTGAAAAAATCGCACAGTGTCTGCCCAGCTTTAGGTGTACTGTCGTCCGAGACTTGCACCGCAGTGCCGGCGTTTGTTTCCCTGTTGGCCATGCTTCTTGTTGTGGTCATCTGTTGTCTTCCGGTATTTTCTCCGTAAGCGACCTTTCCTCGACCAATGAGATAAGCGGTAATCTGAATTGTCATAAGTGTGCTGTCAGCTCAATGGTCACAAAGCAGGAGAGGGGCTGGGAATTATGTTTTCAAACAAAGCGTTAATTCCATTAACATTTATAGACTACTTTTGATTCTCACTGTATTACGGGACAAAGTGCGTCCCTTATTAGCTCAATACGGGACGTGTACTTTTGTTTCTAAATACGGGACGATTCCGTTTTTTAAGGGACGGTTGGCAACCCTAGCTATACATAAACTGTACTTATTGATGAAAACTTCCCACAGGCCCTTCAGTCATTTCTGACAGGAAGTTTATGCCCATCCTTTAATACTTATGGATGAGGTAACATCAGGCAGCAGTCACATGCAGGTTTGTGCTCTACTTGCATAAGGTGATCTCTGCACATCCAGAATATGCTCACCTCATGGACCTGAAACGTTTCCTGTCCATAATGCACTCCAAGGCACATGATCTCACATGTGAGGTAAACCTAAGCAGCTCCTTAGACTACCATGAGCTGGATGACTGAGAACCTGCACAGACATCTGTGAGGTAAACATATTTTTCTGTGAGCATCATTAAGTCAGCTCTAGGTTTCATGTGTTGATTTGGGTGCTTTACATTTATTCTGTTTTAGAGCAGGTGGAGAGGGGGAACCAGATGGGAGCAGGTTCCACTTTAGGTGAGGAAGTGGAATAAGTGATTACCTTTTTGTCTCAGCTTGTCATCACAACTAAATTCATGTTCAAATGAAGCTTTTTACTGTGACACTGATATCTGTATTTGTAATTGTACCTGCTTTGCTTTGTCACTCCAGATTTCAGCACAGCTCTCTGTACTTGTTTGTATGACAAAGTTTGACAGCAGCAGGGCTTTATGTTTGTGGGTTGTTTAATAATGTGAGGCCTTCCCCAAACCGCTGCCTCAGTTCATGCTGAAGCCATCTGCCATTATCTACTAGAAATGCTGTCAAACCTAAAGTGAGGATGTGGTCCCAGCTCGCATAATTAGAGAGACTAAACCAAAGTGGTCTTCTGTGCTGAATATGGTGCCATGGTAGAAGCAGCAGACAGATGCATGTCTTCACTGACAGTCATGTTTTCCTGTGGCAGTTACTCTTTGATGATATGCTTTATATTACCTTTGTTTAGGTAAGTGTGTTATCATTAAGAATCATTAAAGATAATTTAAGGTATGGTTGGCATTGTCTCCAAAAATAAGTCTTTTGATGTGATGGCTGTATGAAGCCATAATCTTAATTAATCTTAATCTTATTGATATATAAACCCTCTAGTTTCAGCAGCATCCTTCAGGTTTTTAAAAGCTTCTCTGTGGCAACATAGGTTTGGGACTGTGTATCATCCTCAGTCCCAGGGGAAAGTAGAAAGGATGAATCTAAATCTGAAGAACAAGATAGCGAAAATTTCTGCTCAGACGGGGTTAAATTGGGTTGCAGCCCTGCCAATTGCATTAATGATAATAAGATGTTGTGTTAACCAATCCACAGGATTCACGCCGTACGAGCTGTTGACAGGACGACAGTTTCCTGGTCCTTGGACGGCAGTCCCGGCGGAAGAAAGTATGAAAAGTAATAGAACGCATGCTGAATATTGGAAAGAATTAAAAGCTCTTGTGTCTAGTTTCACACAACAGGTTGCAGCTGGAGTGAGCACGGTGGACAGGTCCATCCCCGACGCCAAGGTGGTGTGGCTGAAGGTCATCAAGCGAAAGTGGAGGGATCCGAGGTGGACGGGGCCATTCGAGGTGACGGCTCGTACCACAACAGCGGTCCGGTTGAAGGGGAAAGGGGAGACGTGGTTTCACTGGTCTCAATGTGCGGTCGCTGATGAGAGCTTGGCGGAGACAAGCTCATCTTCAACCAACACGGGTGATAAAGAGGCAGAATAATCCTCTCACTCGTGCAACGACGACCCGGTAGTCTACCCGGGGAGTCGAAGAAAGAAGAGGAGGGATCGCCGAGCATCACTCCACGCAAAAAAGGAGGTGTCAAAGAGGCGTGAAGTGTACTAGGCTGGGGCTCCAGTCTAAAGCTAAAAGAAAAGCCTGGGAACAAAGACCATGAGATTGTGGGGAAATTGGAAAATAGCTGGGGTGTTGACTTGTGTGAGTGTTCTAATATGTTTGTTTGTTTTTTGGCAGACAGGTGAATTGCCCAGACGCAGAGGTCTACCCGCTCCAGAGTCCAAATCAATGAAGTCACAGAGGAAATTCAAGCGTGACATCTCGGGTGAGGGGGATGAGTGTCTCAGCACTTCTGGGGGGATCGAGTTAGATTACGTTAACGGGTCCACAACAGCATTCACGTTCGATTTGTGTGATGTCATTAAATGTACAGGGGCTAGTAGTAGCTGGAGAGCATATGATGTGTGGGTTTGTAATCATCCCATGATATGTTACCGTAAGGCAGTTTGGGGCCCTTCGTGGGACGCACACGTTCACACCTACATAACAGATCAGTGGTGTTCCTGGGAGGATGTGGTAAGTTGGACAGGAGTAGGATGGCAGCCAAAGGTGCCGCAGGCGCTGAAAGGGATAGCCATTCAAAGGGATTATTCTGTTGCCCATAACCCTATTACTCTTTCCCTAGGACCGTGGAGTGAACTTCCTAAATCGGGGATTCCGGGAGGCGCATTTTATTTAGTAATTGGGGTGCATGTGATAGGGACAGATCCAACGGGAGTAATTCGGGTGAACTTAGTTGACCCAGAGTCTCAATCGCTCGGTGCAGTTACAAACCTCACGGAGCCAACGGTCACGTCAGGGACAGGTACTCATAAGGAGCAGCAACTGGAGGAGAGATGGCTTGTTTCAACCGATTACACTAGACTAAAGCCTCAGGATTTAATTGAGCGTGCCACCGGATTCAGTGACAGTAATCTCTGGCTAGATTGGGTGGCTCAAAATGCTAAAGAACAAAATGTATTTGATTGTGTTGCCTGTGCTACAGCTAGACCTCGTTTGTTCACTGAGCCTGCGCCTCTGTATCCAGAGGACGAGTGGGGTTATAATTGTATGCTGAGGCTAACGAGAGAAGCTGTGGACACAGGGAACTGCACCACTTTATCAGGTTTATATCCACCAATTGATAAACGTACACAAACAGGTTCGTTTACACCTAGACGAGATAATTACACATGTTTCCAGTTTTCCATGGACAATGTGAAATACACTCTGGGACAAATTGACCCAAGTTGGTGTAAGAGGACGCTCACGGGAAGGACCACCAATAATGTAAGTGACCCAAACACAGTGATAGGTACATGGGCAAGAGGTGGGTTATATTATTACTGTGGACAGTACACCCTTTTGGGGAGTGTGGGGACATGTGCCATGGTGCGGTTAGGAGCACCATTGATGCTTATAGGCAACAGGGTAAAAACTATTCAACAACAGGACACGCGTACATTGGCAGCCAGACGTAGGAGACACTTGTTGAGGGTAAGAAGCACAACGGGTACACGTAGTTATGACCCAAGGTCCAACTCGCCAACCTGGATTGACTCAATAGGAGTCCCCAGGGGGGTTCCTGATGAATATAAATTAGTTAACCAAATAGCGGCAGGATTTGAAAGTATTTTCATATGGGTAACTCCAAATAAAAATGTTGATCGTATTAACTATGTTCATTACAACTTGCTGAGACTCTCTAACCTTACCAGAGACGCCATGGAGGGGTTTGCGGAACAATTAGGTCCGACGTCTTTGATGGGGGTGCAAAACAGGATGGCTCTAGACATGTTGTTGGCTGAGAAAGGCGGTGTCTGTGCCATGTTTGGTGACATGTGTTGTACTTTCATTCCCAACAACACCGCTCCAGATGGCACTGTAACCAGGGCCCTGGAAAGTCTGAAAACGTTATCTAAAACTATGCATGAACATTCGGGCGTGAACACGGGGCTGGGGGACTGGATGACGTCTGTTTTTGGGCAATGGAAGGGTGTGTTTATGTCTGCCATGTTTTCTCTTGTTACTTTTATAAGTATATTGTTTGTAGGATGTTGTCTCATCCCTCTGGCCAGACGAGTGGTGGTGAGATTGCTGGAGAGGGCTATGGATTCGGGGCCAGCTGGTTTCACTGGTCCTGGGTCTATGATGCCATTGCAAGAGGTGGCTGGGTGGTCTGAGGAGTGAGACACACCTGATGAGTGTTGGCCTTTCTCAAAAGGCCAAAAAGGAGGAGTGTGAGAAAGAGGATGTTTTTTCTATTTTTCAGGTGTTAGTCATAACCAGTATTATCACCATTATCATCATTTATCATTGTCATTTCATCCAAGCATTTAATGAATCGGTTGATGTTACATTATAGTTTGTATTTAATCACATATAGTAATGCCATAATAATCTTGCATTGCAGGTTTAACTGTATTCATGTTATTCATAGTGTCCATTAGAGAGTTGTTAACTGGGGGGTTGAAGTTATGGGGAAGTGAGAAGGTTAAGATGATTTCATATCTGTTTACCCTAGAGCACATCACATATAATAAAATCACAGCCTGGAGGCCTGTAGGCCCAGCGCTCTGAGGTTAACTGAGGATAACACATAAGACACATAAGGGGGGGCCTGCACACATACACTCACACTTTCTAAGCTTGTTTTGCTCGAAAGTGCTACGTGACTTGTCCGATGTTCTTGGCTCATTAGCAATAACAGTTTAGATAACGGAAAACATCTGGAAAGGGAGTGAGAGGCCGTTGGGGTCCAGTGGAAGACGGTGTTCTTAGATTCCGAGAATTGATACTTAGATTTCCAGTAAATCCAACTGTTTGACGCATATTATTCGTCATTAACTGTTATATATACCACTCCTTGATTTGGTTCGGGGGAGACTGCCTTGAAAAGTGTAACGATACGCTTCTTCCCCACATATATATGTGTTTAATAAAATCACTATTTTTGACATCTACTGGGACTCTGCAGTCGTTTGTCTTTTCCTCAAAGTACGAATCAGGAACACTCCAAGGCACATGATCTCACATGTGAGGTAAACCTAAGCAGCTCCTTAGACTACCATGAGCTGGATGACTGAGAACCTGCACAGACATCTGTGAGGTAAACATATTTTTCTGTGAGCATCATTATGTCAACTCTAGGTTTCATGTGTTGATTTGGGTGCTTTACATTTATTCTGTTTTAGAGCAGGTGGAGAGGGGGAACCAGATGGGAGCAGGTTCCACTTTAGGTGGGGAAGTGGAATAAGTGATTACCTTTTTGTCTCAGCTTGTCATCACAACTAAATTCATGTTCAAATGAAGCTTTTTACTGTGACACTGATATCTGTATTTGTAATTGTACCTGCTTTGCTTTGTCACTCCAGATATCAGCACAGTTTTCTGTACTTGTTTGTATGACAAAGTTTGACAGCAGCAGGGCTTTATGTTTGTGGATTGTTTAATAATGTGAGGCCTTCCTCAAACCGCTGCCTCAGTTCATGCTGAAGCCATCTGCCATTATCTACTAGAAATGCTGTCAAACCTAAAGTGAGGATGTGGTCCCAGCTCGCATAATTAGAGAGACTAAACCAAAGTGGTCTTCTGTGCTGAATATGGTGCCATGGTAGAAGCAGCAGACAGATGCATGTCTTCACTGACAGTCATGTTTTCCTGTGGCAGTTACTCTTTGATGATATGCTTTATATTACCTTTGTTTAGGTAAGTGTGTTATCATTAAGAATCATTAAAGATAATTTAAGGTATGGTTGGCATTGTCTCCAAAAATAAGTCTTTTGATGTGATGGCTGTATGAAGCCATAATCTTTATTAATCTTAATCTTATTGATATATAAACCTTCTAGTTTCAGCAGCATCCTTCAGGTTTTTAAAAGCTTCTCTGTGGCAGTGCTGCCATTTAAAAAGTAATTAGAAAGATTCGTGACTGACCTGCTCTGTTGTGTGTAACCTAAAGGGTCTGATTCAGGTCTGTGGTGTATAGTCAGAAGCTAAACACACTGCAGAAACACCTGAGGGTGGTCTATGAGGAATACATCCCAGGAATAATGGAGATCATGCTGACAGAGCTTGATAATTGAAGATGATGCAGGACGAGCGGTTCAGGAATCAGTTCTCATGATGATGATGTGCAACTGCATCTCACCGTTATTCTCTACAGAGTTGGTAACATTTCCCATATTTAACAGAATAGTAATTTTGATTTGCATTTTCTGTTAACAACAGCAGAAACAACAGAAGATTCACACTGATGGATGAAGCCCATCAGTGTGAATCTTCTCTTCTGCTACAACGTCACCTGCTGTCTTCAATCCTCCATACCCGACAGTAACAGCTGACTGTTGTGTTGAGATTCATTGTTAGATCTGTTAAATGTAAAGTTCATAAATCCACTACACTTTTTGTGAATGTATGTTTTTCTGTTCTCATTCCTGGAGCTGCCAAAAAGCAGAGGTGGCAAAAGTGCAGACATTCTGTATTTAAGTAGAAGTACAAATACTCGTGTTACTCAACTAAGAGTAAAAAAGTTCAGGCTCTGAAATAAAGCTTCTGTGTAACTTCATCAATAAATCATGTTCATTCTTTCTGATGATCTCTCCTTATTGAAATGTACTTAAAGTAAAAAAAGCAAAAAGTTGCTCTTTAAATGAAAATTCTACCATCAAATTTTATGTATAGGTAATTGAATCTGGTGTATATTAATATCATAATAATTCTTAATTCTTATCATTTTTATAACACAAAATGATCTATGACACAATGCACATTATGATAAAGGCTTTATTCAGCCTAAAAACATGGCAGAATGTAAAACGTGGACAAACTGAGCTGAGGTGCTTTAACCTCCTCTACATCCCTGTTAGCAGGATGAAGTTTACATTTTCATGTGGAGAAATATTTGAGTAAATCAAAATGATGATGAGCAGTGATAGCCTCCATAAACAGTCACAGGAAAGATCTCCTTTAAAAACTCAGAAACATGAAGAGAACAACTAGAAGATGTGGAGGTACCACCCATAATGTTTGACTGACAGCTGATCTCTGTGCAGAAATGATGGAGAGAAAATAAAATGAAACTAAAATACAGATTTAAACCCACAATATGAAAGACTTCAGTCTATTTCACTTTAATAAACTCAGTAGTGTTTCCAATTCTCCAAAGCCAAAGTCCAGCATAGAGCGGCTGAGTGAATGTGGTCTGGACTCTGTGGAGGAGAGTCATGGTTTCAGAGACGCTGTAGAAGGACAAAATACCTGCTCTGTGATCCAGGTACACTCCTACTCTGGAGGAACGAGGACCTGAGACACGAGTTTGGAACTTGTTGTACAAAAATGTGTAACTGTTGTTGTTACAATATAATGACCAAGATTTGTCATTATATCCAAATCCACATTCATATCCTTTTCTGCTGATATTCTTGTATGCAACTGCTACACAAACTCCTCCCCCTCTCCACTCCACCTCCCAGTAACAACGTCCAGTCAGACTCTCTCTACTCAGGACCTGAAACTTGTCAGTGAATCTGTCTGGATGATCAGAATAAGACTGTTGTTGATTCATTACAGTTATTTTTCTGTTCCCCTCTGATAATAACAACCACGAGTTTGCTGTGTTTGGATCCAGTGTGATTTCACGTGAATATTTTAAGAATCCAGCTCTGGTCTTTGGCTCTGGCTCCACTTCAGTGACTGTCAGTGAGATGTTTGTCCATTCCTCTCTCAGAATGTCCTGTAGTTTATCTCTGACCTCTGACACAGCTGCTGTCACATCCTCAAAGTAGCTCAGAGGACGGATATTGATGCTGGATGAGTCTGTAGACTCACTGAGTGCTGACAGTGAGGGGTAGTTGTGTAGAAACTGGATGTGATCCTCTGTGTGTGAGAGCTGCTTCAGCTCAGCATCTTTCCTCTTCAGCTCAGTGATCTCCTGCTCCAGCTTCTCCTCAAGCTCTTTGACTCGACTCACTTCAGTTTCCTGCTGGGATCTGATCTGCTGCTTCACATCAGAGCTTCTTTTCTGGATGAGATGGATCAGCTCAGTGAAGATCTTCTCACTGTGCTCCACTGTTTGATCAGCAGACTGATGGATGGCCTCCACCTCCTGTTGAAGCAGCTTCACATCTTTCTCTCTTTCCTGGATTCTCTGCTGGATGTTTTGTCGACTCACCTCCAGCTCTCTCTGCCTCTCAGTCCTTTCTGCTGCAGCTGAGACTGTGTCGTGGCCTTTATGTTCATCCACAGAGCAGAGATAACAGATACTCTGCTGATCAGTACGGCAGAACATCTTCATCACCTCATCATGACGAGAGCAGATGTTCTCCTGGAGCTTCTTGGAGGGCTCCACCAGCTTGTGTTTCTTTAATGGAGCCACATCATAATGAGGCTGAAGGTGTTTCTCACAGTAAGATGCCAGACAGAATAAACAGGACTTGAAGGCTTTCATTTTTCTCCCAGTGCAGACATCACAGGCCACATCTTCAGGTCCAGCATAGCAGTGATCAGCAGGAGCAGCTTGGAGTCCAGTCTTCTTCAGCTCCTCCACTAAATCTGCTAACATGGTGTTTTTCTCCAGGACAGGCCTCGCTGGGAAAGTCCTCCGGCATTGAGGGCAGCTGTAGATTTTCTTCTTTTCCTCTTCATCCCAGAAGCTTTTAATACAGTTCATGCAGTAGCTGTGTCCACAGGGAATAGTCACCGGATCCTTCAGTAGATCCAAACAGACTGAACAGCAGAATTTTGTTTGGTCCATTTGATTCATGTGCTGTGCCGTTTCACCGTCTCTCAGTGACTGTCAGACAGTTTGACTTCCTCTGAACAGAAACAACCTCTGTGCTCTGAAGGGAAACAGATCTCTGCTCTTGTTCACCTCCTACAGGAAATGAGGCTCACCAGCAACTGCATTTACACCATGTTGTTTAGACCCATCCTGATACGGACACATCTGTGAAGGGAGGCCCCATCGAGTCATAAAATGCTCCAGGGTGTGTTATGTTTGATTTACAGTATGTAGTAAAAACTGTGACCTAGTTAACTTTGGTAACTTGTAACTTATCTACTACAAAATGTACAAATGTTTATTTGATTTAATGAAATTGTATTTCAGAATTTGTTTTAGCTATAAGGAAATCGTTTTTCTTTCAGCACATAAACACAGGTGGTGATAAGTATAAGGATGCTGAAAGGATGGTGTATAAAGCTTCATCTAGTCAGAAGGAAAAAAAAATAAACACACAAACTTGGAAGCTTTAGCCAGATTTTACAAAATGAAATAGGTGACAAGCAGGGGCGGATCTAGAAGGGTGGCATGGGGTGGCAAGTGCCACCCTAAAATGATCCCTTGCGAAAACAGTAAAGAAAGGGAAAAAAAGCCACCTCTTTCCTATCGGTGGAAAAATGCACCATGTCGGCCAATTGATAAAAAGTCAACATGTAGGATTTGGTTGTTTAGGAAGAGGGGAGAGTTTTGGGAGTGTCGGTAACGGCAGCGAGACAGAGCGAGCGAGTGAGAGAGAGAGAGAGTTTTTAGATGTGGGAGATTTCTGACGTTTAGTGTGGAGTGTATACTTAGTGTGTTGTGTTGTCTTGTGTAGTTGTTTTGTTTTGTGTGTCAGTGAGGGCACTAATGAATGTCACAAAGGCACATTTGCAATGTAAACACTGTCACTAAGTAGAAAACCAGCGGAGTGATACACCTGCTGTTGTCAGGCCTGCGGGTTTATCCCTGTGCTGTTCTCCTCTGTCTTTTGGTGGACAAACTTGTTTTTTTTTACTGGCACACATCATTTGTTGGGCATCTTATTGCGACACCTGATTGCTCTCTCGTTTTAGTTTTAGTAATATTTTTAAATGGTTGTACAAAATGAAAAAAACAGCAGGTGTATTGGCTGCATTTTTAGATAAATAGCTGTATATGTTTACAAAATGTACAATTTATATTTGCATTTCAAGTTATCAAAATTTACTCATCATGTCTGTGTTTTTTTTTTACAGTAAAAAATACTAATAGGATTTTAAGTTCTTTGTTTGATTTCAGATCAGTAATAGTACTATTAATAGTAATAGTAGTACTAATGCAGTATGTCAGTGAAAAAAACAACTAAATTCAGTTGAGCTGAAAAGAATGATACCAAACAAGGCAAGGGGAAAAAAATAAAATGAAACAATCTGAGGGTGAAATACAAATGTAAACTCAAAAGGAGTCAAAAATAGCCGGTTGTATTTCAGACCTGAGTGGGTTAATCCAACAAATCATGAAAAATCAGGTTTAAATTTTTGTTCATGACAGTGCAGATTTCTGACATTTTGTGTAGTTTAAGCTGTAACAATTTGATTTGGTTCTAACAAAAAACAGTGTGAAACTTAAGTTAGACTTGTATTTGTAAATGAATCGCCCCATGTTGTGTAGCTTTCTGGATTTTATACTTATTGGGCTACATATTTATTTATCATACAGGGTATACAGTACATAAGATAAAAACTCACATGTTTTATGTAACTAAAGTGTGTAATTATGTGGGCTACAGACAATAATTAAGTTATAGACTGTATGAAAAACATGCATACTTACTGCATTTGAATCATTTTAACCATATGTAACCACCTGCATATGTGTTTGGGGGGGAAAAAAAGGCTTTGATTTTGCCACCCCATTTGATTTCTTTGCCACCCTCATGCCACCCTAAGAAAATTTCTCTAGATCCGCCCCTGGTGACAAGGCACAGATGGAAGGATAACAATAGTTACATCTGTTTGTATTAAAGAGGATGCATTTTGTATCACAAGACAGGATAAGACGGGTAGTCGTTTTTTTTCACTGACTCTTCTAAACGAGGCATTTTGTAGAGGGTTTAACGCTCTGCTCACTCCAAAGTTCTCAGTCACCTCTCTCTCAGGACGCAGCTACAAAGTTTGCACTTTCCTGCGTTTTCAAGAAAGTGCTATTTTTACTCAAAGGGAACTGAATATTGTGTTATAATAATAAACAATATTAGAATATGAGAATACAATTAAATCTAAATTCTTATTCTAATGACTGTTACACATCTCATGGAAGTAAAAGTAAAAGTAAAAGGAAGTAAAAGTAAAACGTTTTCATAAAAAATACCCAAGTAAAGTACAGACACATAAAATTGTACTTAACAGTAACAAAGTATTTGTACTTTGTTACTTCCCACCTCTGCCAATAAGAAACAAACATGGTGACTGATTCTGTGTCATAAAGAGAAAATCAGCATGTTTATTCAGCTGCACTGAAGATAGGAATGCAGATTCACCAGACTTTCAACCTTTAAGACGTCTCAGTTATTCTTTAAACTTACACTCACATCAGTTTGCAGTTATTTGAGGTTGTGTTGGTAATTAGATTTGGTGTCACTCACTGTGATGTGAGTAGAGACGAGTGTGTTTCTTACTGATATGTACGATTAATGTACTTTGACTGCGTCACACTGCCCATGATGTCACCTAAAGACAGAAGCTGTCAGCAGCTGAAACTCAACTTAGCTGTTGATTGTGTCACGAGGCTTTTGCATGTGTTGCACCTTCAGAGAGACATGACTCCATTCTCATTTTGGCAACTTTATTTTCCTCAGTTCAGCTTTGGAATTTACATGCAGCACAGCAAACCCTCAAGAACCGACACTCTCTCGTCACACAGTTTTTTTTTCTTTCTTTTCATTTTTGCGCTTTCTGACGACATCACGAACCAGTCTGAACTCCAACATCCGTGAATAGTGAAACTAAAACAATTCACTGAAAATCTGTCCCAAAACAATCCCACAATTAGACCTGTATACGCTTTACAGATTTTGATGAAATTCCGAAACAACTTCTAAAATCCTTTCTTAAAATTCTTTTTTAAAGGTTTCTAACTACTCTGAGATTCCAACACGTCTTTGTTGTTGTGACTTTGGTACTTAATGTAATTTCATAAATTATATCCTAACATCATGATGATTAAAAATGACTCTCGACTCTTGAAATCTTTTCATATTTGTTCTATATATCATAATTTTCCTACAGTGTGTTTAACGGACATGAATTCACTGGTTGACACTGTGGAGATCATTTTTCCTGTCATGATCCAAACATATGTTTACTGTAACTGCAACAACACCTTTTTTCATTATAGAGGTGAAACTGACGAAGCTGAGATTTCATACATATGATAAAAAGTCAATGTTAGAGTGGATTGTTAAATGTTTGTCATTTTTATGCTTGCCAACTCTGATGAAAGGGATTCCACTGTCCTTCCCCCCAGATTCTTGGGGTTCTGGGTAGGGGGCTGTAATGTTTTATTGCAGATACATCCTATCTGGAGGATCTACTTCTTTTGATGTAAGCTTCCTGCGGTTACGACCCTATGGTCAGCAGGAGGTCTGCCACACACACACACACACACACACACACACACACACACACACACACACACACACACACACACACACACACACACACACACACACACACACATTCCTACTTACATATAGAAGCTTCACACATATACATACATACAATGCCTTAGAAGCATGTGGGTGTTGCTTTGCTGTGTTTTGTGTGAACTGTCTCTCAATAAAAGCCAGCGAGAGGAGGCCATCATCGGGGTCATTCGTATTGAGCTGAGATACCGACGAGGCCTCCCTTGCAAGTAAATGATCAATCGCTGTTGCCTTGTTTTTCTTTCATGGGAATAAGTCCTGGATACAGCGGGGTCTGAGTTTAGATCCAACAGTCAAGTTCATTTAATTTGTTCCAAAATATAATAGGTACACATGTTTTATACAGTAATACACCTGATTTCATGTACTTTTGCAGTGCAGCCTTACATGCTACATACATCCTTTGAAATCAACACTGGCACCTAATTGGCTGTAAATTTGGATCTCTGCTGTTAACAGTTAACTTTATAATTCATTAATTTTCTGTACTTTTAACAGTTTTTTACAGAAGTGTAATTTCAACAGCACATACTCAGTGATGCTGTAAGTTTCACAGTAACTTGTACAATAACGTTGTATTTATACAGTAATTTATTTAATGAAACTGCAATATTTGGAAGAAAAACACTTGATATTCATCATATCTAGTAAGTGATTATCTAAAGGAAACATTTTAAAGTTTCTGTGCTGTTCAAAGCCATTTCTTTAAAAATGTTAACAGTTATTTAAAATATAAGTTTTGCATTCATATAGTCATTAACAGACTCTTTATAACTTCTTCCGAAAACCAATGGTAGTATTTCACACAGGATTAAACTGTATCAGTGGCAACAGCAGGGTCAGGGACCACACGTTCATGCGAGTGTGTACACAAAAAGGTGTCAATAATGCATCATGCTTCACATACTTTTCAACAATAAATGACAACAACAATCAGCTGTCTCTCATCCTGTGGACACCAACATTGTGAGCTACAGCTGGCAGTCCTTGTTGTGCTCTGCAGCCTCGGTGAGCTCGGTGTAGAGTGACTCTGAAGAACAGAACAAAGTGATCCGTCATCCTGGGGCGGGTGGTTTGTTTCACTTTTGGTTTTATTTGAGTTGTTTTAATCTTTTATTGTAGTTTCTGATCCTTTGCATCTTTTAGTGGGCCAGACTGACGCGCTGGTTGGACGCTGAAGCTGAAGTCTAAAATGAACGCAAGTATTGTGATGATGAGATAAAGATTTTCTGTCCTTGTGTCAGTGGAACTGAAACAGATGATAGAGAAAGAGTTCAGCTGCATGTGCAGTAAGTGCTCAGGATCCATTAATTATTCACAGCTATTTACCACAGTGAGTCATTTGGATCACCTCTCCATCAACAGAGGGACGAATCCAAACAGTGTGCTGCACCCGCAACACTCCCTGTGCAACACACATGAACATTTATTTGGCTGAACACAACAATTCAGAGACTGGCAGACAAGGCAAGGTGAGTGTATTTATAGGGCACAATTCATGGGGTTTGGTAATTTGATAGGCTGTACATATGAGGACTTAGAGGACTTGTGGGGGCAATTTTAACCCACAAAGAAAAGGTTTTGAGGGCTTTTGAGCACAATTGAAACAAGCTACAGTTGGGCTAAAATTTAAGCTAAAGAAAATGGTTCTACTAGTTTAGTTCAGTAGGTATTGAATCAGAATCAGAATGTCTTTATTGTCATTGTAACAAGTATAACAAAATAAAGAGCAGTGCCTGTGGTGTCAAGAGAGAAAGTTTGAATATAATTACAAAAGAAGGATATAAAAAAGAGGTAAACCAAAGTCATTCAGTATAATAAATAGAAGCTTATTGCACATAAACATGATGGCACAGAATGTCACAGGATGTCATACACTGCACAGTATTTGTCAGGTTGAATTGGAGATGATTGCTTTTAATTCATTGCCCCAACAGCTGCAGGGAAGAAACTGCTTTTTAGTCTATTAGTCTTTGTTCTGATGCTCCTGTATCTTTTGCCCGATGGCAGCAGATGAACAGATTATGAGCAGGTTTGAGGATCTTTAATGATATTTCCTGCTTTCCTGAGACAGCGAGAGTGTTGCAGTTCATCCAGAGAGGATAAAGAACGGCTGATGACCCCGTGTTTTCCTCTACGCTGTTGACACCAGCAGCGACTGTTATTTTTCCTGAGGATTTTCAGGAAATAAAGTCTCTGCTGAGCCTTCTTTGCCAGCTCCACTGTGTTCACACCCCAGGACAGACAGGTCCTCCGTGATGTGAACTCTCAGGAAGCGGAAGGCCGACAAAATCTCCACCTCATCCCCACTGATGTAAAGTGGTTTAATGTCCATTTTCTTTTTCATGAAATCCACAACCTGCTCCTTGGTCTTAGTTGTGTTCAGGAGCAGGTTGTTGTCCCTGCACCACGCTGTCAGCCGCTCCACTTGTACGAGTATAGCATGAAAGGCACACAGCACACAGCCCTGGGGAGAGCCAGTGCTGATGCTGATGGCTGAGGAGATGTGGGGGCCCACACTAATGCTTTGTGCGTAGTTTGTCAGAAAGTCCTTAATTTATAGACAGGTGGAAAGACAGGTGGGAGTCCTAGGGTTAATAGCTCACTCACCAATCTGGAAGGAAGAATAGTGTTAAAGGCTGTAAGACAGAATACCGGGGGTTAGAAGTTCGTAGGTCATGATGCATGTTCTCACACTATACAGCCCGATGCTCTGATGCGACCCGAGTGCTCACACTGTGCGTACATACACAACACGTCGTGTTCTTGTTTCCGGAACTGTAAGAAGTACCCAGAAGTAAACTGGGTTAGGAACCCAGAAGTAAAACATTTTTAGGACATTGGCTGGGTTGATGGGGCTGGCAGTCCTGGGGTGTGGCTGGACCTGATGAGGGTGGATGGGATACCAAGGTGGCCTAACCTGCGAACCTGCAAACTGAGAATGGCTGCCCTGCTCTGCCTCCTGTGTGTCATAAATCGTGTTCATTATGTTTCTCCTGAGCTGCAACCGTAGAGCTCTGTCCTTTATGTTTCTCAACTCTGAGGATACTTGTTGGCCAAACAGCTCCTCAGAATCCGCATTAGATCCTGAAAGTGTGTTCTGGACCTGCTGAAGCAGTTTGGCCATCTCAATGCTGTGCTCTGCTGATTTTGGTGTAGGTTTTTGCACTCTAGGTCTTCTAACAGGCTGACCTGTGGACTGTTTGAGGCGTTTTCCTTTTCCTGGCTCACTGAAACTGGGCTAGTGGTGTTTGAAGAACTAAGGACATCTGCTTCAATTCCCACAGTAGACTGATCCTCATCTCACTCCTCTGTTGCACCTGTTTCGTCTAACTCTGTGCCAAGCTGTAGGAAACAGTACAGAAAGCAGACAGAGGGAAAGTGTTTGCACAGAAATGCAGATCTTAACAGTATTGGTTGGGTCAGATACTAATTTCAAACTGTATACTTTGTATGATTTATTTGACTAAAAACATTTTTAACTGAGAATTTTCTTGGACTTTGACATCATTCCAATGATTTCCCCACAAATATCCCTTCATAAAGTGTGTGTGTGTGTGTGTGTGTGTGTGTGTGTGTGTGTGTGTGTGCGCGTGCATGTGCTTAAACAACTTGGTTATGAAATTACTCTCAAAGTGGACTCTGTAGGTCTATGGACAACATGCGCCTTCCAGAAATCCAAATATTTTAATATCCAGATTTTTATTTTTGAGTTGGTGGTTTCTGGCCATTGCCAGGGTTTCGGTTTGAGCAGTTTGCCATTCTGCGTCTGAAGTGATGCAACCTGGAGTTTCACCTCATTAACTGAAAAAGTAACATTACCATGTACTTAGGAATGTATATTTGTAGAGTTCATATTCAAAACCCTCTAAGTACATTTTTGATGAATATACAATACAGAGTTTCAATCTGAAAGTCAGAAATTGTTTCATTAACAGGGAAAAGCAGTCATGCCCAATAGCTGAAAGTATTCAAGTACATTTAAAACTGTTCTTTATACTTTCAGGGACTTTACTCAAAAATTATTATTTCTGCTCATGTGCTGTATTGCACTTCTTGTAGCTGAAACTCCTTTCCCATTAAACATCTCATACAGCCCCTCAGATTCATCTGTGACCCTTGGCAAACCCACTGGTTTTGTTATTTCTTAGTGTGTGATGTATTTTATTGCCTTTATGATTGGTGCAAACAGTTTCCTGATTCATAATGGAAATAGATTTTAGACACAGGAGGAACACGCAGTGATCAGCAGGAGCAGCTTGGAGTCCAGTCTTCTTCACACTGAGGAGGGACATATATGCAGGAACAGTTGTCATAACTGTTACAACCACCAGATGGCGAAAGAGTCCCACTGCAACTTTAAGCCATGAAGGATGTGTCTTGATGTTTGCTTGTGATAAATCTGCTTTATGTGAGTCTTTTTCAGAAAGTAACAGTAATACAAAATGTAATTTCTTTATTTTTAGATGTACTCACTCAGGATCAGTTTTAAACCATTGGTTGAGTCAGTACGTAGTTTAAATTTAAATATTCACCTGAATGAAATAAATATGAACTCTTTAGAATACTGGCTTCTGATTGGTTGAAAAAAGAGCTTTTGAACTTCAGATAAGATCAAAGATAAGATAAGGCAACTGCTGCATCACAAACACAGACCTTAGAATAAATGGGTCCTTAATAAAGCACCCAGAAATTTCCCTCTGTACTGTGATGTATTATATATATGAAGATTTTTGGGAAGAGGTTATTGCTTTAATATTTTATTTTTTTTAATATATTTCTCAGGATCATGTAGGACCCCTTTTTTGAAGTTTGGACTTTCATTAATAATATTTGTGTTTCTGAGTCATTTTTGTGGAGACTTTTGTCCAACGTGTCCAAATGAAGCCTGAAGCTTTTCTTCAGCCTCTTGTCAGATGGTCAGCAACAAAACTCTGTTCCAACCAATGTCTGATAAGAGATGAGACACAGCAGCTGAGCAAATGATCATTTCATGCTGAAGACATCCTCAGACAGAATTGAATACATACATAAACACAGCCTGGTGCCAATAACACAGCTAATGACACTGCTGTATCACTGGCTTTACTGATTAAAGACCATATCTGAAGGAAATCTTTGAACACAACAGAAAGTGACCTTTTAAACACTGAGTGTCATCCTCACCTCAGTTCAGTCTTCAGCTGTTCTGTGGTCACCATGACTGTTTCACTGTACTCATCAACTAGTTGTTGAACTGTAACAGACTTCATTTGAAATGATTTGTTGTGAACAAGTGTAATACTGTAGATTAAATGTAGCCCATAAACACTACATTATACAAAGCTGATGAGCTGCTGATGAAATATTTGAGTGGTAATTTCAGTCTAAACTAAATAAGTGACTAACTAATGATGCTTTGATCCAGTTTACCATGATCTATGACACAATGCAGTTTATGATAAAGGCTTTATTCAGCCTAAAAACATGGCAGAATGTAAAACATGTGGACAAACTGAGCTGAGGTGCTTTAACCTCCTCTACATCCCTGTTAGCAGGATGAAGGCGCCCTCTTGTGTTGTGCATCACTTTCAGATTTCACTTGTTAACCTGCAGGAAGACTAAACTTCACTGAGCCTTCAGCAGCTCCAACATCATCAGTAAAGATTTAAATATGTGTAATATCACACTGTGTCAGTTTGTTGACAGGAGTCACAACATGTGACACTGATGCTGCATTCAAGGACCATTACAAACATTTTAAAGGACTTAAGAACATGAAGAAAATGTGACTTGTTTCTCTGTAATGAAGCTGTTTTAGTGAAGAAAGTTGAAAGGTCACAGAGCGACTGCTGAATCTTCTGCTCTAAACATGAACTCTGAACTTTGTGATGCTTCAGGAGGAAAACTGCTTCAGTTATTCTCTCAGATTAGTTTCATATTTTCTGCATCAGATTTGAGTGAGATCCTGGAATGAAGACAGAAGAAAAGACTTTGTTCAAAGTTTGATTTATAGTTAAACCTTCCAGTTTATTCACACAATAAAACATCAACACAATATATGAATTCATTCATTAAAATCACAGTTTTTCCTCATTTGTTTGATGATTTTGACAAAAACAAACACAAACACACACACATGGTCTGCCATACTCATAAAGAGAAATGTCGACATTTTTCAATACAAATATTCCAGAAACATTTAGAGGATAGAGAAGTTTACATTTTCATGTGGAGAAATATTTTAGTAAATGAAAATGATGATGAGCAGTGATAGCCTCCATAAACAGTCACAGGAAAGATCTCCTTTAAAAACTCAGAAACATCAAGAGAACAACTAGAAGATGTGGAGGTACCACCCATAATGTTTGACTGACAGCTGATCTCTGTGCAGAAATGATGGAGAGAAAATAAAATGAAACTAAAATACAGATTTAAACCCACAATATGAAAGACTTCAGTCTATTTCACTTTAATCAACTCAGCAGTGTCTCCAACTGCAGTGTAGTAAAACGTCAGTCCAGCATAGAGCGGCTGAGTGAATGTGGTCTGGACTCTGTGGAGGACAGTCATGGTTTCAGAGACGCTGTAGAAGGACAAAATACCTGCTCTGTGATCCAGGTACACTCCTACTCTGGAGGAACGAGGACCTGAGACACGAGTTTGGATGTTGTTGTACCAAAATGTATAACTGTTGTTGTTACAATCTAATGACCAAGATTTATCATTATGTCCAAATCCACATTCTTTACCCCGTCCTTCTCTGCTGATATTCTTGTATGCGACTGCTACTCGAACTCCTCCCCCTCTCCACTCCACCTCCCAGTAACAACGTCCAGTCAGACTCTCTCTACTCAGGACCTGCTTATATACAGTAAATCTGTCTGGATGATCAGAATAAGACTGTTGTTGACTCACCATTGTTGCTTTTCTGTTACCCTCTGATAATAACAGCTGTTTGTTTGCTGTGTTTGGATCCAGTGTGATTTCACATGAATATTTTAAGAGTCCAGCTCTGGTCTTTGGCTCTGGTGGATCTGACAGTAAAACATCCACTTCAGTGACTGTCAGTGAGATGTTTGTCCATTCCTCTCTCAGAATGTCCTGTAGTTTATCTCTGACCTCTGACACAGCTGCTGTCACATCCTCAAAGTAGCTCAGAGGACGGATATTGATGCTGGATGAGTCTGTAGACTCACTGAGTGCTGACAGTGAGGGGTAGTTGTGTAGAAACTGGATGTGATCCTCTGTGTGTGAGAGCTGCTTCAGCTCAGCATCTTTCCTCTTCAGCTCAGTGATCTCCTGCTCCAGCTTCTCCTCAAGCTCTTTGACTCGACTCACTTCAGTTTCCTGCTGGGATCTGATCTGCTGCTTCACATCAGAGCTTCTTTTCTGGATGAGATGGATCAGCTCAGTGAAGATCTTCTCACTGTGCTCCACTGTTTGATCAGCAGACTGATTGATGGCCTCCACCTCCTGTTGAAGCAGCTCCACATCTTTCTCTCTGTCCTGGATTCTCTGCTGGATGTTTTGTCGACTCACCTCCAGCTCTCTCTGCCTCTCAGTCCTTTCTGCTGCAGCTGAGACTGTGTCGTGGCCTTTATGTTCATCCACAGGGCAGAGATAACAGATACTCTGCTGATCAGTACGGCAGAACATCTTCATCACCTCATCATGACGAGAGCAGATGTTCTCCTGGAGCTTCTTGGAGGGCTCCACCAGCTTGTGTTTGTCAAATGCAGGACATTCATAATGAAGCTTAACATGTTTCTCACAGTAAGAGACCAAACACACCAGACAGGACTTGAACGCTTTCATTTTTCTTCCAGTGCAGACATCACAGGCCACATCTTCAGGTCCAGCATAGCAGTGATCAGCAGGAGCAGCTTGGAGTCCAGTCTTCTTCAGCTCCTCCACTAAATCTGCTAACATGGTGTTTTTCACCAGGACAGGCCTCGCTGTGAAAGTCTGTCTGCACTGAGGGCAGCTGTAGATTTTCTTCTTTTCTTCTTCATCCCAGAAGCTTTTAATACAGTTCATGCAGTAGCTGTGTCCACAGGGAATAGTCACCGGATCCTTCAGTAGATCCAAACAGACTGAACAGCAGAATTTTGTTTGGTCCATTTGATTCATGTGCTGTGCCGTTTCACCGTCTCTCAGTGACTGTCAGACAGTTTCACTTCCTCTGAACAGAAACAACCTCTGTGCTCTGAAGGGAAACAGATCTCTGCTCTTGTTCACCTCCTACAGGAAATGAGGCTCACCAGCAACTGCATTTACACCATGTTGTTTAGACCCATCCTGATACGGACACATCTGTGAAGGGAGGCTGCAACGAGTCATAAAATGCTTATTTATGAGTGCCAGCGTGTGTTATGTTTGATTTACAGTATGCAGTAAAAACTTTGACCTACCTAACCTTTTTATTTTTTTAACTTAGCTTCTCCAAAATGTCTTGTGTTAATGAGTTAATGAAAGTTTACTTCTTGATTGATTTAAGTGAAAAGACAATCATTTTCTTTCAGCACATAGACACAGGATGGTGGTATAAGGACACTGACAAAATTGTGTAAAAAGCCGCATTTGGTTAGAAGGAAAAAAACAAAAACACAACAACTTGGAAGCGTTAGCTGGATTATACAAAATGAAATGACAATGCACGGATGCAAGGATATCCATGGTTACACCCTTATGGATTAAAGAGGTTTTGTATTTTCTAACACAGGACAGGATAAGATCAATTTGTTTCACTAACTCTTCTAAATAAGGCATTTTGTAGAGCGTTTAACTCTTGGTTCACTCCAAACTCCTCAGTCCTCTGGGGAACCTAAACCAGTACCTTCCTGCATCCTCATCAGATTCTGAGTCACTAGAATCACTTTTCTGTCTGTTTTGGTCGCTTAACTTTTTTCTCTGTCTAATCGGTTTTTCAGGTGCTTGCGCAGATCTTGGAGGCGGAGCCTCAACTGGGAGATCGTTAACCAGTAATAGGAGGTTACGGTGTAGGACCCTGGTCTTACTTCCATCACTGCCCTCTGAATAGACTGCATAAACTGGATTATCACCTATTTGCCCTTTAACCAAATAAATGGTTTTCTCCCAGTAAGATCGAAGTTTCCCTGGTCCTCCACGTTCACTACAGTTTCTTACGAGGACCCTGTCACCAGGCTGTAAGACCACACCCCTCAGCTTTTTGTCATAGTAAGACTTGTTTTTGACACTAGACAATCTACTTTTCTCACTGGCTATCCTGTACGCTTCTGTCATTCTTTTTGCCCACCTGTCAGTGTAGCTTTTGTGTGACATTATCTGTTTCTCCCCTACTAGACCAAATAGAATGTCTACAGGAAGGCGCGGGTGATGCCCAAACAGTAGAAAATGGGGGGAAAAGCCTGTGGATTCATGGCGCGTACAGTTGTAAGCGTGAACTATGTGTGGCTAATGATCCTTCCAATTCCCCTTTTCTTTTTCACCTAGCGTTCTTAACATTTGTAAGAGCGTCCTGTTAAACCTCTCAGCAGGATTACCTTGAGGATGATATGGGGATGTTCTCGAGTGTCCAGTACCTGATTTCTCCCTCAGTGTCTTGAAAAGTTCATTTTCAAACTCACGCCCTTGGTCGTGATGGAGTCGTGCTAGGTACCCAAAGCGTGGAATGAACTCTCCAAAAATTCGCTCAGCTGCTGTCTTCCCAGACTTGTTTTTGGTTGGGTACGCCTGGGCAAACCTGGTGAAGTGGTCCACGACAACAAGAATGTATTCATATCCCCCCCGGCTGGGCTCCAGGTGGAGATAGTCGATGCAGACCAGGTCCAAAGGCGAGGTGGATGTGATGGTGCCCATTGGAGCACGTACTTGGGTTGTTGGTTTCTTGCTAATGATACATCGGCACTTCCTGGTAACATAGCTTTCTATGTCCTGTTTCATGTACGGCCAGTAGAACCTCTCTCTCGCCAGTGCCAGTACTCTCTCTGTGCCGATATGTCCCATGTTGTCATGCAGGTGCTTTAACACTGTCTCTTTGTACTTGGTGGGGAGGATTAGTTGTTGTCTTTCACCTGTCTGTCTATACATTAGTCCGTTTTTGAAATGTAACTTGTTCCACTCCTGCAACATTTTCCTCGTTGTTTTACTCACTGTGTTTCTGATGTCATTTGTTAAGACTGTCATTTTCTCCTTTAACCTCATTATTTCTCCAACCGTTTTGTCTTCTCTTTGTGCTTGAGCTAGCTCATCTTGGTCAATTGCAGGAAAAACTGGATGTGGCTCCTGGGCTGCATTTTCAGCGAGAGTTAGGGCAGCAATCCATGCAACATCACTTTCTCGAGCTGCTCTAGCCCCACCCCAGGCTGCTTGGACCACCTCAGATGATAACTCTTCAGTGCACTCACTCACATACATGTCAATGTTAAGGGGCAGACGGGACAACGTGTCAGCATCAACATTGGCCCGGCCGGGCCTGTATTTGATCTCAAAGTGAAAGTCTGACAGTTCCCCGACCCAGCGATGGCCCACGGCATTAAGCTTGGCAGTACTCATAACGTAGGTCAATGGATTATTATCTGTATATACAGTAAAATGTGGGGCATAGTACAGACAGTCCCTAAAACGCTCACACACTGCCCACTTAAGTGCCAGAAATTCTAGCTTGCCGCTATGGAGACGATAGTTCTTTTCTGCTGGTGACAATGTCCTGGACCCATACGCTATTACCCGTAATTTTCCATCCTGGCGCTGGTAGAGAACAGCACCGAGGCCCTGCTCTGAGGCATCTGTGTGGAGGCAGAATAGTGAGTTAAAATCTGGGTAGGCCAAGACTGGGGGACTCGTCAGCATGGTAATTAGCTGTTCAAGTACATGCTGGTGTTCACTAGTCCATTCAACGGGGGCCCTGGATGACAACTGAGGACCTTTAGTCTTCAGTTGGCGCGATGGGAAGGTTGACATGTCCGGTTTAACTTTTAACAGTTCATAGATAGGTTTTGCAATCCTCGAAAAGTCTTGGACGTAGCTTCTGTAGTAGCTTAAGAAGCCAAGTAGACGCCTTATATCACCAACTGTTTGAGGTGTCTTAGTTTTTAGGGATTCTACTGCTTCCAAGTCCTTTGGATCAATCCTTACCCCTTCTGCAGATACAAGGCAGCCAACATACCTTACTTCTTTGCGAAACAGTTCGCATTTTTTGGGTCTTAGCTTTACTCCGTGCCTCTGAAGTGCTCTTAAAACTTGTCTCACACCCTCAAGATGCTCTTCAAATGTTGGTGCATAGCATAAAATGTCGTCCAGGTATGGAATACAACAATTGTCTCTGAGTGAATCTAACATCTCCTCCATGCTTCTTTGAAAAGCCGCAGGTGCATTGGAGAGGCCAAAGGGTATTCGTACCCACTCATAAAGGCCCCAGGGGGTGACGAAGGCTGTGAGGTGACGTGAGCCCTCCGCCATGAAGCCCTGGTGGTACGCCTTTCCCTGGTCAAGGATACTGAACCATGAATGCCCCCCCAGAGTGTCGGTCAGGTCTTGGATCCGAGGAAGAGGGTGTTTATCCGGGATGGTCTTCTGGTTAAGCAGACGGTAGTCTATACAAAGGCGTAACGAGCCGTCTTTTTTCCGGACACAGACGACTGGAGCAGCATACGGTGACCTGGATTTAACAATCCACCCCTTGGCCAGGAGGTCCTGAATATACTCCTTCACTTCAGAGAACAAAGGCTTTGGGACAGAGGAGTAGGCTCTCTGCACTGGGATGTCATCTTTGAGGTTGAGTGACATGTGCAAACTAGGAATACAACCAATATCATGAGCATCTTTAGCGAAAGCTCCTGACTCCTCCCATAACATCTTTTCCACATAACATCTTTTGCTGCTGTTTCTCAAGATGGCCTAGATCTACTGGTGGCTGCCACAAAGTTCTAGGGGAACCTGTCTCTGCCTGAGAAACAGTAGTTGCCTCTACTTTAGCGTCGCTTTCAATGGGTGAATCTGTCTCTATCACCTTCTTAATTGCCTGGACACTACCAATAGCAGTCTTTCTTGTTAGAACAATGTCATGTCTAGTGTGGTTTTCTACAGGCACAGCTACATAAGGTAGTTTGATGGGCTGGATCTCTAGGAGTCCCTCTCCTAGTCCTAACTGCTGCAACTGGACAGAACTCTCTTCAGGCTCGAACAAGACTAAACGTTCACTTGGGTCAAGCTGTGGTGGGACTTTACATTTTACCCAGGTTGTGCTGCCAGCAGGAATTACTGTGTCTCTGTAACCCACCCTGCGCTGTGTTCTCCTGATGTGTCTGGATGAAATGTACCATTCCCTGCGCTTCATCGACTGGAATAGACAGTGCACCCCCAAGTAGCTTAGCCAAGTTAGAAGCAGCCTGTACTGGGCTTCCCCGGATTAACACTTCCACCACATTGAACCCTATGAGTGGTGTGTCTAAGGGCACTGAGCTAATTAGAAAAGGCACGTTCATGGAAAGCTCTGGGTCTTCATTGCCTGGTAAATTTACAGTTAATATTACCCACCCATCAAATGGAAGAGATTCCCCATTAACTGCATAAATCTTTGGCACTTTCCCATAGTCAGTTAACTCTATTAGCTCTGCTATCGGACGAACATTGACATCTGGAATGTATTTATTTTTCCAAGCTCGGTCTATAAAGCTAACCTGAGCCCCTGTATCTACAAGTGTGGTCACAGTTAACCCATTAAGAAGGCATTTTTGTTGTTGCTTTTTTCCCTATTAGTCTTACTATTGGCTCTCTGTTGCTTACAGCGGTTTTTAGTGGCTCATTTCTGCTCTTCTCGGATTTCTGTCTCTTGAGTTTAGCTTGGTGCACTTTTGTGTTGTCACATGCTTCAGTCTCTGTGTCAAGGTGGGACTCAGATGTTGTCCCGGTCACAGCTGGTCCCTCCGCAGCAACCGGCCCTCGTTTCCCGGCTGCTTTGGACGTTTGAGGCAGCCAATTGCTCTATGGCCTTCTTCACCACATGAGAAGCAGTGGTTACAGTTTTTAGAGCCCACCTGTGAACATGTAGAGCATGCATCTCAGTCTTTGTTGCAGCTGGTCTAGCTGTACTGCTAGAAGACTCTTTCTTCATTTTTTCTGCGAGTGAATCTACTACTCTAGTGAGTGCATCAATCTTCTCTTCCAGTTGCTTTACTGTGTCGGCTGTTGACTTTTGGTCTGCAACCTCTCTCTTTGTTAGTTTGGCTTTCCCTTCATCCACATGGGCAACATGAGCACTGAACGGTTTTGCTCGGGGTGTGGAACCTAATCTCCGGTGACGCTCAGATTCTTCACTGGTCACTTTCATTGCATGTTTCAGAATCATCTCATCTGTCACTGACTGATTCGCCAGCAAGGGCTTCAGCTCTCTTCTGATATCATTGTCCTTATGTCCGATCCCCTGATAAACTGTGTGCAAGAAGACACCTTGAACTGTTTCTGGGGTATATTTAATCTCAGAATCAGTCTTTTTGGACTCAAAAAGAACTCTTTGTTTTAGGCCAATTATGCGGTAGAGAAATTGTTGTGTTGTTTCATTTTCTCTCTGTTTGGCACAAATCAGCTCCTGGAACAGCTCTGTACTACTCCTCTCTCCAAGATGGGACTGCAGGAATCCTTTTAACCCGGCAACTGTCATGTCATCTTTATTAACTAACATGTCCTTGAAACTGCCTGGTTTAATTATTTTTAACACCCCTCTAACAATCTCAGCTTCTGTAAAATTCTCTTTTAGACCCTCCTCTATCTGCCTACACACACTGTTGTAGCTGATGTCTGACATGTGATCACCTACTTGGCCTCCCTGAACCTTAAACTCACGTCTCGGAAGATAAGGTAGGTCTTTGAGGAAACTACAGGGCTGGGGGGAGGTCTAACATTACTTTGTGAGGTGAATTGTTTTTGGGCTTGTTGTAGTGCAGGAGTTTTTACTAAACCTTGCAATGTCCTACCAACCTTCTCATAGTCGGAAATCATTTTAAGGAGTTCTTCTTGTGGGATGTTAAGGCTAGAGTTAGACTGATCCATGTTTACTTGAGCTGCATTGAACTGGCTGGGCTCTGAGGTAGGGTGGGGTGCACGGTCTGGCGTCTGTGTTTCCCCATCTGTCTCCACGGCACTGGTCTGGTTGTCAGTAGGATTCAGAAGTTCACCTACCATGTCCTTTAACGCCAACAATTCCCCCATCCCACTGTCCTCAGCTTCTAACATTGCCTCACTGTAGATGAAGGAGTTGATGTACTCGAAGCTTCCTTCTGCGTCATCACTTGACAGTTCTAAAAGATCCTTGCCTGGTACTGGACCCACCTTTGCAGCAATCTCAAAAAGTTGATCCGGCGTCAGCGCGAAAAGGCCCTTCCTGATGTCCCACACCAGGCTCTTCCTTACGCCGTCAGCCATGATGTCCTCCTCGTTGCTCTGCAATGGGTAATTCTAAGCTGGATCTTCACTCTGAAGTGGACAGCAGCTCCTCCGCTTTACACCAACTCTCCTTGGACCATCAGCTCCACAGCAGGTCTTATGGATGTGTGAGGATCAGCTCCATTGATGATGTGGAACCAATCCCCGTACGGGCCACCAAGAATCTGTAACCGACCCAGAGTTTGGGTCGGTAAAACAGATTAAATGTTCCTGCAAAACAGGGAAATGATGAGACAGAGACGACTGGTGAGGTTTCTCTTTGCCTCGCTTCTGCCATATTGGAGAGGAAGACCTATGACCTCGCTATTCTGTCTCACTGACCAATGCGCCACCCGGAGGCCGGGGGGTGCAACTACATTTTAGACATAGTTCGGTGACAAATCTCTCATTTTTTTTTTAAGTACTATTTCTAATGGGATCACACATTAGGGTGTCACAAAAGTACTGAGGTCGTGTTTCCGGGTGAGCGTGCACTGGCTTGTCCTTCTGCCGCTGCTCTCTGTGTATGTGTTCGTTTGCTTAGCTCTGTTTTAATTTTTAGCCTCTGAGCGAGGCTTTTTTATTTGACCCTGGAAAACCTGGATTTTATCGTTTTTCCTGTGATTGACTCTCCTGGGGACCTGACTCACCAGCCTAACGCGAGCTCTCGCTGCCCTTCTCCATATACTACTGTCTGTTCACACTATGAAAGGCAGAAACAAGTTTAATATTCAGAAACCTAAAGTATGTATCAGCAGCAGAATGGAGCTAAAAAATAAATGTTTGTTTCAGTTCTATGAAGCTTTGAGTATTTTGGATTAGTAGCACTGTTGTGTTTGTTGCATCATATTGCTGTAATTGTTTATATGCTTTATATATTTAGGAGGTAAGTTGATCTATAGTGTTACATCATATTCTATAAGGATGTTATATGTTTGTTTACTTTCTGCCCAGTTTGACCCATTTAGCAGAAGTCAGCCTGTTTAAGGCTCTGATATCTATTCTGTATGACTTAAAGCAGTTATTGTCATGTTCCTGAGTCTGTTGACCGAGGGTTTTAAGTTTTAGTTTATTTGGATGTTGTTTATGTTTAAGTTCATTAGATTAGCGAAGTTCATTTGGTTATTAGACTCCTTGTGTTTTCTTCCCCTGTATTTAAGTTTCCCTCACCCTTTGTGTTTCATGCTGCGTGTCTTATGTTATTCAATTCAATTCAATTCAATTCAATTTTATTTATAGGCGCTTTATATTGTACAGTAGATAGCACAATAATAAATACAGAGAAAAACCCAACAATCATATCATATGACCTCCTATGAGCAAGCACTTTGGCGACAGTGGGAAGGAAAACTCCCTTTTAACAGGAAGAAACCTCCGGCAGAACCAGGCTCAGGGAGGGGCGGGGCCATCTGCTGCGACCGGTTGGGGTGAAAGAAGGAAAACAGGATGAAAGACATGCTGTGGAAGAGAGACAGAGATTAATAACAGATATGATTCGATGCAGAGAGGTCTATTAACACATAGTGAGTGAGAAGGTGACTGGAAAGGAAAAACTCAATGCATCATGGGAATCCCCGGCAGCCTACGTCTATTGCAGCATAACTAAGGGAGGATTCAGGGTCACCTGGTCCAGCCCTAACTATATGCTTTAGCAAAAAGGAAAGTTTTAAGCCTAATCTTAAAAGTAGAGATAGTGTCTGTCTCCCGAATCCAAACTGGAAGCTGGTTCCACAGAAGAGGGGCCTGAAAACTGAAGGCTCTCCCTCCCATTCTACTTTTAAATACTCTAGGAACAGCAAGTAAGCCTGCAGAGCGAGAGCGAAGTGCTCTAATAGGGTGATATGGTACTACAAGGTCATTAAGATAAGATGGGGCCTGATTATTTAAGACCTTGTAAGTGAGGAGCAGGATTTTGAATTCAATTCTGGATTTAACAGGAAGCCAATGAAGGGAAGCCAAAACAGGAGAAATATGCTCTCTCTTTCTAGTCCCTGTCAGTACTCTTGCTGCAGCATTTTGGATTAACTGAAGACTTTTCAGCGAGTTTTTAGGACATCCTGATAATAACGAATTACAGTAGTCCAGCCTGGAAGTAATGAAGGCATGAACTAGTTTTTCAGCATCACTCTGAGACAGGATATTTCTAATTTTAGAGATGTTGCGCAAATGGAAGAAAGCGGTCTTACATATTTGTTTAATATGTGCCTTGAAGGACATGTCCTGGTCAAAAATGACTCCAAGGTTCCTCACAGCATTACTGGAGGCCAAGGTAATGCCATCCATAGTAAGGATCTGCTTAGATACCATATTTCTAAGATTTTCAGGGCCGAGTACAATAACCTCAGTTTTATCTGAATTAAGAAGCAGGAAGTTAGCGGCCATCCAGGTCTTTATGTCTTTAAGACATTCCTGCAGTTTAACTAATTGGTGTGTGTTACCTGGCTTCATGGATAGATAGAGCTGCGTATCATCTGCATAGCAGTGAAAATTTATGCTATGTCTTCTAATGATGCTGCCTAGGGGAAGCATGTATAATGTAAATAGAATTGGTCCTAGCACTGAACACTGTGGAACACCATAATTGACCTTAGTGGGTGAAGAGGACTCTCCATTTACTTGAACAAATTGGAGTCTATTAGATAGATATGATACAAACCACTGCAGTGCAGTACCTGTAATACCTACAGCATGTTCTAATCGCTCTAATAAGATATTATGGTCAACAGTATCGAACGCAGCACTAAGGTCTAGCAGGACAAGCACAGAGATGAGTCCACTGTCAGAGGCCATAAGAAGATCATTTGTAACCTTCACTAAAGCTGTTTCTGTGCTGTGATGAGCTCTGAAACCTGACTGAAACTCTTCAAATAAGCCGTTCCTCTGCAGATGATCTGTTAGCTGTTTGCCAACTACTCTTTCAAGGATTTTTGATATGAAAGGAAGGTTGGATATTGGCCTATAATTAGCTAAGACAGCTGGGTCTAGAGATGGCTTTTTGAGTAAGGGTTTAACTACAGCCAGCTTGAAGGCCTGTGGTACATAGCCGATTATTAGAGATAGATTGATCATATTTAAGATTGAAGAATTAATTAATGGCAGGACTTCTTTGAGCAGTTTTGTAGGAATGGGGTCTAAAAGACACGTTGATGGTTTAGAGGAAGTAATTATTGAAGTTAACTCAGAAAGATCAATTGGAGAAAAAGAGTCTAACTTAACATCAATGGTACTAAAAGTAGCTGTAGACGATATTACATCTGTGGGATGATTATTGGTAATTTTTTCTCTAATGATAAAAATTTTATTTCTGAAGAAGTTCATGAAGTCATTACTAGTTAACGTTAAAGGGATTGTTGGCTCAGTAGAGCTCTGACTTTTTGTCAGCCTGGCTACAGTGCTGAAGAGAAACCTGGGGTTGTTCTTATTTTCTTCAATCAGTGACGAATAGTAAGATGTTCTGGCTTTGCGGAGGGCTTTCTTATAAAGCAACAAACTATTTCTCCAGGCTAAATGATGATCCTCTAAATTTGTGACACGCCATTTCCTCTCCAGCTTACGAGTTATCTGCTTTAGGCTACGTGTTTGAGAATTATACCACGGAGTCAGGTACTTCTGATTTGAGACTTTAGTTTTCACTGGAGCTACAGTATCCAGAGTCGTACGTAGTGAGGAGGTAAAATTATTAACAAGATAATCGACCTCTGTTGGAGTAGCGTTCAGGTAGCTGCCCTGCTCTATGTTGGTACAGGCCATTGAAGATGATAACAGTGGGTGGATTATATTCTTAAACTTAGTTACAGCACTTTCAGAAAGACATCTACTTTGATAAAGTCTACTCTCCACTGCTGTGTAATCAATTATTGTAAATGTAAATGTTATCAGGAAATGATCAGACAGCAGAGGGTTTTCAGGAAACACTGTTAAATGTTCAGTTTCTATGCCATATGTTAAAACAAGATCTAGAGTGTGATTAAAGTGGTGGGTGGGTTCTTTTACATTTTGAGAGAAGCCAATTGAGTCTAATAACAGATTAAATGCAATGTTGAGGCTGTCATTTTTAGCATCTACATGGATGTTAAAATCACCCACAATAATTATTTTATCTGAGCTGAGCACTAAATCAGATAAAAAGTCTGAGAAATCAGAGAGAAACTCTGTGTAAGGCCCAGGTGGACGGTAGATGATAACAAGTAAGACTGGTTTCTGAGTTTTACAGCTGGGGTGGACAAGGCTAAACATCAGGCTTTCAAATGAATTAAAAGTCTGTCTTGGTCTTTCGTTAATTAATAGACTGGTGTGAAAAATTGCTGCCACACCGCCCCCTCGGCCTGTGCTTCGAGGTTTCTGGTAGTTAGAATGACTCGGGGGTGTTGATTCATTTAAACTAACATAATCATCCTGCTGCAACCAGGTTTCTGTAAGGCAGAGTAAATCGATTTGTTGGTCGATTATTAAGTCATGTACTAACAGAGACTTGGAGGAGAGAGACCTAATATTTAATAATCCACATTTCACTGTTTTACTCTTTGGTTCAGATGTGGATTCTGTATTGTTCTTTCTTTGTGATTTTTTATGTTTAAGTTTTTTATTGCTGGTTTTTGGTTTGTTTTTTGTCTGTTTGGGAGCTGACACAGTCTCAATGGAGATGGGTTTTTGGGGGTTTTGTTATCAAGTTTGTATTATCATGTTTCCTGTTTTATTTTGAAGGAGTCGTGTGTTCTTTGTTCATTGTATTTAGTTTCACTTCCCTTGTCCTGTCATTAGGCTCATGTCAGTCAGCTGTTCCTCTAGTGTGCCCACTTCCCCTAATCACCTCCTGTGTATTTAAGTCCTCTGTTTTCAGTGTGTCATTGTCAGGTCGTCTGTTCTTCCACGCCATGTTTATAGGATTTTCCATGTTTAGGTTTTTTGCAATGTTCAAGGTTTTGTTCTTTACCTTTTGTGTTTAGCATCTAGTTTTCCCAGTTTAGTTGTAGTTAGGTTCTTTCTTGTGTGCATCTGCCTTTTGTTTTTGTACTTTTTATCAGCCATATTAAACGGCTCGCTTTTTGTTGACACTCAAGTTTTGGTCCAAGTTCCTTCGTGTCTGCATTTTGGGTCCGCTCTTCACAACACATACAGTCTGCCTCAGCCAGACTGTGACAGTTATGACATGGTCTGATTTTCTCACCCAATAAAGGAATATTTCATATATCAGTCTACTCTTCATTCTATCAGAAACAGTTATCAGAGCTCGTACATTTGCTTTTTACACATGTATGTAAGCATTGAGCCAAATGTAATAATGGCAACATATTAAACGAACAATATTTGTCTCTTATATATGATACATCCATATATACACTGTCAAAGATACTTGTCTTTGAGTGAAGATTTAAGGTGATAGGAAATATAAATAACTGCAACTTGAATCTTTGACACAGAGTTTAAGCTCACTGATGTAATATATTATAATAATCTGACAATAAATATAATATTGGCCATATTATATTTACATTACCAAAGTGAGATGATTTTAGTCTCATGAACAACATTAGCTAATTGTTATTTACTAGCTAATCTTAAAATGACTGTTCAGTACAGAAATGTAGCCCAACAATCATGTTGTTACAGTCCCGTGGTCTCAGCCTCAGATACTCAACTAATCAAAGTGCTGTCATTACAAAAATGAAGGACCAACAGAACATTTTTCCTCCTTCATTTCTGTCAAACAATGCTGTATGAAAGGTTTCTGGTGGTTAGTATCATGGTTGCTAGGCAACCTGAGCAGTGCGACAAAGGCCAGACCGTCCCATTTCACAAGCCTCTCACATTCGCACTTCTCGTACTTATTGTATGCAACGTCCGTAGTACGCGTAGTGTGGTTTTAACCCTAACCCTAACACCTGCAATTTTTCTGTTCTGCCTTATATATTGGTCTAGTCGCTCCAGAAATATAGCAAAGACAAGAGGAGACCAGGCACAGCCTCGTCTTACTCCCCTCTCCAATGTTAGAGGTTAAGTTAGGTAACCATTAATCCTAAGCCTTGCAGTCGGGTTATCATATAATGCCTAATAATACATTTTTTATTACCAGCTCATTCAAACCAAATTCATGCAAAACTCTATATAGGTATTGCCAACAAACAGAATCAAATGCCTTTTCAGCATCAAGACTTAGGATCACAGCCTGCTCTGTATGTTGTTGTATATAGTTCATTACGTGTAAGGTGCGTCTTGTGTTATCTTGGGTTTGACCTTTATGTATAAAGCCAGCTTGATCATTATGTATGAGGTTAGGGAGTATTCTTTCCATTCGTTTTGCTATTATAGATATATAGATACGGTAATCTACGTTACGTATGGAAATCGGCCGTATGACCTAAATTCTTTCTTATTTTTGGCCTCCTTTGGAATGAGAGATATAATTGCTTATTTCCAGGTGGGTGGGATTTGTGCCTTTTCAAGTGCCCAATTGCACATTTTTCTCAATATATGAATAAAATCCTCTTTGAATGCTTTATAAAATTGGGAACTGAACCCATCACTTCCTGGTGATTTATTAGCTTGCAGGTTTCTTATGGCATTTTCTAATTCGTTTACTGTTATTTCAGAGGCTAGTTATTAATTCTGGTCTTCACTCATGACAGGTAATTTGAGCGTTTCAAGAAATGTGTCCATTTGATCAATTCTGACATCCGTAGTTTTAGAAAAGAGTTGTTTATAAAAGGTTTCAAAGACAGACAGATCTTTTGTTTTTCTGGAGCTCTCCTACTTTGTATATTGTATTGTCTGCTTGTCGTTTCTTAAGTTTCCATCCCAATAGTTTATAAATTTTGAGCCATTTTCTTAATATCTCTGTCTAGAAAATAGCATCCTCTTTTCAATTTCCTGAGTGTACATTAGCTTAATTTCATAGTTAATTAACAGTTAATTTCTTAGTTTAAAAAAAAAAATTGTTCTAGTGTAGACGGATTTTGGTTTTGTGCATGGCTGCTTTCTAGCTGTATCAGCTGTTTTTGAGAGTCCTGTAGTTTTTCCTGGTATTTTCTTTTTCCTGCTGCAATGATTCTTCCTCTTAATACTGCCTTTGCTGCATCCCACAATATCAGTGGTGACACCTCTCCATTATCATTTTCTTTCATGTACATTTGAATTCCATTGCTCATTTCTTTCCTATAATTAGCATCATTAAGTAGGCTGGGGTTAAATCTCCACATTTGTATCTCTTTTGTTTCCCTCTAAGTCGACTACAATATGCATTGGGGCATGATCGCTAAGATCTATTGTTCCAATATCTGAGTCGATCATTTTTGATCTGTCCCTGCTACCAACCTGCAACCAAATAGTCTCTAGTATATCTAGTATATGATGAGTGATGTGAAGAATAATGGGTATATCTTTTTTCATAAGGGAACATTTCCCTCCATACATCAATCAAACCCATGTCCTTCATCAACTCTTTCACTTTTTACCAATTGTTTTGTTGGAGCCTGTTTGTTTTGATATATCAAGTTATGGGTTTAAATGTATATTCAGATCACTTCCACAGACCAGGTATCCTTAAGACTGGCTAATCCTCAACTCTATTATCTTCTTGTAAAAAGAGAAAGTACTACGAGGTGGAATACATATACGCTAATCAAAATGAAATCAGATCCTTCTATCTTTCCCCTGACCTAAGTGTATCTACCCTCCACATCTTTTTCTTCATACATTTTTTGAAAAGAAACCCTTTAAGATGTCAAAATTGCAACCTGCCTCTTATGTTTTGATGTATGTGATGAGAAAAACACCTTAGTGAAACCCATCCTTTGCAGTTTTTTTATTTTCTATGTCGTCTAGATGTGTCTCTTGTAAATATACAATATTAGCCTTCTCTTTATTCATCTTAGATAAAATCTTGAAACGTTTGATAAGGTTCAGTATTCCATTCACTCTGCTACATTCAGCCTCTCTGGAAACAGCGCCCTGATAAATAAAAGAAAGTAACTTTGTAGAATGAACCAAGAACTCTTTTGGAGAACATATATTTGCCAAAATGGTTTCCAAAATAGGGGTGTTTATAAACAGTCCCTTTAGCTTGCCAGATGAAAAGTCTGTGGAGGTAGGTCCCCTCTGTACCTTTGCAGAGGAAGGGCCCTCCATGGTGTTTTAGTCCATTGAAAAAAATTGTTCATGCCAATAAGGAAAGAAAATGTCCTCCGTAATAAGGTTTTGTCTACTCAGAAAGGGAGCAAAGAGAGAAGCATTTTATTAATCTCATAATACTGTAAATAGTCCCATACCTTTTGCCTGTAACATCCTTTTCTGTTATTATTTTTTTTTCTTACTGAGGAAATTTCCTTCTGTAGACTCTCCTGGCTCTCCCCTCCTGGTCAGTCACCTGGTCAGTTTTTCATCGTGTCGGGCTTGAACTTTAAGCACGTGTTTCATCACCCGCTCCAGTATTTGAACGCTGGTTTCAGCTGCTTCAATGTGGTTTTCCAACTCTCTTATTCTCCTGTTAGTCTCATGAATTTCACCTTTTATGTCTTCCATTTTATGTCTTTTATGCTCTCCCTAAATGATATGGTGAAAAATGTCAAATTAGAATATTTCTCTAGACTCATATCGAAAAACAAGAGAAATCCCAAGACTCTGTTTGACAAAATCAGTGCTGCTGTGTCCCCAGATATGGTACCTCTTAATGTGGACTCTAAAGCAGACAGTAACAAACTCGTTCAGTTATTGTTGATAAGATCAAAGAAATCAATGCTAAAATCTCTCCAAAGATTTCTTATTCTGCTAGTGAGGAACCCCCTTCGTACTCCTGGTCAACTTTTTCAACTGTGACATATGATGAAATAGCAGCTCTGCTGGACAAAATGAAGCCATCTTCAAGCCGCTTCTAGAGTGGTTTTCATTCTAAATATCTGAAAGGAGTTTTAGTGTATCTTCAAACCGGATTACGTGTGATTCTACAGAGCTGCTGTGTGGAGTCCCTCCGGGCTCTGTGCTGGGACCTATTTTAATTTCTTAATTTACATTCTTCCTTTAGGCCAGATAATAATTCCTGATATATCTTATCATCTTTTTAATAATGACATTCAGCTATACTACTCGTTTAAGCCTTCTGAAGTTCATAAGCTCTCTGCTCTGATTGACTGTTTAACAGACATTAAACAATGGTTCAACAATTGATTACAGCTAAACCTAGAAAAAACTGAAACTTTGATTATTGCATCAGAAAGTGCAATGTCCAATGTTAAACAGCGACTGGGTGAGTTAGGTTCCTCACAGAAGCATAACCTCATAAATCTAGGTGTCATTTTTGAATACGTTTTTTTCTTTGGAGCGGAACTTAAATCTGACTGTAAGAACCTGCTTTTCTCATTTGAGGAATATCTCAAAACTTAGATCTTTGGTGTCATCAAGTGAACCTGAGATGATAACCCATGCTTTTCTCTCTAAAAGACCCGAGTATTGTTACAGTGTGGAGGTATGTAATAACGACAAACAACAAAGGGCTGGCTCATCTCCAGGCTGTTCAAAACTCTGCAGCAAGATTACTGACCTAAGATTTTAGTTTTAACCTTCAGAGCACTACAGGGACAGGCCCCTCCCTATATTCAAATTCAAATTCAAATTTTATTTGTCACACACACACAACCATACACAGTATGACCATTAAATGGTCGGGGCTATATTGCTGATTTGATTCATATTCATACCTCCTCTCGTAACTTGAGGTGATCGAATAAAAACCTGTTAGTGGTCACCCCCACACTCGTTTCAGAACTCGAGGGGACCAACCTTTCCAAGCTGTTGCACTCAGACTCTGGAATATGCACTTCCTCTATTGGAGACCTTTAAAAAGCAGCTAAAGACATTTTTTTTCAAAAAGCTTTTAATTATACCAAGGTTTTTGTATTTATGACTGTACTATGCTTTGTTATGGCCTGCAGCCTTTTTTTGTTTTTTTGTTATGTTCTTTCTCGTGAAGCATTTTGTGAGATATATCTGTGAAAAAGTGCTGTATAAATAAACTATTACTTATTTTAGTTTACTTTGAAGCAGAAACAAAAGCAAAGAGTTAAAGGAAGACACATTTGAAGAAGAAGGAAAATGAAAACAAGACGTCACTGAGCAACAACCTGACAGAACGAGAGTCAACAGTTTACTATCAGAACTGAGGCTGATCATTAACAGGGAGCAGCAGGTAACAAGGTCATTAGCAGTGGAGGAAAGTATTTCAAGTAACACTCAGATTAATACTTTAAGATACTCGAGTACCTTAGCTGCAAATATGGAACAATTTACAGATGAGGTCAGAAAAAAAACATGAAAAGCTCATGTCTGATTTCTCTCAGACCAATCCAGCTGGCTGATAATGGCCACAGGTTTTGTTTTGTTTCGCTCTCTCTCCCTCTCTCCTGCTTGCCTGGGCTCTCGCTCTTGGCCCACGCACCTGCGGTGATTGCCACCAGCTGTTGCTGATCTACCAGTTCCCTATGGCTATTTAACGCTGCGGCACGGAGCAGTCGTCGCTGGAATGTTGAACCTCCCATGTTCATGCTCTCAGCTCTCTCTTAGAAAGACTCTCTCTGTGTGTTTTTGCCTGTTGGTTCAAATCGAGCTCTCTGTATAGATCTTCCCGAAACTGGTGGTGGAAACGTCCCTGTGATCGCTGAGCGTGGCGAAGCGGTGGAGATTGTGCTGAGGAGAAGAACGGGTCTGGATTCCCTGGACTCCTACTCCCATCAGTGTATATACATATCATACTGTGGCTTCACTTTTTGTAAATAAATTCTCACCCTTTTGTTTACCAGAATGCATTCTGTGCTTGAGTCCATCCGTTAGCCATGAAAATTTCATTTAGCTTCATTCTAATAAGTTTAAGAAAAAATGAAAATAAAATTCCCATCATTCAAGTTGTATTTATCATATCTAGGCAACAATGGCAAATGTATATACCAGAGCCCCATCAATATTTGATTTGATAAAAAAGATAAATAAATACAGATTACTAAGAGTGAAATAGAGCAGAAACGTGTAGATAGGAAGTCAGTAACGAGGGGTGGGGGTGACTGGGGGAAGTGGACTGCGATGTGGTTGGAAAGGGTGATTGGGATTGTTCTTCCCTACAGCTGTCAGACCCCTGAACTCTGCTTCCTGACATCTGACCCACACTAAACTCATGGACTGAACACACACACAATGGACAAAAGCAAACAAATGGACAACTGTACCCTCATACACACAATAATAACATGGACTGAACCACCACTCACAGCCACTAGCACTTTATGTAACCTCTGTAGGAATTATGGTAAATGCTAAATGGCCTGTATTTGTATAGTGCTTTACTAGTCCCTAAGGACCCCAAAGCACTTTACACTACATTCAGTCATCCACCCATTCACACACACATTCACACACTGGTGATGGCAAGCTACATCGTAGCCACAGCTGCCCTGGGGCGCACAGACAGAGGCGAGGCGGCCGGACACTGGCGCCACTGGGCCCTCTGACCACCACCAGAATTATCCACATATCTCACTGGTCTTAACTGCAATACTGTAAATGCTGTACAGACAATCATTCTGTAAAATACGATGATTATAATTCTACAACTGTTTACAACTGTTTATAACTTGCATAGTTCATATTTTCATATTTCTGTATAGTTTTCATATTTATATCCTGTTCATAGCCTGTACACTCACTACAGCCTGTACAAATGTATAGTTACAGCATATTCATAACATACTTTCATACTGCTTACACTGTAACATACCCATAATAGACCCATGTTTTGTACCCTCATACTTATAACTGACCCATTTCTGGATTATGTATATATATATATATATATATATATATATATATATATATATATATATCTTTAATATTGCTAATATATATTTTGTAATATATCTATGTATATTATGGCTAAAGCACTTCTGGATGGATGCAAACTGCATTTCGTTGCCTTGTACATGTGACATGTGCAATGACAATAAAGTTGAATTCGGTTCTATTCTATTCTAACTGTATAGCAGAAGCACGCAGTGGTTTGAGATGGCTGCGCAGCAGAAGCATGCAGCTGTGTTTAACTAGACTGCTTCACAGTGTGTGCTGCCTTTCAAATGGCTGTACAACAGAGGCATGCAGTTGTTTGGATAGCTGCAAAGCAAAGGCCTGCAGCCTTTTTTGGGGCTATAAGCTAACACAAGCCTCCTCAAATAGCTACAAGATAAAAGCATAAGCCCTTTGAACAGCTATAAGGAAAAAACATAAGGCTCCTTGAGCTGCCGCAAGAAAAAAGCATCCAGTTATGTGAACGGCTGTAAATTAAAAGCAGACAGCTCTGTGAGTGACTATAAGCCAGAAGCATACAGCCTTTCAATATTTCTATAAGCAAAACAAACCTGGCCTCTGCAGGGCGGGCACCTAAAGTTCTGTCCCTCGCCTCAAACACCAGAAGGCAATGAAATAACCCTTACTCAGCATGGATAGCAGTTTTTATCTAGCATGCGCGCCTAACAAAAGTGTCGGATGGATTAACTGATTAACTGCCTTTCTGTAAACGTTCAGACTCACTTTGGCCATAAAGCTGACAAAGGGACCCTATGCAGCGATGGATGAGAGATTGGTTTACAAGAAGTCATAGTGTAGGGTTGTGTATATCATAAGTGGAAGATGAAAAGGAAAAAAAGACAGAGGATGTAAGGATACTTAAAAATGGGGCCGGGGATCCCTGTCCCTATATAAGATGAGTCTGATATGCATTTGCTCTCTCTCTCTTCTTTTTCCTGCTCGTTTCCTGTCTCTCTGTTGTGTGTGTGTTTTCTGTTTCTGCTGTAAGGCTCTTCACCCCGTGGTTGCTTTGCTTTTTATTCGTTTTTTTTAATTATATTCTATATTCTAGTTCTGTGTTATTTTTGCTTTTAAGTGTACTATTCTGTTGTTCATATGACAGTGTTTAATAAACTCTATTCTAAGAATTCTACTTTTATCCAGAGAATCATTATGAGTGATTTGATTTTAATTAGATCTAAAAAGCTGGACCTCCAGCGTTGGTGGGATATTGGCTTCAAAATGTGCCACCCAACAATATAGATAATAATAACAACACTTTAAACTATGTAAACTGATACTAACACATTATTTATGTGTCAGCATTGATGTGTTCATTAGTATGTATCAGCTCCACAATCACCTTTTAGTTGTACCCATCTTCAAACCTGAAGATCAATGAGGGGGAGGAGCCTAAGAAAGCCTGCAGACTGAAGCCTTTCCAGTAGGAGATGTAGGACTTTTATCTTAAAAGGACAGTGAGAGTTTTGTTAGGATTTTCAGCATATACTGGAGATTAGAAATAAATATAAAATATAATATAATTATGAGAAGAATCATTGAATTAATTTACATTAGTCGTTAAAGGGAAAGATTAAATAGATGAGAAATAGAAAACTGGGAATTCAGTTTATGTGACACTTTTAAAAGCATAAAGAAAATAAAGAGAGTACAAAATAAGCACACAAAGTGCACATGTATTCTGTAGATACATGAAAGTGATCTTTGTCTGAACACACAGCTGTCATAAACTGTAGAACCGCCAGATGAGCCCCTGAAACTCCAATGATGCTTTTAAAGGTGAAAGCTCTTCATTTTATCATATTTTCTTGGTTAGAAAATACCAGAGAATTACATAAAACACATAAAATCAAAGAGTCATTAAGTCTTATGAGAACTCATTTGGTCAACTTTTAACAACAGTCAGCATGAACCTGGTTTTAAATTTGGAGTTTCATTATTATTATTTTGTGTCTGAGAAACTTTTTATGAAGACTTCTGTCCAAAGTGAAACGTCTGAAGGCTGAAGCTCTTCTTCACTGTTTTAGTCGGCATTAAACAAAAGTGCATCAGAGTCAACATCTGGTAAGAAATGAGACACAGCAGCAAATAATTTCATGTTGAGATCTTCAGACAAAATGATCATGAATACAAATAAATGACAGCAGCCTCCAGCAGCTCTGTCGTCACCATTACTGTTTCATGATGTAGTTGTTCTACTGTAACTGACGTATTTTTCTCTAGTTGTTATGAACAAGTGTAATACTGTGATTTAAATGTTGCCCATAGCTGAAAAGTCACAGAGCGACTGCTGAATCTTCTGCTCTAAACATTGTAGAAATGTTTAGCTTATTTTAGAGTTTAGACATGTAGGAATGTTTAGCTTGTTTTAGAGTTCAGAAATGTGTTAGATAGAATGTAGAATTATGGTAGGGACACTGACACTGCCCTGGATATAAATAAAGGCCTGACTGTGTCTGAACTTAGGAGTAGATTTTAGGAGACCCTTCCCCCAGTTGAACTGTGAAAGTAAGAGGAAGAGGAGTTAATGTTAAGTGGAAATTCCTCAGGGCATACTTAGGTGGGGGTCTTAACATTTAACCTGGATAACTGTGGTCTGGAAGGGAGATGGGCTTTTATGACCCCTAGGAAGTCACGTACACAGAGACACACACACACACATAGTGCTTCAACTGTTACACTCACACATCCACATGCACACTCACTCACGTGCACTCACACATACACACGGGAACGCGCACACACAGGCACTCACGTGCTCGTGCACATAGACACAGACACAGAGTTTGCAGCACACTGTGGGGGATTTATGATAGGGTCGCCTCTATAAAGCTGGCTGTGACTAACAAAGGGGTGAAGATTGTTTCAGAGGGACACCGGCCTCGTCTTCCCTTCTAGAAGTGCATGCTTAAATAAAGATGAATAAAGTTTTTGTAAAAATGACTACTGGGTCCGGTGCCATCTCTGGAGGCCCGAGGAATAAAAAGAATCGGGGTAAAACTGATTTCCAAACAACATGAACTCTGAACTTTGTGATGCTTCAGGAGGAAAACTGCTTCAGTTATTCTCTCAGATTAGTTTCATATTTTCTGCATCAGATTTGAGTGAGATCCTGGAATGAAGACAGAAGAAAAGACTTTGTTCAAAGTTTGATTTATAGTTAATACTTCTAGTTTATTAGTTTATACAGTAAAACATCAACACAATATATGAATTCATTCATTAAAATCACAGTTTTTCCTCAATTGTTTGATGATTTTGACAAAAACAAACACGCACATAGATTGCCACACTCACAGTTTGTGTAATGTGTGGGCTGAAGGGTAAGATGGCACTGGCAAGGCTGGCAGCCTTGACCAAATTTCCCTCGTGATGAATAAAGTATTATCAATGAAAGAGAAATGTCAACATTTTTCAATACAAATATTCCAGAAACATTTAGAGGATAGAGAAGTTTACATTTTCATGTGGAGAAATATTTTAGTAAATCAAAAACTCAGAAACATCAAGAGAACAACTAGAAGATGTGGAGGTACCACCCATAATGTTTGACTGACAGCTGATCTCTGTGCAGAAATGATGGAGAGAAAATAAAATGGAACTAAAATACAGATTTAAACCCACAATATGAAAGACTTCAGTCTATTTCAATTTGATCACCTCGGCAGAGTCTCCAGCACAGAAAAGCGTCACTCCAGCATAGAGCGGCTGAGTGAATGTGGTCTGGACTCTGTGGAGGAGAGTCATGGTTTCAGAGACGCTGTAGAAGGACAAAATACCTGCTCTGTGATCCAGGTACACTCCTACTCTGGAGGAACGAGGACCTGAGACAGGAGTTTGGATGTTGTTGTACCAAAATGTATAACTGTTGTTGTTACAATTTAATGCCCAAGCTTTGTCATTATGTCCAAACAAACATTCATTCACTCTCCCTTTTCTGCTGATATTCTTGTATGCGACTGCTACATAAACCTGTATCCCTCTCCACTCCACCTCCCAGTAACAACGTCCAGTCAGACTCTCTTTACACAGGACCTGCCACCAGTCGGTGAATCTGTCTGGATGATCAGAATAAGACTGTTGGTTTTCCATCGCTGTTACTTTTCTGTTCCCCTCTGATAATAACAGCTGTGTGTATGTTGTGTTTGGATCCAGTGTGATTTCACATGAATATTTTAAGAATCCAGCTCTGGTCTTTGGCTCTGGTTGTGACAGTAAAACATCCACTTCAGTGACTGTCAGTGAGATGTTTGTCCATTCCTCTCTCAGAATGTCCTGTAGTTTATCTCTGACCTCTGACACAGCTGCTGTCACATCCTCAAAGTAGCTCAGAGGACGGATATTGATGCTGGATGAGTCTGTAGACTCACTGAGTGCTGACAGTGAGGGGTAGTTGTGTAGAAACTGGATGTGATCCTCTGTGTGTGAGAGCTGCTTCAGCTCAGCATCTTTCCTCTTCAGCTCAGTGATCTCCTGCTCCAGCTTCTCCTCAAGCTCTTTGACTCGACTCACTTCAGTTTCCTGCTGGGATCTGATCTGCTGCTTCACATCAGAGCTTCTTTTCTGGATGAGATGGATCAGCTCAGTGAAGATCTTCTCACTGTGCTCCACTGTTTGATCAGCAGACTGATTGATGGCCTCCACCTCCTGTTGAAGCAGCTTCACATCTTTCTCTCTGTCCTGGATTCTCTGCTGGATGTTTTGTCGACTCACCTCCAGCTCTCTCTGCCTCTCAGTCCTTTCTGCTGCAGCTGAGACTGTGTCGTGGCCTTTATGTTCATCCACAGAGCAGAGATAACAGATATTCTGCTGATCAGTACAGCAGAACATCTTCATCACCTCATCATGACGAGAGCAGATGTTCTCCTGGAGCTTCTTGGAGGGCTCCACCAGTTTGTGTTTCTTGAATGTAGGTGAATCATAATGAGGCTGAAGGTGTTTTTCACAGTAAGATGCCAGACAGACTAAACAGGACTTGAAGGCTTTCATTTTTTTCCCAGTGCAGACATCACAGGCCACATCTTCAGGTCCAGCATAGCAGTGATCAGCAGGAGCAGCTTGGAGTCCAGTCTTCTTCAGCTCCTCCACTAAATCTGCTAACATGGTGTTTTTCTCCAGGACAGGCCTCGGTGTGAAAGTCTGTCTGCACTGAGGGCAGCTGTAGATTTTCTTCTTTTCCTCTTCATCCCAGAAGCTTTTAATACAGTTCATGCAGTAGCTGTGTCCACAGGGAATAGTCACCGGATCCTTCAGTAGATCCAAACAGACTGAACAGCAGAATTTTGTTTGGTCCATTTGATTCATGTGCTGTGCCGTTTCACCGTCTCTCAGTGACTGTCAGACAGTTTGACTTCCTCTGAACAGAAACAACCTCTGTGCTCTGAAGGGAAACAGATCTCTGCTCTTGTTCACCTCCTACAGGAAATGAGGCTCACCAGCAACTGCATTTACACCATGTTGTTTAGACCCATCCTGATACAGACACATCTGTGAAGGGGAGGTACTAAAGAAATGTCCTGACAGAGTGACCAAGAGCCAGGGTGTGGTATGTTTACAACAAAGTATTAGAGCCTCCTTAAGAAAAACAATATTATTGATAGGTTTATAGCATAAACCTATTCGCTGGAACGTTCAAGACAATTCTACTACACAGCAAAAGCATTGAACACCAAGCAGAGCTCTTTGATCTCCTGCACGATGCAAAGAATTATGGCAAGCGCCGTTCCTTGGCCTGAACACAGTCCGCTCCCTCGTAACACTGCTCTTTTTTTGAGGTTACATGCATATGCATAGGTTCATTAACATATTAGTCTTACATCGATATAAATGTAACCAGAGAGTACCATGTGTGTGTGTGTGTGTGTGCGGGGGTGAAGGGGGGGGGGGGGGGGGGGTGAAGATGTGACCCCATAAACGACCCCCCTAATCCTTTCTGGAAGTCCAGCAGTTCATCTAAATAAAAGGCACTTAGACTAAAACAGATATACTTGTGTTTGCTATACCATAAAACAATAAAAGAAGGTACGATCTCTTCCCGTGACCCCAGGATGTGAATGTGTATGCCAGAACACTCTGGAAGGCACACAGAGTATTTACAGACTGCTAAGGATCAAACCTCTATTAATATGCAATTGATTATAAAACTCTAAGTGTCACACAGTGGAAAATTGTGTTTTGTATATTTTGTTTAGGACTGCACTGTGTTGGTGCACAGTGTCAATTTTAGTTGCATGATCTTATTGTAATAATTTTTATTGCATGATTTTATTCCATATTTATACTGTGTGTTTTGTGTTGTTGTACAGTGTTCTTTTTTTATTCCACTGTGGACAGATAATTGCGTGCACCTGTGAGGTGGGGGCGTGCCCCCGAGGTGGCCTATTGGCCGCCAAACGGACTTAAGGGAGATGGTGAGCGCAAAGACGAGAGGAGGCAGTTTTCTCACTTATGATCAATGATATTTTTAAAGATGTGTCTGGTAGTTATGGTAAATCACTTTTTGCTGACGATGGAGCATTATGGGTGAGGGGGAAGAATGTTGACCATCTCGTCCAGAAACTTCAAGAGGGGATAGGTAAAGTAGAAAGGTGGGGTGTGGAATGGGGTTTTAAATTTTCTGTTGAGAAAACTAAAGTAATGTTTTTCACAAATAAAAAAATTGGGGGAAATACACACTTATACTTGTATGGGAAAGAGTTAGAAAGGGTGGTGTCACGGTTCTGGCTCCGTTGGACCCAGTATTTTGAGTTTATTATGCTTTGGTTTATTTTGCATCTGGGATTGTTTTATTGTTCTCTTGTTGTGGTTATGATGATGTCTATTATTAGAGTTTCATGTTTCTGTTTATTTGTGATTAGGATTTGTGTTCTCATGTTTTGTGTGGGTTTAGTGCCAGGTGTCATTTTCTGTCTGTCTCTCAGTGTCGAGTCTGCGTCTTTGTGTTGGGTTCATGTTTCCTGTTTTATTGTGAAAGTCTTTGTCTTATGTTAGTGTGTGAAGCTTGGTTCCCCTGTCTCGTCAGCCCTGATCTCTCCCAGCTGTGTCTCCCTTCTGTTGCCGTTCCCTCATTACTACCCTGTGTATTTAAGCCCTGTGTTTTCCTCAACCCAGTGTCGCGTCGTACCATCAGACCATGCCTGTGTGTTCCCGGTTCTCAGTGTTCGTGTCTTGTTCATGTTTTGTGCTTTGCCAGCAATAAAGCTGTGGTTTTCTGTTGAAATCTGGTTTTACGAGTCCTGCGTTTGGATCCTCTCCTCTGCCTGCCGCACACAGAGCCCTGACAGAACGACGCGACCAGTATGGATCCAGCGGACTCACATTTTGCCTCCAAGGGAGAGAATCTCGCGCACCTATGGGATTACTGTTGGAGGATAGCCCACGCAGCGAGCCCCGACAAGAGGCTGTTGGAGGTAGTATTTTTTGATAATTTTTTGTCGTCCACTGCCTCGACTATCAGTTTTCTGAATATAAATGGACTCAAACACATAATAACAGCTCTAAGAGCGAGGCTAAATTTCGAACTGTTTGGCATGGGCGGCCCAGGGAAAGAGGATTCAGTTGTTCTCCTGGAGGCCCTCGCCACTTGGTGCTCTCAACAACAGCAGCATTTTTTGCCAAGGTTTATCGCCAAATCGTTTGATCCGTCCTTAAAGAAGAAATGCAACCCTCGCCATCATCACCCAACCACACTTACATTCTCTCCTGTAGTACGGACTGGTGTAGCTTTCATTTCCACACCTTCAGCTCAGCTAGCTGCCCAGCAGCCACCTGTAGCTCAGTGTCCAGTGTTCCCTGCTCAGCAGCCACCTGTAGCTCAGTGTCCAGTGTTCCCTGCTCAGCAGCCACCTGTAGCTCAGTGTCCAGTGTTCCCTGCTCAGCAGCCACCTGTAGCTCAGTGTCCAGTGTTCCCTGCTCAGCAGCCACCTGTAGCTCAGTGTCCAGTGATCCCTGCTCAGCAGCCACCTGTAGCTCAGTGTCCAGTGTCCCCTGCTCAGCAGCCACCTGTAGCTCAGTGTCCAGTGTTCCCTGCTCAGCAGCCACCTGTAGCTCAGTGTCCAGTGTTCCCTGCTCAGCAGCCACCTGTAGCTCAGTGTCCAGTGTTCCCTGCTCAGCAGCCACCTGTAGCTCAGTGTCCAGTGTTCCCTGCTCAGCAGCCACCTGTAGCTCAGTGTCCAGTGTTCCCTGCTCAGCAGCCACCTGGAGCTCAGTGTCCAGTGTTCCCTGCTCAGCAGCCACCTGGAGCTCAGTGTCCAGTGTTCCCTGCTCAGCAGCCACCGGTTGCTCGGTCTCCACCTCCACCACATTCAGCTCCGCTACCCATAGCTCAGTCATTTCCACAATCAGACTTACTACAAACTTTGTTACAGTCCATAACCCAGTCAGTAGCTCAGTTAGTGGAGGAATCATTAGCTTTGTCAACTGCTCGGTCAGCCACTCATCTTCACCCTCAGCCGGGGGTCCCAATTGCCTCTGGCCCTGCATCTGCTCCAGCTGGAGGGCCCGAGGAGCCCGTCCAGCCTCATGTCTCCTCAGCTGGGGGTTCGGGTGAACCCAGCCAGCCTCAAGTGTTGTCAGCTGGGGGTTCGGGAGAACCCAGCCAGCCTCTAGTGTCGTCAGCTGGAGGGCCCGAGGAGCCCGTCCAGCCTCATGTCTCCTCAGCTGGGGGTTCGGGTGAACCCAGCCAGCCTCAAGTGTCGTCAGCTGGGGGTTCGGGTGAACCCAGCCAGCCTCAAGTGTCGTCAGCTGGAGGGCCCGAGGAGCCCGTCCAGCCTCATGTCTCCTCAGCTGGGGGTTCGGGTGAACCCAGCCAGCCTCAAGTGTTGTCAGCTGGGGGTTCGGGAGAACCCAGCCAGCCTCTAGTGTCGTCAGCTGGAGGGCCCGAGGAGCCCGTCCAGCCTCATGTCTCCTCAGCTGGGGGTTCGGGTGAACCCAGCCAGCCTCAAGTGTCGTCAGCTGGGGGTTCGGGTGAACCCAGCCAGCCTCAAGTGTCGTCAGCTGGAGGGCCCGAGGAGCCCGTCCAGCCTCATGTCTCCTCAGCTGGGGGTTCGGGTGAACCCAGCCAGCCTCAAGTGTTGTCAGCTGGGGGTTCGGGAGAACCCAGCCAGCCTCTAGTGTCGTCAGCTGGAGGGCCCGAGGAGCCCGTCCAGCCTCATGTCTCCTCAGGTGGGGTTCGGGTGAACCCAGCCAGCCTCAAGTGTCGTCAGCTGGGGGTTCGGGTAAACCCAGCCAGCCTCAAGTGTCGTCAGCTGGAGGGCCCGAGGAGCCCGTCCAGCCTCATGTCTCCTCAGCTGGGGGTTCGGGTGAACCCAGCCAGCCTCAAGTGTCGTCAGCTGGGGGTTCGGGTGAACCCAGCCAGCCTCTAGTGTCGTCAGCTGGAGGGCCCGAGGAGCCCGTCCAGCCTCAAGTGTCGTCAGCTGGGGGTTCAGGAGAACCCAGCCAGCCTCTAGTGTCGTCAGCTGGAGGGCCCGAGGAGCCCGTCCAGCCTTATGCCACGTCTGCTGGTGGGTCCGAGGAGCCCACCCAGCACCACACCTCGTTAGCTGAGGGTCCTGGAGGACCCAGACAGCACATCCGCCCGTCTGCTGGTGGTCCGGGGAGGGCTGTTCAGCCATCACCTGCTAAATCATCCCCCGCGACACCTACATCCTCGCCTGCAGCATCATCATCTCCGCCTGCAGCATCATCATCTCCGCCTGCAGCATCATCATCGCCGCCTGCAGCATCATCATCGCCGCCTGCAGCATCATCATCGCCGCCTGCAGCATCATCATCGCCGCCTGCAGCCGCAGCTTCATCCACGCCTGCAGCCGCAGCTTCATCCACGCCTGCAGCCGCCTCGCTGCCGTCAGGTTCCGCAGCCGTCAGGTTCCGCAGCCGTCTCGCTGCCGTCAGGTTCCGCAGCCGTCAGGTTCCGCAGCCGTCTCGCTGCCGTCAGGTTCCGCAGCCGTCTCGCTGCCGTCAGGTTCCGCAGCCGTCTCGCCTTCGCCTGGTCCAGCTTCTGCTTCGCCTTCGCCTGGTCCAGCTTCTGCTCCGCCTTCGCCTGGTCCAGCTTCTGCTCCGCCTACGCCTGGTCCAGCTTCTGCTCCGCCAAAGTCTGGCCCTGCGGTTGCCACGCCGTCTTGGAACCTGACCCGTCCTGTTCCGCCTCGCCTCTGCCGGCCGTTTTCCAGGCCTCTAATTGGGCATCATGGCCGTCGAGGCCGGCCTCCTGAGAGGGATCGTCGCCACTGCTGGCATCGCAGCCGACCTCCGGATCTGCTCAGTGGCCGCCACTGCCTTCCACGTGGCCGGCCTCCAGAACTGTTTGCCCGTCGCCGCCATTGCCGTGTGCACGGCCGGCCCCCTGAACTGTCTTGGTCCTTGTGTTGTCAACCTCCGGGTCGACCCCCTGACTTTGCTGTGGACTCATGAATAGCCTTGTTTTGTGTTGACCTGTGTTCTTGTGTTTTTTGGTCTGTTCGTGGACTCTTGAGCTTTAGTTTGGTTTCCTTTCTTGATGTGTTTTCCTGTGTTCTGGACTCTTCTGCTCCTTCTGCTCCCTGTCAGAGCCCTGACAGGTGGATTGTTTTCGTTTTATGGGTGTGGTTTTTGACAAGAGATTAACTTGGAAACACCACATAGAGCACGTTGTGGGGAAAAGTAAAAAGGTTCTTAATATTTTGAGGTGTTTAGCGGGACTGACATGGGGTGCTAATTTTGCTGCACTTAAGAGTATTTATCTCACGTTGATTCGATCAAGATTGGATTATGGGTGTGTGGTATATGAATCAGCGGCTGAGACTTCCTTGAAAAAGCTGGATGTAATTCAAGCTCGAGCACTGAGACTTTGCTTAGGGGCAGTTAAAACAACACCAGTATGTGCTCTACAAGTGGAATCGGGAGAAATGCCGCTGTATATTAGAAGGCAACAGCTGTTGGTTAATTATTGGATAAATTTGAAAGGTCATGACGAAAACCATCCTGTTAAGAAAGTGTTAGGGACTTGTTGGGAAAGAGCAAAGGTTTTTAAAAATAGTTTTGGGTGGGTTGGGGATGATAGAGCAAGAACTTTTAAAGTGTATGACAAAGACTTCAATCAGACAGTGTTGTGGCCTTTATGACCCATATGGACATTGAAGTGTATTGACGTAGACAGATCATTAACGGACACTAAAAAGAGATAAGTGACCACAGATATTTGTCAAAAATTCTATAACAGATTGGACAGCAAATACAGTGACTTTTTACAGGTTTATACAGATGGGTCAAAAGATCCTAAGACTGAAGCGACTAGTGTAGCAGTGGTAATTCCGGAGTTAAATATCAAGATTGCGAAAAGGACATCAAATCGTCTGGGTGTATATGCAGTTGAATTGTATGCCATACTGCTGGCTCTAGAATGGGTGGAAGACAGCAGAGTCTCCAAAGTACTGATATGCAGTGATTCATTGTCCGCATTATTAAGTATTGAACAAGGATA